>NC_090374.1:141673772-141991282 GCF_036365525.1 Heterodontus francisci
AGGAACCAGATGAAATTAGTAAACACTTAGAAAGGCATGGTCTAATTAGATACAGGCAGCATGAATTTGTAAAGAAGAGGTCATGTGTGACTAATTTAATTGATTTTTTTTCAAGTAAGTTATCTATTCAATAGATAAAGGGAATGTGGTGAATGCTGAATTTTTCAGAAGATGTTTGATCAGGTGCCACGTAAGAGACTTGTAATGAAAATTGAAGCACATGGTACTCATGGATATGTAACATTATGTACAGAGAAATGGCTAGGCAGCAGAAAGCTTAGTGCATTGATATTTTGCAAATTGGTGGATGTTAGTAGTGGTGTACATGCCGGGATCTGTGTTCAGATCTCTTCTGCTTTCCATTAAGCACAAGATGACTGATATGAAGTTTGCTGAAGATAGCAAATTTGGGGCATAGCAAGCTGTGATGAAGAATGATAGAGATTGCACGACACAGACAAGTTAGTGCAGTGGGTGGATAGTTGGCACAACTGAATGTAGAGAAATATTAAGTAGTAGTATCTTGGGGAAAAAATAGTGAAAGGAGTTATGGCCTAAATGTTGAGATTTTTAACAGCGCAGTGGAACAGAGTGATCAAGGACTCTGGCAGTATAGATCTTTAAAGGTAGTAGCTAGTTAGAAACAAAAACATAAAAAGGATAATGGAAATTTGGAGTTTTACACATAGGGCATTGAATATGCATGGAGCTTGAATGAGACATTAATGAGGCCAGTTTCAGTATTATATACAGGTCTACATTTCCTCTTCATCATATACCCGCTCATTCTAGGAAGCGTATTGGAGCTATGCAAAAAGGACACAGCCAGTGTAAGAGTGGGTTCAGACTGGGAGTGTGCCACAAAGATTGGTGAGTTGGGAGCCCAAGACGCAAAAGCATGCCAGAGCAGAGCAGCCAATGAGGGTGTGAGCTGCTCCAAACATCAGCAAGCACTGCCATGCACTCCCACCACCACCTCACCAGTTAATAATTGGAACATTAAAACAAAGATTTAGGGCTGAATTTTACAGTCCCCTCAACGTTGGGGATTGTGGTGGGGGGGCCAGCAAATGCCTCCAGGAGAGGCCCGCCGTGCTCCCCGACGTCAGGAAGGCCCGGCCCCATATTGCCAGTGGTGGCGAGGCCTTGTGGTGGCCCCTGCCGACGAGAGCCAAAGTTACATATTTCAAAAATTGCAAATGAAGGAATTAATGACTTACCTGCTCCCATCGTCTGTTCCACTGCAATATTGTTGCCGATGGTTGGCACTCCCACGCCTTCGGATCTCGTTCTAGAGCTCTAAGGCATAATACTGGTGGGGAAGGGGGAGCAGGTAAGTATTTCAGTGCAGGGAGTGGGTGGCAGGGGAACAGGGTCAAACTCCTCCGATAGGTGTAGGGGATGTTGGGAAGGGGTAAAGTGCATAATGTATGAACTTTGGCAGGGGGAGCTTCAGGTGCACAAGGTAAGTATTTTGGGGGTGGGGAGAGGGCAGGGAATGAATTATATAGTTATTGGGCAGGCGGGGCGAGGAGCTGGAAACATTCATTTGATTTTTTCAAATCCATTGTAACTCACCATCCCTTTAAAGATTTAAATTGAAATGTAGGGCTCTAAGCCCTTTAAAAATGGTGTCGGCACCAGTGCAATGGTGCCTAACCCCATTGCCAGGGACAGACCGCCCACCCCCCTCCACATCATCGGGGTGGGGGGGGGGAGGTGGTCCGCCCTGGCCATTTAAATGAGCTGCCGCATTTAATATTGCGGTGGCTCCGCGAAGCACCCCTGCATGTGCGGGCCGCTATTGTTTACGCCAGGAGCAACATGAATTTCAGCCCTTACTGTGCAAGGTTAAATATATTCACCACATATATTCATGCAGTGCAACTATGTCTACTGTTTGAATTCATATTCAAAATGTTGGCTAATGACATTCGTGTCAATGACTTTACAGACTCCAGAATAAAGCCTCTCAGATTCCTAAGCTTCTCAGTCCTCAGTTTGAAAATCACTGCCATAAAATAGAACCAATAAATGCTGCGGAGGAGAAAAAATGGAAGTGACCTATTGGTCAAGGTCAGCCAATCAAATTGCTGAGCCAATCTCAAAAAGAATAGGCCAGGCCGTAACCTGCCAGGGTCTTGGATGTAATTCAGGATCTAAATGAAAAGAACTTGCACCAACCCACCAAGTGAAGTTATCTGCTCTGTAAATTGAAGTCCATTGGTGAATATTTCTATTAATTCAGACTTCGAGTTCAGATTTGATTTTGGAGAGCCTAAAATTCAGTTCCATTAAACTCTAGCAGTAAAACAATAGCAAAATACTGTGGATGCTGGAAATCTGAAATAAAAACAAAACATACCAGAAACACTCAGCATGTCAGCCATAATCTATGGAGAGAGAAACAGAGTTATCATTTCAGGTTGATGACCTTTTATCAGAATTCACACAGATACGATGCGGGTCTCTCTCCACAGACACTGCTGAGTGCTACCAGCATTTTCTGTTTTAACTCCACTAAATTCTCAATTCATATTCCAAAGGATGCATCAGTAATGAGGGAAGCAGTTTTCTTATTTCCTAAAGGATTCATTTTTATACAGGTCTAAGTAAAGGTTGTTATTCCTCTATGACTTGTTTATGTGAATCTCGAGTTGATTTCTCTCTGATGAGGACTAAGGATAAGACTTGTAGGCTATCTAGTGTGAAGGAAACTATTGAATATTCAACTTTCACATGTGCTAACAGGCTTGGATAATAAGTTAAACCTGAAAGTATATCCTTCCTGGATCGAATGGACAGATGTGAATCACAATGCCACACAAGTTCCACTTACAATGAAGAATTGGACAGGTGAATACTGACTGTGAAGCTATATAACTTGCCCATTCTCTCTGTCTCAATCAACAGGGATGCCAGGAATTGGAAACATGTATATCCAAAATGAGAGTATGGGCACATTGCCAGCAGCCCTACAGAAGCCTAGCGGCGGTCTGCCGAGGTACAGTGTGCCACTGGCTGCTTGCTTCATGACCTGATGGCATTCTATCAGGAAAAGGGTGCATGCAGAAGTGTCCCCAGCATGCACCAGAAGGCTGTGAGTACAAGTTACTTTGATGTCACACTGGCTGACGCGATGCCGGCATACCTAATTTGGGCCATGCAGGTTTGGGCAATGAATTCGTCAATCATTCAGCAAACAGCAAGCGTTAAGCTGCAAAATGGGCCCTGCAATAACATTTCTTAAAAGGGTTAGGCACCCAAATTGCAGATATGGTAAGTTTTAAGGACGTCTGCTATTTCAAAATGTCTGGAAGTATTCGGGATGTTGTGATGAATTTCTGGATTTGCCAGGAGCGTTGCTGCATCCTCACAGGGAGGGCAGAGGGGCAGTTGGCCTGACCACACAAAGTCTGCAACAGGTATGGGGGCTGCAGGCCTGGTGACT
Source organism: Heterodontus francisci (assembly GCF_036365525.1). Lineage (NCBI taxonomy): Eukaryota > Metazoa > Chordata > Chondrichthyes > Heterodontiformes > Heterodontidae > Heterodontus > Heterodontus francisci. The sequence continues at coordinate 141,677,224 of NC_090374.1, forward strand.
CACCATGTGCAAATTCCAATTCGATACTAGCCTTCAACGGATGTGCAGTGCCAGTATCTGAACTGGTGGCTGTGAGTATCAGATCAAGAGTTGTGACCTCTTCAGTAGTGCTGGACTATTGCTCCCTTTCCTTCTGCTGTGGCTCCTTTGTCTTGGCAGGAAACAGTTCTTGGGTTTCTGAAAGCACAAACTCAGAAGGATAATGTTGGTGTGAGGGAAGGGAATTGGGGTGGGAAGCAGGAGGGCCATGGTCACACCATCAGCAGCTTGCTCATCATGCCAGGTAGCAGGATGAGGGTGTGCTGGGAATTGAGAAGAGGTATAAGGCAGAACCATACCATAATCCTCAATGTTGTCTGCCACAGGCTCTGTCACAGCTGGCCCCTTGATGTTGAGAGCCATCTTCTCTGTAGGGCTCAGGAGATGCAGACTTCCTTGTCTCCCACACGTTCTGCTCTGCTCCCTTCTATTGTGTGCCACCTTGTCCTGCAAAAGAGCGGGCAGTATGTGAGTGATTGTGTAGCACTGTAATTGGATGATATGCCTGCTATAGCTGAATAGCTAGAGGTAGTGAGACGTGGGTGTGAGGCTAGCAGGATTAGTAGGTGTGTGAGGGTGAGGTGGAGTGTTTGGCTTGAGTCCTGGGTGCCAGGGAGTGCTGCTGGGTGAATGATGGGAGAGTGGTGCATCAAGCAGTCTGAGATGTTTGTGATGTGCTGAGTAGGAGATGTCATGTAAAATGCATTCACTCACCTTGACCACCCGTGTGAGGTCATTAACCTTCATGTGGCACTGCTGCAAAGTCCTCAGGTCCAGATTCCTGGAATTTATTTCACTGGCCATCTGCTCCCACTTCCTTTGGAGAGTGATTCTTGAGGGTGTCCTGTTCTCTCGTGGAACTGTGGCAACTCTCCTTCTTCCCACTTTCACCACCAATGCAACCATCACCACATCTGTCAATCTAGAACCCTCTCTCTGTCCTGGTGCTACCATTTTCCATTTTTAAAATTCCAGCAATATTATTCAGTGCAGCTTCCCTTTAAGAGGGACAGACTGCCTTTAAGAAGAGCAGACTGGCTCCACCATGTGATCTCAACATAACACTGCTTAGCAATGTGAAGAGGACACCAACAGCCAGGAACCTGCTCAGGCTCACATTGCAATCAGGTAAATGTGGTGGGAGCACCAAGTTTACATGCTGCCTACCTCCAACAGAACCAATAAATGCAACAAATGAATTTTTAGCGCAATTTATTATCATCCACACTGAACCCAGGAATTGGACAAAAGCAGAACAATTGGTCAACTATGTTGACAGCCACATGCATGTGTGGCAGAAATAATGGATCCAGAAGAGTGCCTATTATTTTGTCATTATTACACTAAAAGGTCCTAGTCAGACAAGTTTAGATTCAGATTTTACTCTATTTTCTATTATATGTTTTGGTAGTATTTTTACATAAGTAACTGTTGCTATTACAGTATATTTAGTTTGAGCATAACCATAGCAATTTAATGTGTATTTGGTTTGGTTCATTAAAAATAAAAGAAGCATCAATATGGTTGCTCACAAAATTACTTGAGTGGATGATTTCTATTTCTCTGTTGCATAGATCTATCCACCCCAACTAAGGCAGAAAATGGTTCATCACAGCATGTAGCCAACATTAGTCAAGAACATCCGTCATTGAATAGAGAAGCGCCTCCTCTCTAATCTTTACTGATTGTAACTGCCATTGCCAGGAGAATCAATTCTGTTCCACAGGCAATATCCAGAGAAAAGGCAATGAGGGTATGAATATGGAAACAAGCGAATCGAATTGCTTCAAGATAGCAAGTGCTTAACAAGTCTCTTGATGCCTTCACTGCCTCTGATTTGTCACTGAATGTCGGACAAGCAGCATATTGCAAGAGCAAAAATGACCATCAATTAAATAGTCGGAAGACCAAAGCCATCGTCTTTCGTCCCCGCCATTCCCTAGCCATCAAAGAACAAAGAACAGTACAGCACAGGAACAGGCCATTCGGCCCTCCAAGCCTGCTCCGATCTTAATGCCTGCCTAAATTAAAACCTTCTGCACTTCCGGGGACCATATCCCTCTATTCCCATCCTATCCCATCAACTAGCTCCCAAACTCCGTTCCTTAATTATCGACTGCAGCCCTCTCCCTGGCCTGTGTCTGAGGCTTAACTGGACCGTTTGCAATCTCGGCGACCTTTTGGACCCGTAGCTGAGCTTCTGATTCCATATACTCCATCACCAAGACTGCCGAAATATCATTGCTCACCTCCACCCCTGCCTCAGCTCATCTGCTGCTGAAAGCCTCATCCATTCCTTTGTTACCTTTAGACTCAACTATTTCAATGCTGTCCTGGATGACCTCCCACCTTACACTGTCTGTAAACATGAGTGTATCCAAAACTCTGCTGCCCAAATCCTAACTCAGTCCAAGTCCCATTCACCAATGCTCCCTGTGCTCACTGACATATACTGGCTCCTTGTCTGGCCACGCCTTGATTTTGAAATTCTCATTCTTGTTTTCAAATCCTTCTTTACACCTCTCTGTCTCCGTAACCTCCCCCAGCCCTACAACCCTCCAATATCTTTGCCTTCTTCCGATTCTGGCCTCTTGCTCATTCCTGATTTTTCTCGTTCCACTATTGGTGGCCATGTCTTCAGCTGCTTAGGCCCCAAGCTCTGGAAGTCTCGACCTAAACCCATTGCTTTGGCCAAGCTTATGGTCACCTATCCTAATATCTTCTCACATTATTTTGTTTGAAAACATTCCTGTGGGGCACCTTGGTGCATTTTACTATTTTAAAGGCACTATATAAATGCAAGTTGCTGTTGTTGTTATACGAATGGCATTCAATAGCTCAAGCGTTGACTGAGGTGAAAATAAGTGCAGTGACTTATCCTCCGTGACGTTACGAACATCTGAGCATGCGAATTGGGAGCAGGAGTAGGCCTTATGTTGCTGTCTTCCCACCACGTCCCAATATTAACCTGCTCATTTGAGCAGAACACAACACCCCCAGGAAGGCAGTGAGGTCCTTTAAATATGCAAGTTGGGTCCTTTCATTGAGATCCAATTGCAATTTTCATTGGAGGGCTGAGTGGAGGAGTAGTGATGACTTCCCCATCAAACCAAACCTGCCGGGAACTGGATCCTGAGCCAGAAGAGGTGCAGACAAGCAAGCTTTTTAATTTTTATTCGTAGGTTCCCTTGTGATCCAGTTGGAGCAAAAGTGCTTCTCCATGCCTCACAAGGAAACCTTGCCTCCAATGCCCTGGGCTGCTCCCTCCCTCCCCGCAATCTCTTAGCCTACTCTCCGCTGGCCTGTCTGCGGGGGATCATCGCTGTGGGTCCTGGATGTGGCCTCCTGCTGCTCCGAGTTACCACTTCCGCCCAAAGAATAGGTAATAGAGCTATCTGGGGTCAAGTGAAAGTCTGAGGAAATTTATAAATATGAGGCCCAGTCAATTTTAACATCTAAAATTTTAACATCCAGTACTGGATGAGCAGAAATTTCATCCAGCTAAATACTGGGAAGGCTTCAGTCTCCGCCACAGACTCCGTCCCTGAGCTGTTGATTCCATTCTTCTCCCTGCTACCTGTGTGAGGCTGAACCAGGCAATTTGCAACATTGATGTCATTTTTGACCCTGAGATGAGCTTCCAGCCACATATCTGCACCATTTCTAAGACCACCCATTCCCACCTCTGTTACATCGCATGACTCAGCCCCTGCCTCAGCTCATCTGCTGCTGAGACCCTCATCCATGCCTTTGTTACCTCTAGACTTGACTATTCCAACCCATTCCTGGCTGGCCTCCCATGATCTACCCTTTGTAAACTTGAGGTCATTCAAAACTCTGCTACCCATGTCCTAACTTACACCAAGTCCCATTCACCAGTCATCCATGTGCTCGGGGACTACATTGATTCCCAGTTAAGTACCACCTCAATTTTAAAATTCTTTGCCTTGTTTTCAAATCCCTCCAAGGCCTTGCCCCTCCCTATTTCTGTAATCTCCTCTAGCCTTAAAACCTTCTGAGATATCAGCACTCCTCCAATTCTGGTCTGTTCAGTGTCCATAATTTTAACCAATTCACCACTGGTGACCATGCCTTCAGCTGCCTAGGCTCTAAGCTCTGAAATTCCCTCCCTAAACCTCTCTGCCTGACTACCTCTCATTTCTCCTTTAAAATGTTCTTTAAAATCTACCTTTTTGACCAAACTTTTGTTCATCTGCCCAAATGCTTCCTTATGTTATTCGCTCAGCACCAAATTTTGTTTGATAATGCTCCTATGAAGTGCCTTGAGATGATTTACTACATTAAAGGTGCTATACAAATGCAAATTGTTGTTGTAAAATTCCTTCCATGTATGCTGCCCACTTCAGGGCTCATGGTCAATCATCCTGCCATCACCCCACCCCCATCCCACTTAAAATTGTGGCCTCTGGTGCTTACTGGATTAGGTTACAGTGATTGCACATGCACAGTAAATTGGTTGTAATTTGGCTCTGCATTGACAGTCATATACAGATATGCAATGCATGGCTCATCTGGGAAATGTATCTCGTTTAGTAACTAAATATTCAAGGATCTGGTCATTTGGTGGCAGTAGTTATCATTGGAAAATTAAATTAGTAAAGTCGCCTGGACAATAATAGATTAATTAAGGGCTAGTTTTCTTTTTAACATTCACTTTGACACTGCACCTCTATTTTTGTAAATATATCATACAGTCTATGAGTTTCTTCTCTAGGTAAAGCAACTGAATCATTCAGAACGATGCCTGTTTGGTTCTGCAGTTTTATTACACAAATCACTTCTGTCCTTCCTCCTCCTGGCAGTGACCACTTCTGGAAGAAAGCCATGAAAAATTTATTGGGCTAAGAATGCAAATTGCAACCATTGCGAATCTTTAATCCGTGGGCGGGCTCCTCAATAGACATTGTCAGCAGAGGATTCCACTCGAATTTGCTCTGCTTCACACACGAGAACAGTTTCATTTTCATCTCTTTCATAGCATTAGGTTTTATTACTACAATTTCTGTTTGACAAACTGTGTGTTAAAAGAATGTGACTGTGCTTGCATGGATTTTAATGTGGAGGAAATCGCATTACTGCCATTGAATATGCATATTCTGTGAAATGAAACCAGTTATTCAGTGACAGCAGATTCAGGGGAAAACAAAGATAAACCTGAATGGATCTTTTGAAAAGATGTCACAATACATGAAATATATCAATGTATGCTTCATAAATCATGTCCTCTACATTTTATTTTCATGCTGCATTCTCACATGTAGCATGCTTTCAAAGGTCTCTGAACTGAAGTTTTGTACAGAAAGTAATCCGATTTAAGTTGCAATGACCAATCGGGTAATGCGTTTAAATAAACAACAACCAGCATTTATATAGTGCCCTTAATGCAATAAAGCATCCCAAGGCTCTTCACAATAGCATCATCGGACAAAAATTGACACCAACCCAAAGATGGAGATAGTAGGGCAGGTGACTAAAAGATTGGTCAGCGAGATAGGTTTAAGGAACATCATTAAGGAGACCATAATTGGATGAATGCAGAATTCTTGGAGGACTATAGGTCTGGAGGAGGTTTTAGAGAATAGTGGGTGGGTGGTGAGACTATGGAGGATTTTGAACATAAGGATGAGCTGTCAAATGTGATACTCTTAAACATGAATTATTTGTTCAGTGCATGTTTAATATTGAGTGAATTTTAAATAAATATTCCACTTGGCAAAATGTTCCTAGGTGTCTGTTTTGCAATTTTCCACATATTTCCCACTAAAGTTGTGTAAGATTAGCATTTCACATATTTTCATGTGAGCTACCCACACATAACAATTTGTAAGGGATTCACTAAAATCTTTAATGGGGGTGTAACCAACATAAATTGAAGCACAGCTGCTACTTAAAAAATAATGCACACCTGCAAGCAAGCAATCAACACCAATGGGAATAATGTAAGAATCAGTCTTCATTTAATTATATGCAATCCACATTAAATATATCCCTGAGCCAAGTATGTTTATCCTGGCATCATGATTTTGTTCATGTTATCTTTCAGAAGACATGAAAAGATCCTAGCAAGAACAGCTTAATAGGAGAGTGTGTTCTCATTCTGAATCATCAACTCAGCTCAATAAAGGTCATTTGAATGAACAGGCAATACTTGGCTTTAAGTGAGCTGTGAGAAACAAGACCGAGAGAAGTCATCTTCTCTCATCAGTTATATACATGATTAAAAAAAACTTTGTTACTGAATGCTTTTTTTATTGAGTACATTTGTGGTGAGTTTTTTTGTGGTCCTGTTAAGAGGAAGTATAGGAGAGATAGCCTCAGCATTTTACCTCTGTGAGGGTCACCAAATTTGTAAAATGCATGCTCATGACTTAGGCCAGGCCACGCATGAAAATATTTCAGGGAAAGTAAAAATAAGTAAAGAGGCATCCAAAAATCTTGGCAGATATTTTAAAACTCCTGTGGTTATTTTATTAGGGCTAAAATATATCAATCTAAAACATCTACACTTGTGTTGTTTATTGTTTTCCTGTCCCTGTCTGTGTCTTAAAGCTAGCATTTTCATTAAAAGACCCTGATCTTCATGCAACCATGTTTGTTATTTTCTTTTCCATTTCTTTACTTGCACACAATACAATGACATAAATGGCATTAATATGCATCCTTCCAAACACTTGCATATCATGTTCTTGTAACCAATAGTTTTTTTTTTGGCTCTTCTCCTTCTCTGACAATGTTTGACAAAACACATTTTCATGAAAAGATTGCAATTTGAATATGGGAAATTGCCCCTGTCAATCAGGATCTGCAATGGAATGTTAGCTTGTGACAGTGCGCTGCATCACTTAAAGCAGTTTTGACTACAAAAAATGCTGGAGATATATGCAAAGTAAACAGATCTCCTCAATCTCTGCTGCGGATCTTTTAAACTGTCTCGCATGTTTTATATGGACTTGGCTGTATCCAAACCATGTGTTTAAATGAAAAAAGTCTCACAATCAGTGGTATTAAAAACCAAGGTAGGAATTTTATGAAAACAAAATACTGCGGATGCTGAAAATCTGAAATAAAAACAAGAAATGCTGGAACCACTCAGCAGGTCTGGCAGCATCTGTGGAAAGAGAAGCAGAGTTAACGTTTCGGGTCAGTGACCCTTCATCGGAACTGACAAATATTAGAAAAGTCACAGGTTATAAGCAAGTGAGGTGGGGTTGGGGCAAGAGATAACAAAGGAGGTCTAGATTGGACCAGGCCACATAGCTGACCAAAAGGTCACGGAGCAAAGGCAAACAATATGTTAATGGTGTGTTGAAAGACAAAGCATTAGTACAGATTAGTTGTTAATACACTGCAGGAATTTTATGTTGGGCAGGAGGCCCGGCCCACCGGCCAAAAAGTTGGGGGCGAGCCCCCTTCCGCCAGCCCTGGGAGCCACACTGGGATTTTCCGCGTCCCAAGGCCCTTAATTGGCCTTGGGCAGGACCTCCACCTCCTTGAGGCAAGAAGTCCTGCTTAATGGAGCTGCTGGCCAATCAGTGGGCTGGCAGCTCTTAGTCCCAGCAGCACCACTGGGAACGGTGGCCACTACTGGGACTACACCCAACCATCGCAAGCAAGGTGAAGGACAGCCCTGGAACAATGGTAAGTTTTTGGGGCCTCGCCAGGGACAATCGGCCGGGCCCCAGGGAGGCAAGGGGATTCATTTGAGGGGGAGTGTTGTGCGGTGGGGGCAGTTGGGGCTTCGGGGGCAGCTCTTTGTGGGGCACAGGGTGCCCGATCAGGAGGGGCCCCCTCAGCCCACAAGAAGGCCACCAGCTTCTTCCTGGCAGTGTTCTTGGGGCCTTTGCTGTCTGCCCAACGTGGGCAAAATACCCACAGCGGTGAGAGGAGGCCCTTAAGTGGCAGGTAATTGGCCACTTAAGGGCCTTGATTGGCCTGGGGCAGCTGGGACATTTCTCATCACTGCCGCGTGTGTAAAATTGCAGCGGGGATGGGATGGGGCCAGGAACGGCCCTCCCTGCACTCCCCCACCACCCTCTCAATTTTACACCCTCTCCGCCACCAGCCTGCTCATTGGGGGGGCCGTAAAATTCTGGCCCAAGTATCTGAAAAAAAATGGTGATTAATTTGAATATTTTTGTATGACCAGTAAGTATTAATGACGTCACCCTGGTTAGTAAGCCCGGTATTGTCAGAGATCTGAATAGAAAGAAGCAGATCAGTATGTGCAAGTTACAGGAATTATGTATTTTATTAATTTATAATATCAGGTTGTTTGAAAACAATGAAGATGGAGCTCTTTTAGCTTAAGGTGCTTCAGCAGTCCTGGTGTTTCAGTTATACTCTAATTCAGTTTTCTCAGAATATCCAATGACTAATGGGTCCAAACCAGATCCCCAATTTCGTTATGAGAATCATACAACAAAGACGGAGGCAACTCAGCCCATCGTATCTGTACTGGAATCTTTACCTAACATGAAAACTAAAAAGTGAGAAACCGTTTGAAAACCTAATTATAATTCTTTTTAACTATTGAAATGTAAAACATCCTGTGGTGATGCTCCATCTTCAGTAGTCTCTTGAGATTTGGGGCAATCAGATGAAGTTATTGCCATCACCCTCTGGTGTACTAAGGTATCAAAAGGGGGGGGGGGGTAAATGAAGCCTGCTGCCTTTGCCCCACATCCACCAGAATAAAAGAAACCAACCTCTAGACATATCGGACTGAATTCTACTCTCTCGCTGCCGCCGCCGCCAGCGGGCGGGCGGAAAAAATGGTGGACTGCGTTGCTATGCCAACACGATCCAGCACGCAGCGGCCTATCTGCACACACTGGCAGCCCGCCCCCCCCCCTCGAATCCCGAATCCCGAATCCCGTGGTGGGAGTGGGCTCTGCGATGCCGGCAACCGTTGGCGCCGTTTTTTAAAGGGCTGCCAGACCTGTGGTGAAAGATGAATGTTGTCCCCGTTCCTCACCCGACCGCAACAAAAAATAAAGTTTGATACACCCACTTCCCAACTACACCAGAAAAGCCCAGATTAATCCTTTCCCATCCCAACTGCACTAAGCGCAGAGTTGACCCATTTCACGCACCCCTGGCAACTGACCTAAGTGCAGAGTACAAACCTCCCTCCACCCCCCCCCCCCACCCCACTTCCCCATCTCGGTGTCGCCACCTTTCCCTGGACGGGATAGTGAAGGCGCAGCAGTGCCGGCCATCGCTCGAAAGATCGCGGAGTAAATATATACATTTCCTTTATTTAAGTATGTAATGTTGGGTCCTGTCGCTGAGCGGCTGGGGGCCGCCACGGAGTCTCGCCACCGCCGGGGAGATCAGGCCCAGCAATCCCGGTGTCGGGCTCCGTGGTAGGCCACTGCCAGTGCAATCTTCCGACTCCCCAACCCGCCAAGGAGCCTGCACCAGGACATCAACAAAATCCCAGCCATCGTTTTCAGTATAGCATAAACAGGGATTTTCACTGCCCGCACTAGTGGGAACAGTTGTGCCACGTAAATCACAAAACTGAACTGGTGATACACATGCTGCTGATTCCAGCTGGTCCTGGAGTGCCCATTTGTTTCAAGTAAGTTCTGCATGAAGTCATGCAATTTCGCATCCTATGATATGCAATTTTAAAGTATCAGCCAGCCTTCCATGCCCTAAGGTGAGCCATGTTTTCTTCATCACCCAGCCATTTCGCAGGGGTTCAGACTTGCTGTGAGGCCCATACCTTCTGGAGGTTGGGACCTTATTTCACTAGGTACAACCTCCAGCACTACAATATTGAGCCAGGTAAGTGGAAACTTCCAGCCAAGAGAATTCCTGCCTCTGGCTCCACCCCTCTGATGACATTTGGTTTGTAGGGGGTGGGGAGAGGTTAGGAACATAGAAACAGAAGTAGGTCATTCACCCCCTCATGTCTATTCCATCATTAAATGAGATCATGAATGATCTGTATCCTAACTCCATCCTTGGCTCCATATTCCTAAATGCCCTGGGCTGGCAAAAATCTGTCTGTCTCAGACTTTAAATGATTAATTGAGCTAGCATCCACTGCTTTTTCTGGAAGAGACCACCCTTTGTATGAAGATGTTTTCCTAACTTCTTTCCTGAATGGCGTGGCTCTAATTTTAAGGTTATGTCCCCTTGTCCTATTTTTTCTCAAGAACGGAAAACATTTCTCCATATCTACCCTGTCACTTCCTTCAAAATCCTAAAAACCTCAATCAAATTAGCCCTTGGCCTTCTATATTCCAGGGAATAAAGCCTAATTTATGCAAACTTTCCTCATACTTTAACCCTCGAGCCTTGGCAAATCTGCGTTGCACTCCTTCCAAGGCCAATATATCCTTTCTAAGGTGCTGTGCCCACTATTGTATACAGCACTCCAGATGTGGTCTAATCGGCTTTGTATAAAACTTCCTCCCTATTAGGTTCTAGCCATCTAGTTATCAAAGATAACATTTCCGATGAAGGGTCACTGACCCGAAACGTTAACTCTGCTTCTCTTTCCACAGATGCTGCCAGACCTGCTGAGTGATTCCAGCATTTCTTGTTTTTATTTAACATTTCATTAGCCTTTTTGATTATTTTTTGTATCTGACCACTACATTTTAGTGAGCTGTTTACATGGACCCCTAAATCTCTTTGGACCTCCACTGTTCCTCGCGTTTTACCATCTATAAAATGCTTGTGTCTATTTATTTTTGGTCCAAAATGGATGATCTCATACTTACCTGCATTGAAATCTATCTACCACAGTTTTGCCTACTCACTTAATTTATCAATGTCTCCTTGTAATTTTATGCTCTTGTCTGCACTACTTATTATGTTACCTAACTTAGTCTCATCAACCAATTTGAATATATGGCTGCCTATTATGTTATCCAAGACATTAGTAAATATAATGAATAGTTGAGGTCCAGCACAGATTCTTGTGGGACATCACTAGTTACATACTTCCAATTTAGAGTTATAGAGAACAGGAACAGGCCCGTCAGCCCACCGTGTCCGTGCCGGCCATCAAACCTATCTATTCTAATCCCATTTTCCAGCACTTGGCCCGTAGCCTAGTATGCTATGGCATTTCAAGTGCTCATTTAAATACTTCTTAAATGTTGTGAGGTTTCCTGCCTGTACCACCTGTTAAGGCAATGTTTTCCAGATTCCAACCACCCTCTGGGTGAAAACTCTTTTCCACAAATCCCCTCTAAACCTCCTGCCCCTTACCTTAAATCTATGCCCCCTGGTTATTGACACCTCTGCTAAGGAAAAAAGTTTCTTCCTATCTATGCCCCTCAAAATTTTGTATATCTCAGTCAGGTCCCCCCTCAGCCTTCTCTGCTCTAAGGAAAACAACCCTAGCATATCCAGTCTCTCTTCTTAGCTGAAATGCTCCAGCCCAGGCAACATCCTGGTGAATCTCCTCTGCACCCTCTCCAGTGCAATCGCATCCTTCCTATAGTGTGGCGACCAGAACTGTACACAGTACTTCAGCTGTGGCCTAACTAGCATTTTATACAGCTCCATCATAACCTCCCTGCTCTTATATTCTATGCCTCGACTAATAAAGGCAAGTATCCCATATGCCTTCCTAACCACCTTATCTACCTGTGCTGCTGCCTTCAGTGATCGATGGACAAGTACACCAAGGTCCCTCTGACCCTCTGTACTCCCTAGGGTCCTACCATCCATTGTATATTCCCTTGCCTTGTTAGTCCTCCCAAAATGCATCACCTCACACTTCTCAAGATTAAATTCCATTTGCCACTGCTCTGCCCATTTTACCAGCCCATCTATATCATCCTGTTATCTAAGGCTATCCTCCTCACTATTTACGACACCACCAATTTTTGTGTCATCTGCGAACTTACTCATCATACCTCCTATATACACGTCTAAATTATTAATGTACACTACAAACAGCAAGCGTCCCAGCACTGATCCCTGCAGTACACCTTTGGGCACAGGCTTTCAAACACAAAAACAACCCTCGACCATCACCTCTCTGCCTCCTGCCACTAAGCCAATTTTGGATCCAATTTGCCAAATTGCCCTGAATCCCATGGGCTCTTACCTTCTTGACCAATCTCCCATGTGGGACCTTATCAAAAGTCTTACTGAAGTGCATGTAGACTAGATCAACTGCTTTACCCTCATCTCCTCGAAAAATTCAATCAAATTTGTTAGACATAATCTCCCCCTGACAAAGCCATGCTGAATATCCTTGATAAATCCCTGCCTCTCCAAGTGGAGATTAACCCTGTCCCTCAGAATTTTATCCAATAGTTTCCCTACCACTGATATTAGACTCACTGGCCTGTAATTACCTGGTTTATCCCTATTAACCTTCTTGAATAATGGTATCACATTCACTGTCCTCCAGTCCTCTGGCACTTCTCCTGTGGCTGGAGAGGATTTGAAAATTTGTGTCAGAGCCCCTGCTATCTCCTCCCTTGCCTCACATAGCAGCCTGGGATACAACTCATCTGGACCTGAGGATTTATCCAGTTTTAAGCCTGATAAAACCACTAATTCCTCCTCCCTTTCAATGCTAATTTGTTCAAGTATATCACAAGCCCCCTCCATGATCTCTACACCTATATCGTCCTTCTCCATAGTGAACACAGATGAACAATAATCATTTAAAACCTCACCTACATCCTCCAGCTCCACACACACATTGCCATGTTGGTCCTTAATGGGCCCTACTCTTTCTCTGGTTATCCTCTTGCCCTTAATATACTTATAAAATGCCTTGGGATTTTCCTTTATCTTGCCCGCCAGTGTTTTTTCATGCCCCCTCTTCGCTCTCCTAATTACTTTTTAAGTACCGCCCTGCACTTTCTATACTCCTCTAGGGCCTCTGCTGTTTTCAGCCCTCTGAATCTGCCATAAGCCTCCTTTTTTTTCCTTATCCAATCCTCTATATCCCTTGACATCCAGAGTTCCTTGGACTTATTGGTCCTACCTTTCACCTTTACAGGAACATGTTGGCCCTGAACTCTCACTATTTCCTTTTTGAACAATTCCCACTGGTCTGGTGTAGACTTTCCTACAAGTAGCTGCTCCCAGTCCACTTTGGCCAGGCCCCGTTTTATCATATTGAAATCGGCCTTCCCCCAATTTAGTACCTTTATTTCCAGTCCATCTTTGTCCTTTTCCATAACTACCTTAAATCTTACAGAGTTATGGTCATTATCCCCGAAATGCCCCCCCACTGACACTTCTACCACTTGACCGGCTTCATTCCCTAAGATTAGGTTCCGTACTGCCCCTTCTCTTGTAGGACTTTCTATGTGCTGGCTCAAAAAGCTCTCCTGGATGCACTTTCAGAATTCCGCCCCCTTGAAGCCTTTTGCACTAAGACTATCCCAGTTAATATTGGGAAGTTGAAATCCCCTACTATTATTACCCTATTATTTTTGCACCTCTCTGAGATTTGCCGACATATCTGCTCCTCTATCTCTCCCTGACTGTTTGGTGGCCTGTAATACACTCCCAGCCAAGTGATTGCCCCCTTGTTTTAAAGTTCAACCCGTATGGCCTCATTTGAGGAACTTTCTAAGATATCATCCCTCCTTACTGCAGTAATTGACTCCTTGATCAATAGTGCAATGCCACCTCCTCTTTTACACCTCTCTCACCCCTGGCATGCCTGAAGATTCTATACCCTGGAATATTAAGCTGCCAGTCCTGCCCTTCCCTCAACCATGTCTCTGAAATGGCAATAATATATTATTATATCATGTTAATCAACACCCTCAATTCATCTGCCTTACTTGTATATATATCCATTATGCCTACTTTCTGTGTTATACCAATCTCCTAACCAGGTCAATAATTTGTCTTCAATTCCATGAGCTTTAGCTTTAGCTAAAAAATTATGTGGAACCTTATCAACTCTCTTCTAAAAATCATTGAATCATAGAATAATACGGCACAGGCTGCCGACCCTGGCTGGTTGTTTCGAAAAACAATCCAACAATCCCACAGCCTTGCTCTTTCCCCATATCCCTGCAATTTTTTTTTCTCCATTAAGTATTTATCTAATTCCCTTTTAAAAGCTACTATTGAATCTGTTGTTACCACCCCATCAGGCAGTACATTCCAAATCCTAACCAGTCATTGCATAGAAAAGTTTTTCCTCAAGGTGCTTCCAGTTCTTTTGCCAATCACCTTAAGTTTATGCCCACTTGTGTGTCCATATTAGACATTCCCCTGTCTACAACTTTAGTTACTTGCTCAAACAATTCAAATAGGTTCGTTTGGTTAAATTATCTGCAATCTCCTCATCAACTTCCTTTCAACCCCTGAATTATCCACAATCAGATCCTGGAAATTTGTTAATCTTTGTTGCCATTATATATTTCTAATACTGTTCAACTGCTTATGTTTGGATTTAGTGAGTGCCAGTGAAAATATGTGAAAACTGACACAAAGTATTGAGTGAACAAACCTGCCATTTCCTTATTTCATTTGCAATATTTCCCGCACCTGTTTTTAAGGACGCACATTACCCTTGATGACCCTCCTTTTTGCTAATATAACTGTAAAAATTTTTGAGTTAACTTTGATATCCTTTTCAAGTTTCTTTTTGTATTCTATTTTTGCAGCTCTTCCTATTTTTTTTGTCTTCTTTTGATGTTCTTTATACCTTTCCATGGACCTACACTGTACTTCACTCTTTTATATGCTCTTTCCTAAAGTTTCCTGTTATCTCTCACCTCTTTTGTCAATTGTCTCTGTTTTATTTGGAAAGTAAAGCTCTTGTCCCTGAGGGGTACTTACTGGTCCCGTATCAAACTAAATTCTGTTTTGAACATCTCCCATCGTTCATCTGCAGTTTTCCCGACAACAGATTTGACCATTTGCTGCTGTCAGTCAGTCTCTGTCTCATCCTGTTAAAAGTAGCCTTAATAAAATCAAGAATTAGTAATTGTATTACATTTCTCCTTTTCAAATCTAACATTGAATTTGATCATATTATGATCATTGTTAGATAAATGTTCCCTTTCTGTTAGATTATTAACTACTGGCTCATTACTCATTATTAAATCTCGGCTGGCCTGCCCTCTTGTTGGTCTTAAAACATATTGGGCTGGATTTTATCAGCTCGCCGCCAATCTCAGCGGAGAGCTTCAAAAATGGCTGTCCGCTCAGCCGCCGCGATGTTCAGCGTGGCGGTTCATTGAGATGGCCAGGGCGGACCACCCCCCCCACCCCCCAATGACATGGAAGGGGCAAGCGGTTCATCCCCAGCAATGGTGTCAGGCGCCACTGCGCAGGCACCGACACATTTTTAAAGGGCTTCGAGCCCTATATTACAATTTAAATTTTTAAAGTACTACTCATTTTTAAAAAATACATAAAGTGATCCCAACTCTCTCCCACCCCTCCCCCCCCAATAAGCATGGAAGTAATCACCTACCCTCTCCAAACCCCAAACACTTACCTTGTGCTGCCGACCTTCGCACCCCCCCCACCCCCCAAAGTTCATGGAACTTTAGAATTGGAAGCTGTTTTAACTGATGTCAAAATCAAGTGAAATAATTAGATGTTGTATTTCAAAAATTTTACTTGATTTTTTTGAATTGAAAAATGAACTCAGTTAGGAAAACACTGCCTTTCTCAGTTTAATATGCTTCAAGAAGTTGGGTGCAATACCATTGGAATGTTGCAAACACACTCAATTTTGAATATATTTTAGACTTTACAGGTCAAGATTAAGTACTGTCCATCTAAAGATCGTAGAACACAAGAACTGGACAAATTATTTCCAAGTCCTTGTGTAAAATTTCAAGCTTTGGAAGTGTTTACATTTTAATGCTCTATATGAAATCTATTAAAGCTCGAAAATTGAAGTAACGATAAGAAAGTACTTCAGGGGTCAATTGAACCAAAATTTCTATACTAAAGCCAGAATATTTGGGCGGCACCGCAGCCTCACAGCTCCAGCGACCCGGGTTCAATTCTGGGTACTGCCTGTGTGGAGTTTGCAAGTTCTCCCTGTGTCTGCGTGGGTTTCCTCCGGGTGCTCTGGTTTCCTCCCACATGCCAAAAGACTTGCAGGTTGATAGGTTAATTGGCCATTATAAATTGCCCCTAGTATAGGTAGGTGGTAGGGAAATATAGGGACAGGTGGGGATGTGGTAGGAATATGGAATTAGTGTAGGATTAGTATAAATGGTTGGTTGATGGTCGGCACAGACTCGGTGGGCCAAAGGGCCTGTTTCAGTGCTGTATCTCTAAAACTAAAACTCTAAACTTTAACCCTTCCCACCACCCCCTAGACCAATAAAATTAATCTGACCGTGTTCCCTCCCACCCTGCACTGAAAAACCTACCTGCTGCCCCCTCCCCCAGTGTTCCTACTCAGGTACCCGCACGGGTATCCGAAGGCAGGGGAGTGCCGGCCACTGGCACCGATATGGCACCGGAATGGACGACGGGAGCAGGTAAGTAATTAATTAATTCATTTAAATATATTTACCTACGTAAATCTGGCTCCCGCCACCGAGTGGAGGGGGAGGCTGTCACAAGGTTGCTCTGTCGCTGGCAATATTGGGCCAGGCCTTCCTGGTGTTAAGGCCCGTGGCGGGCCTCTGCTAGAGGCATTTTCCGGACCCCCTGCCACGACCCCTGATGTCTGGGGCAATGTAAAATCCAGAAAACTAGCTTTTGAATGGAGTCGAGAGATTCACCACTTTTCTGTATTAAGCTGCTCTGCTCTTCCCAATCTGTATGAAACTTAAAGTCTCCCATTAAAACAATTCTGTTTTTGCTATAAGCCTTTCTAATCTTTGAATTAATACATTCTGTCACTTCATTGTTTCTATCAGGATGCCTGTAGACAACTCCCATTACAATTTTAATACTCTTATTCCTCAATTCTAACCATAGTGTATCCACTGATTGCTTTCTCCTACCTGTATCCCCTATCTTTATATTATAGTATGTTTAATCAGTAAGATTACTTATGCTCCCCTTCCAGTTTCCCTATCCTTTCTAAAACCTTATAACCTGGAATATTTAACTTCCAATCATGACCAGCATGTGTCAATAATGGCTGCCATGTCATACGAACAGAACAAATAGGAACAGAAATAGGCCATGTGGGCCCTCAGGCCTGCTCCACCATTCAATAAGTTCATGGCTGATCTACATGAAGTCCACTTTCCTGTCTTATCCCCATATTCCTTGATTCCCTTAGTGCCCAAAAACCTATCCACCTTAATCTTGAATATATTCAACAACTAGGTCCGTAGCCCTCTGGGGAAAAGACTTCCAAAGATTCACAACCCTCTTAGTGAATACATTTCCAGTGATCTCAATCTGAAATGGCCAACTCCTTATCCTGGGACTATGACCCATACTTCTAGATTCTCCAGCCAGGCAAAATGGCCTCTCAGCATCTACCCTGTCAAGCTCGCTAAAAATGTTATATGTTTCAATGATACCACTCATTCTTCTAAACTGTATGGACTATAGGCCTAGTCTATTCAATCTCTTCTCATAGGTCAACCTTCTCATCCCAGGAATCAATCTAGTGAGCATTCATTGAAGCTCATTTAAGGCAAGTATATCTTCCTTTGTGGCTAAGTCTCTATTTCACACAATTTATTTCCTATGTTTCGTACATTATTATATCAAACACTTATGTTGGTTAGAGACCCTAACGTCTCATTCTGCCCTGATGCTGTCTTTCTCAACACTGGTTAACTTAACATGATTCTTATTTGTCACTCCTGCTGTAACTACTTTAGTTATTTTAGTGTCAGGCAAACCCCTCCAGCTTCCAAGACTGAGGCACACATTATTTCGCCACATGAACAAAAATTTCATATTGCAAACCCTGACCAGAAGGACATCTGCATAATACCAAACAATGGTGAAACAATGGGGACCCAGTGGTTGCTTCCCCAATACACAGAAGAGGTCGGATCAGTTTTAGTCAGATGACTAACTGGCTGTTGCAGAGTTTTGAACAGAGAGTTTTAAATTGGAGAAAACAAAGCATTCAAACTCAGAAAGCTCCTGGCTCCTGGTTTGATAAGACCTCTCTCCTTTCTGCCTTCATCTCGCTCTCACCAGCTTCGGAAACCATTGAAGACATGTGAACTCAAAGGGAGAAAAGGACTCCTACGTGAATAAGGTTTAAAAGGAACACTGGGCCCCAACAAAACGTGAGACCATATCTTCAATCAAGGACTACAGCGAGCTTGAAGCACAGTAACAAGAGATTGCCTCAAACTGTTCTACTTATCTTTTCTTCTCTTTTCTGTTGCTATTTGCATGCGTGTATCGTGTGTGTATGCTAGCGTCGTATATCCGCAGGCGCTAACCGTATTAGAGCTTAGGTTTAAGGTTTAATAAATTTAATCTTTCTTCTTTAAACCAAAGAAAGCCTGTTTGTGCTCATTTCTTTGCCTTATAATTGGAAAGTTGTGAACAAGGATTCACAAAGGGGAGCTCAAAACACAATGTGTTTAAAATTAAACCCTGTGCCAATAAGACCAGGTGAAGATAGTGACAGACCCCTAGACACCTTTCTCACCTGGTTGTAACATTAGTATTACCATCACCTAGAGTATCAATATCACTATCTGTGACTTGAATCCAGCTCTTATTCCTTTTTGATATTTAACTATAAATGTTTTTAAACCACATGTTTGAACTTTAAGCCAATCGATCATTTGAGACGATCGAAAGTTGTGTATAACCTGGTTCCTGAGCTGCTGGGATCATACAAATGTTTTGCTAAGAAAGGCATCTGATCTGGGATGAATTATTCAGGATGTATGGTTTCATAGGAATTCTGGTTTTAACTTCTAGGAGGGGAAAGATTCTTGTGGAACTTTTCCTCGGGAGATGAAATAAATTGGGCAGAGTCCATGATGGAGCAAAAGAGGTTGGATATTGTTATTTTAATGGAGAAGTTACCCCATTTATTTCAAATGTCACTGTTACATCATACCTTTTCTGATCTAAAATTGAAATGACGTCCACTTGTCCTTGAGCTCAAGTTAGTAAAGAATGTGTTCACATTAAAATTTTAAAGACTCATTAAGATGACCTCAAAGCTTCCTTTATTGCAATATAAGGATTGTTAATAACCCGTAGTTTTCCCTCATAGCTCAGGTGCCCAAACCCATTTTATTTGCCTTTCTTTGTACTCCATACAAGTTCAGAAAATTCCTTGTCTGTTATAATGCCTAGAACTACACACAAGATTAAAGGTGGAAGCAGTATGCAAACCATATATTCCTTTGTGTCTTGATAGTTGAAGGGTATTTTCCACTGAAACCAATCAGATACCTCTGCTGAGTTGATTCCTGCAGATTGTTCCCATTTTTATTTTGTTCTTCCCTGTCCCAATGGTTTGGCTGGCTAGGAAAGTCTCAGGTCCTATCCTTTGTCTGTGTTGAATTAGCCCATGTGCCAGGTAGTAATAAGGATGTTACAGTTGGCCTGAGAAGGGAAAATTCCTCCCGAATGCTATCCTATAATCTCTACTGGAGATGTGAGCATTCTGATAAGAAAATAATTATCCTCAGCTAAGACACCCATTGCAATAAAAATGCCTACTGGCATTCACTGTCTATGATTACACATAAAGAATGGCCATTTAAATGGCACACCAGAGGATGCTCAGCACAGTGAAGCTGTTCCCAGCAAGAACTCTATCACTGCACTGAAGGCAAAGCTGAATGGAGAAATATGGCCGAAAAAGAAAGGAAAATAAACTTACCATAAGCAATTAAAAACTCTAAATGTATGTATTACAATGGATATCATGGGCCAAAGCATGGTTAAAGGTCAAAAAATATTTCAGGCTTCAGATGAAATTAACAAACAGTTTTTGTTGAGTATGGTGCTCTTTAAACTCTTCACATGTTATAGTTTCAACCCATTTATTCGAAATAAACCATATCCAGGAATAATATTACCGAGTGAAATTATATTTTTCTTTGGTAAGCCACTGTTCTTCTATCATGTTGAAAGGTTGTACATGCTTTTCTCTAGTCATTGTTGCTTTAGTATCTTCACACTCTTCCCTTGGAGAATAGTGTGAAGTAACAGAAGGATTCAAAGATTCATTAATAGTCAGACTGGCCATCACAGGAAAGTTTATTTCATGGCCGTATAAATCTTTATATCCATTTAGGTTGGTAGGGTGGCTAGTCTTATACGGTGTGAGGGCCTTACGGGCTCCCACAACCCAGACGATGAGGAATTGCCATCATATTTTTTTCTCTAGTGAATCCCCCTGATCAAGAATCATAATTTTTAACCTCACTTTTGCTCTTCTGTCATGTACCAAACAGCAAACCATGCTGATGCCAGTTAGTGACAGTAAGGAAAAGCTGGTGACAAATATAGAAGGTATAACATCCAGTGGAACCAGAAAATGAAACAGAACAATAATCTTAATGCATTTGCATGGGAGTTGCATGGTTGCATCTGCCATAAGCATAAACATTTCATCCCCACCCTGGGCAAAGCCCAAAAATCCCAGGGCAATACATAAGGAACGGATTGTGTATTATGACAAGTAACTGTCACCCAGAAGCAAAGCAAAGAACAATCACCCTCAATTCTATGGTAATGTACCTTGATGCAATTGGCCATTGAGAATGTAGGAAATCCAAGTTGTGCAATTGCTGGAAATTCTCTGCCATCACTTTGGGAGAAATTCTTCAAATGCAATCTTCCACTGTTTTGAATGGAGTGGGCTTAAACTGTTACACAGCTTATGAAACTACCTGCAAACTAATCACTGCAGCATCATTGGATACCCAAGAGTTTGACAAAAAAAAAATCAATGTCCTTTGAAGTTTGCTGTGGTTTTCAGTATTTCAAGATTCTAATTTCTGACACTGCTGTAGGCCAGAAAATTACATAAATTTATCATAGGTGTTCAATGATAGCAGTAAGCACTATGTAACATGATAGGGAATAAACTAAAACTTTACTGCATGATGCCAATATTCAATAGCTGCAAGATATACAACTGCAACGATTAATAACTTGAAGCTACATTATCAAAAGATACTCTGAAGAGCAGAATATATTGCAATAATGATGCGCAATTTCATTACCTCAAAGCGTATAAGATATGAAAGCAGTAGTTTTAAACATTAACCAGCATGCTGCCTCTGCATTTTAACTTTTCAGCAATTCATTAGCTCTTATTCATGTGCTGACTGCCAATCTCTTTGATTGTTAGAAGCACTAGCTTGAAATTACAAATGACTGCATGGTCAAAATGGGAGTAGCTCATTTTTTGAGTCTTTCTACTGTTTAAATGGGATTTCACAAATTTAGAATTGTGCCTTTGTTCTTAATCCTTTATGTCTGCCAACTCTGCATTATATTAAGTGGGCTTTGACATTAAATGGGCTCCTTAAGTAGGATAGAAACTGAATTCAAAATAAAAAAAGAATCAAAGAGAAGTAGGAAAGCTAGATGAATTGTAAGGAGGTAACAAGGAATGATAAAGTGAGGATTGTGGAAATGTGATAAGAACTGGTGCAGAGGAAGTGAATGATTAAACAATGGCAAGAATTAATCACCTACTAATATACGAATACAACAGCAGGAAAAGTCATACATATGGTAGGTATGAAAAGATTAAATTATGTTCTCATATTTGATTTTATTTGAAATGCCTGCAAGGGGAGTAGATGAGGCAGAAGAAATCAATGCAGGAAAACCCTGTTTCTGCAGCTGCCCAAGTACATAGTTCTTGACAACTATGATGAAAAGATGGAGGCACAGGAGAGAGTAACTAAATGAACTGTGGAGCATGGAATAAAGAGAAAGGTGGGAAAATTTCATAAGGCCTGTTTTTCAGTGCAGGATTCGCAATGCCCAATTACCTAGCACCCAGTCCCGTTGAGGCAGGCAGCACGTAAACTCGGGGCTCAGCAGTCTGCATACCTCATACTACACATAGCCTGGACATCTTAAAGGCAGATGCTCCCTTTTGAAGGGGAGCTGCAGTCACACAACTGGATCTGCTGCAACTGTATCTGGAAGGTTTGGCTAGAAGGAAAAGCACAGCAAATGAACGAACAGGAAAGAGAAAGGGTTAAAATAAAAGCAAAATGCTTCAGATGCTGGAAATCTGAAATAAAAACAAGAAATGCTGGAAATACTCAGCAGGTCTGGCAGCATCTGTGGAGAGAGAAGCAGAGTTAATGTTTCAGGTCAGTGATTCTTTCCTGGGCTTCCTGGTTTTCTGATGTGATGCTGGAGGTATTGTTACCACCTCAGTGAAATTGAAATATGAGATATGAACCCCCAGACCAATTGTAAGAATTACAAGACAAGATTTCATGTTTTTAGACATTTATTATAACAATTAAACTAAAAGAAATCCCCATTAACTAAATAATACTTTGGAAGTAGCCGATACCCCAAATTACAATGGAAAGTATTTTCTTTACTTATTAAAACACTTTAAATCCTCACACCACACTTATACATTACACAGTCCTCTCTGGTGGTGGAATCTTTGCAGTTAAATGTCCAAAACTCCTCTCAGTTGGATCTCCCAGACCTTTTCCAAAGCCAATATCCTCTTTGCTCAGTTCTCCAAGCACTTCCAATCTGGATATCTGTAAATAAGGTGATCCTTGGTGAGCCTGTTGGTCTTTTCCTTTTGCACAAACTTCAACTTCCCAAGCAGGTTCCAGTCTTTACAGGCTTTCGCTGCATTAGGCTTCCGAGAGTAGCTATTCCTTCTCTCTGTCTTGAGCCTGCCACCTCTGGTTGGTTTCCTTTTTTGCAGTCTGCTCTGAGGCTGCAACAAGTGGTTTCCTTTCTTACAGCCTGTCTACCTTCAGAAAATCTGTTAAATTTGTTTGGAATCAAAAGTCAATAGCTCATTGACCTTTTACAATGTGCAAAGTCCAGAAGTCTGGTTTCAGCAGAGCCACCTGGGCCTTCCTTTGTTTCCAGGTGTTTGCAGCTGCCATGCATTTTTGCATCCTCAGAATCACTGGCTCCTTGTTTATGATCTGGATATCTGGGAGGGTGAAACCCATTGCTCTGCAGGTACAGTCTCTGTTTTTCAAAAAACTGTCTTTGAGCTGTTTTATCTGTTGTCCTGGTAAGCAAGATTTCTGTCTTGTCTTTAAGCAGTGTGGATGTGAGGTCACCCAATTTATCTGAATCCATCTTAAACTTTTAAAAAACAGTTTTTAAAACATAATCATGTTACAAAGTCCAGCATTCATAACAGTAGTAGTGATGAAGGTGGAAAGGAGGAGAACCACCATGTTTCCATGGAGGGACCAGGAGGCTTTCAAGGCATGCCCTTAGAAGGGAATGGACGCACATGGTGACAGGGGTCAATTCCCAGCGTCTGGCCCTGAGGACCTGGCTGCATTGCCAGAAAATGTTCAATAATCTCACACTTGTGATCGACACGTGAATGCATCTTTACATGTCATCTCCTACACATCACACCACCAATCTCTCATGCTGCTCAATGCACCACAATTCCATCACTCACCCATCAGCAATCAGGGCTCTTGCCTAACACTCAGATGCTCATCTCACACACTTACCACTGCTGCAAGCCTCAAACCCACTGCTTCCACATACTTTCAGCTATTCAGCTATGGCAGACATGTCGCCCAAACACATTCCAACAAACTCTGTGACATTCTTCCCTCTCTGTTGCAGGACAAAGTGGCCCATCACCACAGGGAGTAGCAGAGAACCAGTGGGGGACAGGCATGCCTGCATCAACAGAGTCTTCTGAAGGGGATGATGCTCCGCATCAAGGCGCTGGCTGTGACTGAGGCTGTTGCATCCGGCATTACTGAGAACTTTCAGAATAACTGTAAATTCCTGCCTTATGTCCCTTTTCAGATCCCACCTCACCCTCTTCCTACTACCTGGCATGAAGTGCAAGGTGCAAATAGTGTGACCATGGACCACTTGCTTTATACCCAGAGAGCAAGGTTGCAGACGAGGTCTGCTACAGGGGACTCAGAAGAGGTTTTCAATATGGCAACATGCAGGAGAACACTGATGGGCATGCATACAGAGGTGCTTGGTGCATTGACAGGCCTGCTTCAGAGCCTCTTCGCACTTTCAAAGAGCATGGAGGACTCTAGCTTCAACTTGGCGCAGATTTTTCACAGAGCGTGGAGAGTATCCTTCACTGTCAAAGTGATGGCCAACTCCATGATAGCACTTGATGCAATGTCTAATGGCTGATATTTCAGCTTCCACTGCAGCAGAAGCTCAGCTTGATGCCATGCAGGCTGAGACTGCTTTCATCATGACTGCAGATACCAGTGCCATTTGGAGTCTCCCCAGTGAAAGTCAGCAGCTTTCTACCTGCCATGCTGCAGTCGCTGTGGTAGCATTGCATAGGAACACTAGGACAGGCAAAGGCACCCGCAAGACAGGCACTAAGGGAATGCAGTAGGGAACTGGAGTCTGAGTATCTGCTCACAGGCAGTTCGTCTGGAGCAAAGGTGTCCTGGATACCTCCTGCCTTGCTCATCTTCCTCCTGCTCATTTTACTTCTTCTCCCCCAGCTTTTCCTCCTAGGTGGTCTCCAAAGGCCTGGTGACAGTGCTGCGCCCTCATCATAGCAAGGCTATGGAAGACACAGCCGATCACCACGAGCTTGGAGATACACTCTGGTGAGTACTAGAGGGCTTCCCTCAAATGTTCCAGACAGTGGAATCATTGCTTCAGTATGCTGATGATTCGCTTCGCCATGTTACTGGTTGCTAATTGGTTCTTATTATAGGTGCGTTGTCCTCACATGTTGGAGTGGCAGAGAAAGGTCAATTAGCTAGGTGTAGGGCAGGTATCCCTTGTCACCCAGCAGCCATGTTTGCCTAAAGATGGCGGATATGGCTGATGGACACAAGATGAATGTGTCGTGGCTGCTGCCAAGATAGTGGGCATTCACTGAGAAGATCTTCTGGGCATGGTCATACACTAGCTGGATGTTGATGGAGTGGTGGCTATTACAATTATGGAACAACTCCCTGTTAATATGTGGGGCGCATAGAATCATGTGGGCTGAATTTAGTGCAGCTGTTTGGAGTGGGAATGGTGGCATGAGAGGCCAGAGAATAGCGTCAGAAGTGTCCGCCTGGAAATCCGATGTCATGAGGTTGGTTCCAGATTTCGTCAGCAGCGGGAAAGCACCAAGGCAGCCTTAGCGCCTCGACACAACGGAAATGCAATTTTCATTGCTTAGCACTTAATTTTACCACATTAGCATGCAATTCATCGTGACTCAAGGCAGGCTTGTGATTATGTGGATGATGAGCGGCCTTCACATGCCTTTGGATTCTTAGCCGTTGAATGCTGGCGGCACCGAGGCAAGGCCTTGGTGCCTTGCTGGGTAGGCAGCTATGACCAACACTGCATCGGGGGAGAGGGGGGAGCGGAGGCCATTGTTGGCCTCCAGTATTGTGCACTCTGCCTGGGAAGGTCGTGGTCTTTGGTGGGAATGCTGTGTGAGCAGAGTCATGGGTGGGAGAACCAGCTGAACAGGGTCTAGGGTGGTCTGTAAGGAGAGTTGCTTTGTTTCGGGTTGTTTTGGGTGTCCAAACTGTTGGGTGAGAGAGTTGGATGCCAATACTGCTGAATGAGAGGGTCGGCTATCAGCAAGGGTGGTCACTGACGGCCATCAGGGAGTCTGCCAGGAGAAGTAGCAAAAGCACAGTTGCCATGACAGGGTTATCTCTGCATTGACAGTGTTGTGGAGGCCCACTGGACACCTGGCATGGATTTCATACACTCTGTGTTTTTGGACCCCTGTGGCGTGTTGCACTGCCTCTGATGGAGGGAGGGCCAGGAGGCAGCTGCGCATGCCCATGAAGCTCCACAACGAGAGCAGCAGCAGCTGGCCATGCCAAGAAGGGCTTTAATCTGCCAGAGACTGTACCGGATTTGAATCAGCTACCTGTCCGAGTGGCATTGTCAGTGAAGACTATGGCTCTCCAGGGAGGCCGTCATCAAATCATGTGCCCTGCTGCAGGATGAGTCACGACCTATGGAATTTGGAGGTCACCCTATGCCAGTGACCTTAAAGATCACAGTGGCATTAAACTTTCATGCGTCTGGATCATTCCAAGGATCTACGGGGACATGTGTGGGGTCTCCGAGGCAGTAGCCAACAACTGCATCAAGGAAGTGACCATTGCCCTGGTCAAGAGGACCGGAGACTATGTACACTACTGGACCAACCCTAACAGTCAGGCCGAGAGGGCCATCATATTCAGGGCCATTGCTGGATTCCCCCAGGTGCAAGGTGTGATAAACTGTTTGCATGTGGCCATCGTGGCTCCAGCTGACCATCCAGCTGCCTTCATCAACAGGAAGGGCTTCCATTCCATCAATGTTCAACTGGTCTGCGACCACCGAAAGTGTTTCCTGCAGGTTTGTGCCCACTTTCCGGGAAGCAGCCATGATGCCTACATACTTTGGCAGTCCCAGGTGCCACAGCTTTTCAGGTTGCCTTCAGGGATGGATTCTCAGAGACAAAGGTTACCCATTGAAGACATACCTACTCAAGCCTGTGAGGAGCCTTCACAATGTAGCAAAGGAGAGATACAACACTTGCCACGGCTCCACCTGAGCGACCATCAAGCAGACCATTGGGCTGCTGAAGATGAGGCTCCACTGCCTAGATCGATCCGGTGGAGCTCTGCAGTATGCCCCAACAAGGGTCTTGCATATCGTGGTGGTCTGCTGTGCTCTGCACAATCTAGCACTGCAGAGGGGGAGGCCTTGCATGACAAGAACATGATTGAATGACACTCCTCCACCAATGAGGAAGATGCAGAGGAGGCTAATGAGCAAGTTTTTTTTTTATTTTCAAAATATACTTTATTCATAAAAATCTGCAAAAATTACATTGCCAAACAGTTTCAATCAGCACCAAAAAATACAAACATTGCAAGGGAGATCAGTTTCCTTCTATTCTATCATGAGTTTCTTCACAACCCTTCCCTTTCACTATTGTCATGCCAATTACAGTTTTACATTTACAGCAAATGAAAATATCAAGTTTGAGGGGTTTCCCATGGATCCAGCCCCTCAGTTCAGCTTGGTGGGGGTCCTTACACTGTGGTCTTTCCCCATTGAGCCTTTGCTGCGGCTGCCCCAAGCTTTAATGTGTCCCTCAGCACGTAGTCCTGGACCTTGGAATGTGCCAGTCTGCAACATTCGGCGGTGGACAACTCTTTGCGCTGGAAGACCAGCAAGTTTCGGGCAGACCAAAGGGCGTCTTTCACCGAATTGATAGTCCTCCAGCAGCAATTGATGTTTGTCTCGGTGTGCGTCCCTGGGAACAGCCCGTAGAGCACAGACTCCTATGTTACAGAGCTGCTTGGGATGAACCTCGACAAAAACCACCGCATCTCTTTCCACACCTGCTTTGCAAAGACACGTTCCAGGAGGAAGTGGGCGACCGTCTCTTCCCCACCACAGCCAACGCGGGGGCACTGTGCGGAGGGGGCGAGACTTCGGGTGTGCATGAAGGATCTGACGGGGAGGGCCCTTCTCACCACCAGCCAAGCTACGTCTTGGTGCTTGTTTGAAAGTTCTGGTGATGAGGCATTCCGCCAAATGACTTTGACGGTCTGCTCGGGGAACCATCCGACAGGATCCACCGTCTCCTTTTCCCGTAGGGCCTTGAGGACATTCCGTGCAGACGACTGCCTGATGGTCAAAGGTGTTTTCCCGCAGAAACTGCTCCACGAAGGATAGGTGGTACGGCACGGCCCAACTGCATGGAGCGTTCCGCGGCAATGTGCCCAGGCCCATCCTTCGCAGCACCGGGGACAGATAGAACCTCAGCACGTAGTGACACTTGGAGTTTGCGTACTGGAGCGCTACACACAGCTTGATGCAGCCGCACACGAAGGTGGTCATCAGGATGAGGGCCACGTTGGGTACTTTTTTCCCACCCTTGGCCAGAAATTTGAACATCATGTCCCTCCGGACCCGGTCCATTTTAGATCCCCAGATGAAGCGGAAAATGGCTCGGGTGACTGCCACAGCGCAGGAGTGGGGTATGGGCCAGACCTGCGCCACGTAGAGCAACAACGTGAGCGCCTCGCACCTGATGACCAGGTTCTTACCCATAATGGAGAGATATCGCTGCCCCCACATGCCCAACTTTTGTCGTACCTTGGCTACTCGCTCCTCCCATGTTTTGGTGCACGCCCCGGCCCTTCCAAACCATATCCCCAGCACCTTCAGGTAATCTGACCTGACGGTGAAGGGGACAAAGGATCGGTCAGCCCAGTTCCCAAAGAACATGGCCTCGCTCTTGCCGTGGTTAACTTTGGCTCCCGAGGCCAGTTCGAACTGGTCGCAGATGCTCATCAGTCTGCGCACGGACAGCGGATCCGAGCAGAAGACGGCGACGTCATCCATGTACAGGGAGGTTTTAACCTGAGTGCCTCCGCTGCCTGGGATTGTCACCCCTCTTATACTCGCATCCCTCCTAATAGACTCAGCAAAGGGTTCAATACAGCAAACAAACAAGACTGGGGAGAGAGGACAGCCCTGTCTGACTCCAGATTTGCTCGGGAAACTTTCCAATTCCCACCCGTTGATTGAGACTGCGCTACTGATGTTTGTGTTGAGCAGTTGGATCCAATTGCAGATTCCCTCCCCAAACCCCATTTTGGAAAGCACGTCCATCATGTAGGTGTGCAATATCCTGTCAAAAGCCTTCTCCTGGTCCAGGCTGATGAGGCAGGTGTCCACCCTCCTGTCCCGTACGTAGGTGATCGTATCCCTGAGTAGCGCGAGACTATCAGAGATCTTCCTGCCGGGTACAGTACAGGTCTGATCGGGGTGAATCACCAACTCCAGAGCAGATTTGACTCGACTGGCTATGACTTTGGACAGAATCTTGTAGTCAACATTAAGCAGTGAGATGGGCCGTCAATTTCTGATTTCTGCCCTCTCCCCCTTCCGCTTGTAAATGAGGGTGATGATGCCTTTCCTCATGGATTCTGCCATGCTGCCGGCCAGGAGCATACTCTCGTATACTTCCAGCAGGTCCGGGCCGACCCAGTCCCACAGGGTCGGGTACAACTCGACCGGTAAGCCGTCGCTCCCGGGAGTTTTACTCGTCTCGAAGGACTCGACGGCCTTTGTCAGCTCGTCCAGAGTTAGCGGCTTGTCCAATCTCTCCCTCCTGCTGTCATCTAAGACCTCTGTGATAGATGACAGGAAGGACTGGGAGGCTCTGCTGTCTGTGGGCTTCGCGTCATACAGCCCAGCATAAAAGGATTTGCTGATCCATAGTATGTCGGACTGCGAAGACGTTACCGAGCCATCTTATTCCTTCAGGCTGCTGATAACAGAGCTCTCTCTGTGTACCTTTTGGAAGCAGTAACGCGAGCACGTCTCATCCTGCTCGATGGAGCGGACTCTGGACCGGAAGGTGATCTTGGAGGCCTCCTTGGCAAAGAGCGAGGCCTGCTGGCTCTTCACCTCTTGGAGGTCCTCTTTGACCTCGACCCCCATTGACTGCAACCGGAGTAGATTTTGCATAATTTTCTGGAGTCGGGACATTTCCCTCTGTCTCTCTCTCGCCCTCTGAACACCTTTGTGGATGAAGAACCTCTTGATGTTCTCCTTGATCGCTTCCTACCAGTGAACTGGAGACTCAAAGAGCGTTTTCACGGTCCTCCAATCTTTGTAATCCCTTTTGAATTCCTCAATGTTCTCTGGGGTCAGCAGTGTAGCATTGAACTTCCACGTCCCTCTGCCAACCCGCTGGTCGTCCTGTAAGTGACAGTCGGCCAGTAAGAGGCAGTGGTCGGAGAAGAACACCGGCTTGACGTCGGTGGATCCGAACGTGACAGCACGGGACACAAACAGGAAGTCAATCCTGGAACGGGCAGACCCGTCCGATCTTGACCATGTGTATCTGCGCTGCGCTCCGTCTGCAGGTTTGCTGAAGACGTCGTGCAGTTTGGCATCTTTAACTGTTTCCATTAGGAATCTGGACGTAGCGTCCAGTTTGCTGTCGTCACAGCCGGATCGTCCAGCCGCATCAATGATGCAGTTGAAGTCACCGCCTAGGATGACCGGCCTGGACGTCGCCAGCTGCAGTGGGAGCTGCTGGAAGACGGTCAGCCGCTCGCTGCGTTGTACCGGGGCGTACACGTTGATCAACCGGAGCAGAGCGTTGTTGTACATCACGTCTGCTACGAGGAGGCGACCGCCCACCACCTCCTTAACTTCGGAGATGGTGAAGTTACCTCCCCGCAGCAGAATACCCAGGCCGGAGGAACGGCAATCATTACCCCCCGACCAGATCGATGGCCCGTGGGACCACCACCGCGACCACTGCCTGTAGGTGCTGAGGTGTGGTATTCCACACTCCTGCAGAAACAGTAGGTCAGCTTTGACCTTGGCAAGGTAATCCAAGGTTGAAACACATCGCAGAGTAGATTTAATGCTACGCACATTAATGGAAGCAATTCTTACACCCATTTTTTAAAAGTTATTTGTTGCTTCCCATACCATTTGTCCTTGCTAGTCCCAGTCCTTCGGGATGTTCCTGCATACCCATCGTGTGCGCAAGCAGTTTCACTTTGGTTGGGCTCAGAAATCCCTCCTGCTTTTTCATGCAGAGCTTGTTCCGCTCGGGTGACATCGGGGGGGTCTTGTAGGCAGAGAGGATTGGGTTGTCCTCAGCTGCTTCCATCTGTTCCTCCTCGAAAACATCACTGCTCCCGGCTTCCCGGAGCTCAGGTGCGCCAGACGTGCCTTTGCACCCGGTGTCCCGGAGCTGAGATGCATTGGCCACGTCATTGCGTGTGGCGCATTGGGGTTGGGGCACGCCGGGCCCATCACAGCTTCCAGTGCCCGGGGGCTGGGATGCTTTATCATCCATCTCGGAGTTCTGCCGCCTCTTTTGAAGGGGCTGTCGTTCCAGCATTCCCCCGTCCAGTGAAGAGGAGTTGTTGCAGTCTGATTCAGAAGATAGCCTCCTCTTGCCACTGGTTTGGGTGTTGGCCTGTTCTGCTTTGGGGTGTTTTTTCCTTGTGGTTTTCCTCTGGACCACTTGCCACTGACCTGTTTGTCCATCTGCTGCCTCCTCCTCCATTGATTCTGTCTGTGGAGGAGGGATTTCCAGGCGCTGGGTAGGTGCTGGGTTGCTGGTTTCAGCTGCCTCCCCTTCCTTCTCAGGTTGAAGTTCCTCACTGCGGAGAAGGTTGCTGGTCTCCTTTCGAACAGCGGACGCCTTCGTCGAACCTTCTCCCGGCTTTTCCTTGGGCCTTGCCGCCTGAGCATAACTGAGGCAGCGTTTGGGGCAGGTTTTGTAGAGATGGCCTGCCGCACCGCACACGTTGCAACACTTAGCCTGCTTACAGTCCTTGGTCTGATGGCCTTCCTCCTTGCAGTTCTTGCAAACAACCATGCTGCAGTTGGCTGCCATGTGACCAGATTTGCCACAGGTGCGGCAAACTCTGGGCTGCCCAGCGTAGACCAAGAAGCCTCGACTTCCCCCAATAGCGAAGCTGGAGGGAGGGTGGATGATGGCTCCACTGGGATCTACCTTCAAGGTCACCTTGACCTGCCGCTTGCTGGTCCAAATCCCAAAGAGATCATTGACATCAGTGCTGCTGCTGGCCACCTCGACGTACCTGGCGAGAAAGGTGAGTACATCCACCACCGGAACATGGGGGTTGTGGAGGTGAATCGTCACCACCCGGTCCCGTTGTGATGGAAGCGTGAAGAGCGGCTCCGCTGTGAGGATCGACAGTGGCGCCCGGTCCCCTTTCTCCTTGAACGCCTTCAGGAACTTGATGCATCCCGCCACGTTCCAGAACGTCACGTCGAAGTATCCACTGCTGGGGAAATCCTGCAGGCAGAAAATGTCCGTCGCTTGAAATCCGCAGCAATCAAAAAGAATTTTCTTGATGAAGAAGGTGCGATCAACCGGTGCATCTCCTTCCTTGTCCTTCACGACCACCCGAACGGTGTTGCGCACTCCCTGGCCCGAAGCTC
This sequence comes from Heterodontus francisci, assembly GCF_036365525.1. Classification (NCBI taxonomy): domain Eukaryota; kingdom Metazoa; phylum Chordata; class Chondrichthyes; order Heterodontiformes; family Heterodontidae; genus Heterodontus; species Heterodontus francisci. Next base: position 141,709,312 of record NC_090374.1, read on the forward strand.
GAAAAATGGTTATAGCCATTTTACTCAAAGCTTCCCCAGGATCAAAAGGCAATGATCATGGTCTCTTCTCAATCAAATAAGCACTGATAAGAACAGATACTACACTTGATCTTAGCCAAAAGGCCGAGAAGCAAGTAACACTGGATGTCGAAGCCCTTGCACTGGAGGCCAGGCAGACTGAGCAACTAGCCAAGGAGGCAAGAGACAATCTCATACTTAACCGCTTCTAGCCACCATGATCACTTCTCAGTGTAAAATCAATAAAGGCTCTTCTCACTGCATACAGTCTGTCGCCTCCTTTCTACTTGTCTTCCATGCCTAGTGCCCAGCTGAACCACATGCTATGGCCCATGCGAGATCATATTCTAATGACTGCTGTGTCTACATTGGCATCCACTAAGGGGGAAGAGTGAAGTCAGCAGCTCACAATTAATGCATGATAGAATAATCACGTTTCCACAATGAAGGTTAGTTGCAAGAACAAAAGAACTTTATATGATAGAGCACATGTCAAATTTCAAACTCCCATGAACCCCCAAGTCTCTAGGTGGTTCTTTTTACATGTTTCTGTGTGCTGCTATGATGTGTGATCCCAGTGCTAGCAGCTAGGCTGGAGGGAGGCTGCTGATCATGTTACCCCTTGGCTTGTGATGACTTTCGCAGCTGTCCTCTGGCTGCCTGGGGCTTGGAAGGCTCCGGCTGGCTGCACAGATGCAGGACTTGCTACATATATACAGGGTTTTGGTGAGACCACATCTGGAATACTGTGTGCAGTTTTGGTCTACACATTTAAGAAAGGATATACTTGTATTGGAGGCAGTGCAACAAAGATTCACTAGATTGGTCCCTGGGATGAGGGGGTTGCCCTATGATTAGAGACCGAGTAAACTGGATCTATATTCTCTGCAGTTTAGAAGAATGAAAGTAATCTCCTTGAAACATACAATATTCTGAAGGGGCTGGATAGGGTAGACACTGTTTCTGCTAGTCAGGGAATCTAAAACACACGGTACAGTCTCAGGATAAGGGGCCGGTCATTTAGCACTGAGATGAGCAGAAATTACTTCACCCATAGGGTTGTGAATCATTAAAACTCTCTACCCCAGAGGGTTGTGAATGCTCTATCGTTGAATACATTTAAGGCTGGGATAGACAGATTTTTGGTCTCTTAGGGGATCAAGGGATATGGCAAACAGATGTGAAAGTGGAGTTGAAGCTGAGGTCAGCCACGATTGTATTGAATGGCGGAGCAGGCTCGATGGGCTATGTGGTTTACTCCTGCTCCTATTTCTTGTGTTCTTGTAATTCTACTCAGGCATTGCGGCTGCTGGAGCTGGGCTTGCTGGTGGAGGGGCTGAGGAGCTGCTGTCCACATTCAGGGTGTCCTGAGGGGAGCCACCAGCTGTGGACGTCAGCCTCTCCACCTCCCTTTCAAGTCTCACTTGATCCTCCCTGCTGACCGGAGAAGGACGAGGAGCTGGAGAAGACTCCAGGGGACTCATCCTTCTCTCACTTTGCCACTGCTGCATTGAGCTCATTGCCAAGGCGATGTTGTGCAGGTCTACGAGCATCTATGGGACCTGGCTGTCCATGAGGGTTGCCAACTTCTCAATGGAGGAAGCCATGTACTTACAAGCCTGAGACATGGGAGCACTCATGGCATGGATGGACTCCTCCATCATCACCTCATGGCTGGGCATGGCCACTGGCAGCTCCACCATATGTTGCCTTAACTCTCTCTGCAACTCCAGCATGCTCTGTGCTGTCAGCACCAGAGGTTCATTATCACCCTGGGGCTCAGCAAGGGCTTGGCCATCCACAGTACTCCAACTATCAGAGGCCTCAGCTGTCTCAGCCTCAGTCAGCAGCTTGGGCGCGTGTGCGGTTGTCTCCCCATGAAGGGAGGGGTGGCCCTGATTCTACAGCCGAGCGGAAACCAACCGGAGTAAAAGTATCTGCGCTGCTGGAAGTTGCAGGAGAGTCATGAGATGGTACATATTCTGACTGCGGTTCCTCCTCAGAGGTTAACGGCTGTCCCCCTTCTGCTGGAGTCTTCTGCAGACGCCGACCTGCATGAGAGAACACAAACGTGTGGGTTAGGCTTTGCAGATCTCATCATGCCAACCATGCCTGAAGTGTGTCTCCAGATGTGAACTGCATGTCGATGGAAGACAATCCTCACTCTTTTGCGCAGAGACTCCAGCCTCTCCATCATATATGAAGCGGCTGCCCTGGTGCCCTACTAATTCCAGTGCTTCCTCCTCTGTTGTGGAGAGAGGCCAAAGATTGGGGATGTGTCCATCAGTCCGGGCTGCCTCCCTCCTGTTGCGGGCCATCTTGTCCTGCAAGTGGAAAGGAGGAAAAAGTCATAGTTCGCAGAGAGATCAACTTGACAGTTCTGCTAGAGGCAGCCCCTCAACCCCTACTGGACATTCACACATAGCTCATGCTCTCATCTGCTCTCAGGGGAGTTAAGGGGAGTGAGCTGTGAAACAGGGTGGCCTGTGGCCGAGATGCAGCTGTGCATCTTTCAGGATAAGATGATGCTTAACCCCTTCTGCCAGTGCAGTTGTAATGTCTCCCTCCTATGTAACCACTTGCAATGCCTAAAAAGGAGAGAGTTATGGAGCAGTCACCTTGCAGAACAAAGGATGTTGTAGCACTGTAATTTTGTCCAGGGGGTGACCCCAAACCTCTTCTTCCCATCTCTGGGGTTTTACCTCCTTTCCCTTGCAGCCTGGAGGAGAATCTCGAGGGAGGCATCACTAAACTGTGGGGCCACCCTGTGTCTTGCCTCTGCCATCCAGCAGGGTCCATATAGAGGGGTGAAGGTCCAGGTGTCACTCGAACACCAGTCTCAATAGTGAACAGCAAGCAGCAAATCAGTCCAAGGCAGCAATGCAAGCAGGGCTGGCAGGGCTTTCAATATGGCACCAGCACATGCTCCAGAATCATCCAACACCATAATCGGCTTCTCGCATCCTGCCCCTGCTGCATGATTGGCCAGGCCCCGCACCTCCATGATGTAAGTAGCCACTCGCCACATGATCACGGTGGGCCGCCCGCCCACATGACTAGCGGGAACGGCAAATGTTTCCTGTTCCACCACCGTGCAATAGACTCACTAAATTCTGCCCATGTGTGCAGTCAGTTGCACCCTACACCACTGGGAATCCACATGCTCTCTCGTTTTGCTTCTCTTTGGTCAGTGGAAGGACGATGAAGTCCCCTCTCCTTGCCCATGGCCTCTGTCACGTCCATGATGCAGTGATGGACGGTGAACTGTGAGATGTTGCTAATGTTGCCTGCTCCTGCCTGGAAGGATCCACTGACATAGAAATTTAGGGCCACGGGTGATCGTGATAGCCTCTGGCAGTGCTGAACTCATCAACCAGCTGTGAGTCTGCAGGTCGGATTGTAGGAGGTGGCACTGTTCAGTGATGGCCTCATTGATGAATTGCAGGCACCTCGTCTTATGGAGAGACAATGGTGTAGTGATAATGTCACTGAGCTAGTCATCCAGAGGCCTAGGCATGGTTTCAAATCCCACCATGATAGCTGATGGAATTTATTATGGAATTAGTAAATTCAATGAATAAAAACATTGAATTGAAAGCTAGTTTTAGTAATGAAACTATAATTGATTGTTGTATAAACCCATCTGGGTCACTAATGTCCTTTAGGGAAGGAAATCTGCCATCCTTACCTGGTCTGGCCTACAGCAATGTGGTTGACTCTTAACTGACTTCCTAATGACCTAGCAAGCCACTCAGTTGTCAAGAGTAATTAGGGATGGGCAACAAATGCTGCCCAGCCAGCGATGTCCACATCCCATGAAAGAATAAAGAAAAACACCCTGGTCCTGGCTGGGATGGAGATAGGAGAGGTGCTTTGGTGGGTACGGCCTTCTAGTGAGAGCCTTCCTCCTCCTCCCTCTGCACACAGCTTCCCCTCTCTGCTGCTTGTGTTCCATTTTCAAGTCATATTGCAACCCAAGTGGAACAACAACTATAGCTCCCATTACTGAAGCAGACCTTCTCCTCACAGGCCAAACAACTCCTCTGACCTCCTTGTCATGATCCAAAGCAAATTGCTTGAAAATCCTAAAAGTTTGTAAAACTCTTCCAATAACACAAAACACAGTACTTCCACTAACTCTGCCCTAGCAAAAGTAAACCCAAAGTACCTCACCTGGAAGTTGGATCGTGATCCTTTTAAATAATGTTAATGGGGGGTTGGGGAGGTGGGGGTCCCTTGTGCAGCTGGGAGTGTTTAAGAGAGGGTATTAACTGGGTTTTCACAGTCCAATATGGCATATCATACACCAAATTAACATTAGAGGCTGTTTGACACCATGATCCGCCCACACTGCATGCTTCTGATGCACTCATGGCACACTTGCGTTAGTGCCCTGCCAATCAAGGTGCACCATTTGGCCTGGCCGGGAGCATTCCAGCCAACATGTTTAAGCTCAGGACTTTTGAAGCACCAGTACCAGTGATGCTACAGATCCCAATAATCTAAATAGTCTAAAACATTATCGTGCCAAAAATTGTTTGGAACCAGCTCCTGAGGCAGGAAGCCCAAGTCTCACTTGAAATTGGGTCTCATCCACGTGTGCAGACACCAATGGGACATAGCAATACAGCTCACCTGTTGGGGCCTTCTCAGATGTCAAGCCTGCCCAAGAGCCAAGTCCTGGGAGGAGGAGCAAAACAAACAGGGGGCGGTGGGGTAGTGTAGTGCATGATAGTGGTAGCCCACAGTATCGCTGTGGAGCCAGGAGGAGCATTCCTGCTTCTTGTGGCTCCAAGTTAAGTCAAAAAATAGCATCTTTTCTTCAGCAGCCTCCAGTATTCCCCTTTAAGACTGCTATTTAGGTTGCAACAAGAGCAGAGTAAGAATAGTGCATGCTGTTCCAAATTTCTGTCACATTTGGCAGTGGAATATTAAAACAGACATTAGGCCACTTATTAACATCTTCAAGGTGTCTAACGCCTCCTTTAGGTGGGTGTCCTGGGCACTCAGAAGTTGCCAGTTACCAATTTGGCAACCGTTGTATGTCCGGGGGTTGTGGGGGATTGTTGGGGGATAAACAGGGTTTATGTTCCTGCTTGCAATTGATTTCCCCAACATGAATTTTATGGTCACAAACAGGCATGACCGGGACAGCTTTCAACCCTATAATATTCATATGAATCGGTAAGTGGTAGTTATGGTGATAGAAAACTGCTGTTCAGGATTGATCAAGAGTCATGAATGATATGGTGCTTCCACATGTTTGGGTCAGGGACATATTGGAATAAATGTAAAAAAAAACTTCGGGAAATAAAAGCAAGCCCACCAGATGTTATGGCTCACATAGTAAGCAGTGACACCAGAAATCGTTGGAAGGAGGTCTTAACTGGAGAATTTAGAGAGTTAGTTTTTAGATTGAAGTGCAAGGCTTCAAAGATTGTAGCCTTGGCATTATTTCCAGTGTCATGCATTGGACAAGTTAGGAAAAAAAGATTGATGCATGAACAAATGGCTAGAAAGATAATGTATAAATGACTCTTTCAAATTCCTAGGACATAATGGCAAGTTCTAAAGACATGAGAAGTTAATCAATAGGGATGTACTTCAACAAAGCCAGACTGATGCGCCATGTCCTTGCAAAGAGAACAAATTGAATAATGGTGAAGGATTTAAACTAGTCAAACAAAACAACACAAAAAGAAAGGAAATTAATAACACTAGTTAACAAAAGGTAAAGGAATATTTTGGAGGTAGACTTCTTCTTCTTTGGGCCTCCTTATCTCGAGAGACAATGGATACGCGCCTGGAGGTGGTCAGTGGTTTGTGAAGCAGCGCCTGGAGTGGCTATAAAGGCCAATTCTGGAGTAACAGGCTCTTCCACAGGTGCTGCAGAGAAATTTGTTTGTTGGGGCTGTTGCACAGTTGGCTCTCCCCTTGCGCCTCTGTCTTTTTTCCTGCCAACTACTAAGTCTCTTCGACTCGCCACAATTTAGCCCTGTCTTTATGGCTGCCCGCCAGCTCTGGCGAATGCTGGCAACTGACTCCCACGACTTGTGATCAATGTCACACGATTTCATGTCGCGTTTGCAGACGTCTTTATAACGGAGACATGGACGGCCGGTGGGTCTGATACCAGTGGCGAGCTCGCTGTACAATGTGTCTTTGGGGATCCTGCCATCTTCCATGCGGCTCACATGGCCAAGCCATCTCAAGCGCCGCTGACTCAGTAGTGTGTATAAGCTGGGGATGTTGGCCGCTTCAAGGACTTCTGTGTTGGAGATATAGTCCTGCCACCTGATGCCAAGTATTCTCCGAAGGCAGCGAAGATGGAATGAATTGAGACGTCGCTCTTGGCTGGCATACGTTGTCCAGGCCTCGCTGCCGTAGAGCAAGGTGCTGAGGACACAGGCCTGATACACTCGGACTTTTGTGTTCCGTGTCAGTGCGCCATTTTCCCACACTCTCTTGGCCAGTCTGAACATAGCAGTGGAAGCCTTACCCATGCGCTTGTTGATTTCTGCATCTAGAGACAGGTTACTGGTGATAGTTGAGCCTAGGTAGGTGAACTCTTGAACCACTTCCAGAGCGTGGTCGCCAATATTGATGGATGGAGCATTTCTGACATCCTGCCCCATGATGTTCATTTTCTTGAGGCTGATGGTTAGGCCAAATTCATTGCAGGCAGACGCAAACCTGTCGATGAGACTCTGCAGGCATTCTTCAGTGTGAGATGTTAAAGCAGCATCGTCAGCAAAGAGGAGTTCTCTGATGAGGACTTTCCGTACTTTGGACTTCGCTCTTAGACGGGCAAGGTTGAACAACCTGCCCCCTGATCTTGTGTGGAGGAAAATTCCTTCTTCAGAGGATTTGAACGCATGTGAAAGCAGCAGGGAGAAGAAAATCCCAAAAAGTGTGGGTGCGAGAACACAGCCCTGTTTCACACCACTCAGGATAGGAAAGGGCTCTGATGAGGAGCCACCATGTTGAATTGTGCCTTTCATATTGTCATGGAATGAGGTGATGATACTTAGTAGCTTTGGTGGACATCCGATCTTTTCTAGTAGTCTGAAGAGGCCACGTCTGCTGACGAGGTCAAAGGCTTTGGTGAGATCAATGAAAGCAATGTAGAGGGGCATCTGTTGTTCACGGCATTTCTCCTGTATCTGACGAAGGGAGAACAGCATGTCAATAGTCGATCTCTCTGCACGAAAGCCACACTGTGCCTCAGGGTAGACGCGCTCAGCCAGCTTCTGGAGCCTGTTCAGAGCGACTCGAGCAAAGACTTTCCCCACTATGCTGAGCAGGGAGATTCCACGGTAGTTGTTGCAGTCACCGCGGTCACCTTTGTTTTTATAGAGGGTGATGATGTTGGCATCGCGCATGTCCTGGGGTACTGCTCCCTCGTCCCAGCACAGGCATAGCAGTTCATGTAGTGCTGAGAGTATAGCAGGCTTGGCACTCTTGATTATTTCAGGGGTAATGCTGTCCTTCCCAGGGGCTTTTCCGCTGGCTAGGGAATCAATGGCATCACTGAGTTCCGATTTGGTTGGCTGTATGTCCAGCTCATCCATGACTGGTAGAGGCTGGGCTGCATTGAGGGCAGTCTCAGTGACAGCATTCTCCCTGGAGTACAGTTCTAGGTAGTGCTCAACCCAGCGGTCCATCTGTTTGCGTTGGTCAGTGATTATGTCCCCCGATTTAGATTTGAGGGGGGTGATCTTCTTGATGGTTGGCCCAAGAGCTCTCTTCATGCCATCATACATTCCTCTGATGTTTCCGGTGTCTGAGGCCAGCTGAATATGACTGCATAGGTGTTGCCAGTAGTCGTTTGCGCAACGCCTAGCTGTTCTTTGTGCAGTACTTCTGGCTGCTTTAAGTGCTACGGATGTTAAATCGCTGGGGGCTTTCTTGTAGTTCAAAAGTGCAATGCGCTTAGCGGCTATGACAGGTTCCAGCTCTTCATTATGAGATTGAAACCAGTCTGCATTTCTCTTCGCACTTTTGCCGTAGGTGGTCAAAGCTGACTCATAGATGGCGTCTCTGATGTGGGCCCACTTGGTCTCAGCATCCCCTGTGGGAGTGTTTTGAAGGGCTGTTACAAGTGAATTTAGAAATTTTTGTAACAGCTGTGGGTGAGAAATTCTGCTCGTGTTGATGCGCGGGTGGCCCTTCTGCTTGGAATGATGCAACTTCTTTGGTCTGAGTCTAACCTTGCTGCACACCAGGGAGTGGTCGGTGTCGCAGTCCGCACTGTGGAAGCTGCGTGTGATTTGAACACTGTTTAAGGCGGCTCGCCTTGTGACAATGAGGTCTAGCTGGTGCCAACGACGTGATCTTGGGTGCCTCCATGAAACCTGGTGACAGGGTTTAGTGTGAAAGAACGAGTTGGTGATGCAGAGGTTATGATAGGTACACAACTCAAGCAGTCTCTGCCCGTTCTCATTCATCCTTCCAACGCCATAGCGCCCAAGGCAGGAGGGCCATGAGTCATGGTCGGCCCCAACCCTGGCATTAAAGTCCCCCAGCAGGAATAGGTGTTCGGTGTTGGGGATGCTGCTAATGATGTTATGGAGTTGTTCATAGAACTGGTCTTTAGCTTCAGGTGCGGAACAGAGTGTTGGAGCATAGATGCTGAGTAGGTGTACTGGACCAGAGGTGGTGAGCAGTCGGATGGACAGTATGCGTTCCGAGCCATTTGAGGGAGGCTCTATCATGCTGAGCAAGGAGTTTCTGATGGCGAAGCCCACTCCATGCTGTCTTGGTTCTTCAGGATCCCTGCCCTGCCAGAAGAAGGTGTAGTCTTGCTCTGCTAGAGAGCCACTCGCGGGGAGGCGAGTCTCCTGAAGTGCTGCAATGTCCACATTGAGTCTACTGAGCTCGTTGTTAATGATGGCGGTCTTCCGAGAATCGTTGATTTGTGTAAGGTCTTCCGACAGGCCAGGACACATAGTTCTGACGTTCCAGCTTGCAAAGCGAAGGGCTGGTACCTTCTTTCCTTTTTTCATGTTGTTTGGTGCGGTGTATCAGTCCACCTTTCGGGCAATGACCCTGAGCTCCAAGCACCCATTGAAGCAGGCAGACTGTGGCGGGACAGAACCTTATTGACCGGGGGCTGCCCGGTTTGAGGCGGGCGGTAGCTGTCCAGTGAGGTGCAATGACCTCTCCCACCGACAAAGGCAACCCGTGGCGCCCAGTTTCTACGCCAATTTATCTGGACTTATAACCCGTAACTGCTGCCTTCCGTGTTGTTTCAGTCGCTGTGAGGCAACTATGGAGTGACCTCTCCATGGCGCATGCCTGGGCAAATTTATGGAGGTTGAGAGTTGCCCAGTCGTCAAAACCCCCCTCTCGGCCTTTCTGGTGGGGTCCAAAGGAGTGCAGGACACGACGTTTGGCACCAGTATGGCTGCAGGAACTGCCGGAAACATGCCAAAGGTGACACATGACCGCCTACGGGGTTCCGCTCCGGATTTTCTGTTAGGGTTTACTCCCTTAGCCTTGGTCTCTCCCGAGACGCCCACAAGGCAGTGGGGTTGTTGGGGCCCCTACACAGGTGTAGGATGGTGCCGGTGGGAGGAGGGGTTGCAAGGGGGAGGGGTAGAGGGAGGGGGTGGGGGGGGGGTGCAGGGGAAGGGGGTGCGGGGTGAAGATGGTGTGAGGGGGGGGCGGGCTGGGACGGGGTTGTGAGGGGGTGAGCTGAGAGGGTGGAGCAGGGAAGGGGACGGGGGTGGGGGGGGTGGAAGGGGGGTAAAGGGGGGGGGGAGGGGGGGTGGAATCTGGTGCAGGTAATAAGCCATTTCCTCAGTGCCCACCATCGACGTCCGGAAAGCTCATCCACGTCCTTCGGGAGGTGAAGCATCATTTGGCAGACTTAGAGGTGATTACATTTGCTAAGGGTTTTTTTTTTTTTGCAGTGGTTTAAATAAAGGCATGCAGCATTGCCGACAGTGCGCTGCAGATGCTCTCCGAGCCATCTCCCGCGGGCGCTGCCTCCTTATCTCGAGAGACAATGGATATGCGCCTGGAGGTGGTCAGTGGTTTGTGAAGCAGCGCCTGGAGTGGCTATAAAGGCCAATTCTGGAGTGACAGGCTCTTCCACAGGTGCTGCAGAGAAATTTGTTTGTTGGGGCTGTTGCACAGTTGGCTCTCCCCTTGCGCCTCTGTCTTTTTTCCTGCCAACTACTAAGTCTCTTCGACTCGCCACAATTTAGCCCTGTCTTTATGGCTGCCCGCCAGCTCTGGCGAATGCTGGCAACTGACTCCCACGACTTGTGATCAATGTCACACGATTTCATGTCGCGTTTGCAGACGTCTTTATAACGGAGACATGGACGGCCGGTGGGTCTGATACCAGTGGCGAGCTCGCTGTACAATGTGTCTTTGGGGATCCTGCCATCTTCCATGCGGCTCACATGGCCAAGCCATCTCAAGCGCCGCTGACTCAGTAGTGTGTATAAGCTGGGGGTGTTGGCCGCTTCAAGGACTTCTGTGTTGGAGATATAGTCCTGCCACCTGATGCCAAGTATTCTCCGAAGGCAGCGAAGATGGAATGAATTGAGACGTCGCTCTTGGCTGGCATACGTTGTAGACTTAAAGGGCTAAAAAATAGGTCTGCACCCATTTTAAGGCATGGTGTGTTGAAGCAGGCAGCAGGCAAACTTTGTACTGCCTCCTCATTTCCATGTTTTCTGTGTGCAGCCCAGCACAACATGATCTATGCTGCCATTGGCAGCACATTCAAAAAGGTGCCTAACAGCATGAGCAGCTAGCATGTGTTCCAGCTAGCCTCTAGCTTTTACAGGCAGTGTGTCCTTCTTAAAGGGAAGCTGCACTGAATCACAGGAGGCTTTTGCCGACTGTCACTGCTGCAAGTGGAGAGAAGGGAAATGGAACACTAGGGCAGGGAGAACCCGCTCAGATTTATCACTGCGGCGCTGGAGACCTTAGTCATGGAAGTGGACAGAAGAAGAGAGGCCACGTTTCAATGGGGTCTTGGAGACTCTCAAGGCAAAGCCTTGGAAGGAAGCGGGAGCAGGAGGCCAGGAAGGTCAATGCCAGGTGTCTGGTCCCGACGACATAGCAGCAGAGCCGGAAGCAGTTTACTGACCTCACATGGGTCGTCAAGGTCAGTGAATGCACGGAGGAGTCTGGATCCAACATGCACAGGGCATGGCACAGAGCTTAAAGCCCATCCATTCCAATGTGGAAGTGGTGACCAAATCCATGACAGCACTAGCAGACCCAACCTAAAAAAAGATAAAGAGGGAGAAATTGTATGACAGTAAACTAGCAAGAAATATAAAAACAGTCAAAGCTTCTACAAATATATAAAAAGGAAAAGAGTAGCTAAAGTAAGCATTGGTCCCTTAGAGGGTGAGACTGGGGAATTAATAATGGGACTTTGAACACGTATTTTGTTCTGTCTTGTCATGAAGATGCTTCCATTATTAATATTTTTTGAGGACTCGTGTTTAGACGATTACGAAAATTGGTTCATTTGAAAGTCTGAGGAGATGCCTGGATTTGTTTTTTTTTAAGGGTTGCTGGAAGGACACTGGATTTTTTAAAAAAACACTTACTGGAAGAGACAATGAAGGGCTAAATAAACATGAGGAATCTTGCTGGCTACTGGAGTTTATTTTTAGAGAAATCACATGTCTAGGTTTATAGTGGTCAAGAGTTCTTTGAATTTCTGATTTGGGCTTGAACTGTTTGAATGCTCGGTTGGTGTGCATCCTTCTCCGAGAGAAGCCACCCAACTCATCCTTTTCCACCTGTTTTGGAAACAGCCATGAGAATCCAGTGTGCTAGCTGGAGAAACTGATGCAGCATTTCTCTTGTGAAGCTTCTGGAAGACTTACTCTCGACATCTCCTGAACGAACTGCTTCTGAAAATATCCTAGTGACAATTGTAAGTGTCTAGTGACACCTGTATAGGTGTACCAGGATGCCAGATCAAAAGTCATCTGCAACATTCCATATCTTATCCTTTTTCTTCAAGAACTGACAACAACTTGGCCAAAGTATTTTTTTTAAAGTTGATCTCTGCAGAACCAGTTTTTTAAAATTTTTCTTTAACCAGTATGTGTGTGCAGTTATGTTAGGATATTTTAGAAGGGTAGATATTTATACTTTCATATTTCAAACTGTGTGTTAACAAGCTTTGCACCTTTATTGAATAAGTCTAGTTTTATAATAAATCAACAATTTTGTTGTTTATTAAAGAAACCTGGTTAGCATATTTTTATTTTGAAACTAATATAAAGTATATAATTGGCCATATCGGTAACTGGGTAAAACATTTTAATATATGTTCTGACCAGTGGAGTAGTGGAACCAGAGAAAGACAATGCATTCCTCCAACCTCAGTTGTAACAGTCATCACAGCAGAAGGCACAAAAAGCATCCTAAGAATAGCAGGAAATCAAGAGGCAAAAAGGAGGGAGGAACTTAAAACAACCACTACCACTAGAGAAAAAGTACTTGGAAAACTAATGGGATTAAAGACTGACAAGTTCCCCGGACCTGATGGCCTGCATCCTAGGTTCTTAAAACAAGTGGCTGCAAAGATAGTGGAAACATTGGTTATAATCTTTCAAACTTCCCTAGATTCTGGAAAGATCCCAGCTGATTAGAAAACCACAAATGCAACACCTCTATTCAAGAAAGGAGGGAGACAGAAAACAGGAAACTATAGGCCAGTTAGCCTAACATCTGTCATTGGAAAAATGCTGGAATCCATTATTAAGGACGTAGTAGCAGGACATTTAAAAAATCATAATGCAATCAGGCAGAGTCAACATGGTGATGTGAAAGGGAAATTGTGTTTGACAATTTTATTAGTGTTCTTTGAGGATGTAACAAGCAGGGTGATAAAGGGTAACCAGTGGATGTAGTGCATTTGGATTTCCAAAAGGCATTGAATAAGGTACCACATAAAAGTTTACTTCACAGGATAAGAGCTCATGGTGTTGGGGATAATATATTAGCATGAATATAGGATTGGCTAACTAACAGGAAACAGAGAGTTGGGATAAATGGGGTATTTTAGGTTGAAAAACTGTAACTAGTGGAGTGACCCAGGGATCAGTGCTGGGACCTCAACTCTTTATGATCTATATTAATGACTTGGATGAAGGGAGTGAGTGTGTTGTAGCCAAATTTGCAAACGTTACGAGGTAGGAAAGCAAGTTGTGAGGACACAAAATGTCTGCAAAGAGATATAGCTAGGTTAAGTGAGTGGGCAAAAATTTGGCAGATGGAGTATAATTGTTTTTTAATTCATTTGTGGGTGTCGCTGGCAAGGCCAACATTTATTGCCCATCCCTGTTTGCCCTTGAACTGAGTGGCTTACTGGGCCATTTTAGAGGGAATTTTGAGAGTCAACCACATTTCTGTGGGTCTGGAGTTACATGTAGGCCAGACCACGTAAGGATGGCAAATTTCTTTCCCTAAAGGGCATTAGTGAACCAGATGGATTTTTACAACAATTAACAATGGTTTCATGATCATCCTTAGGATAGCTTTTTAATTCCAGACTTATTAATTGAATTCAAATTTCATCATCTGCTGCAGTGGAATTTGAACCCATGTCCCCAAAGCATTAGCCTGGGCTCTGGACTACTAGTACAGTGACATTACCACTACGCCACCACCTCCCCTACGTGGCAAAATGTAAGGTTGTCCACTTTGGTGGGAAGAATAGAAAAGCAGAATATTATTTCAATGGAGAGTGACTGCAGAATTCTGCAGTACAGAGGGATCCGGATGTCCTTGTACATGAATCACAAAAAGTTAACATGCAGATACGGCAAGTAATTAGGAAGGCAAATGGAATGTTGGCCTTTATTGCAAGGGGGATGGAGTATAAAAGTAGGGAAGTCTTGCTACAACTGTACAGGGCATTGGTGAGCCTGCACCTCGAGTACTGCATACAGTTTTGGTCTCCTTACATAAGGAGGAATATACTTACATTGGAAGTAGTTCAGAGAAGGTTCATTAAGCTCATTCCTGGGATGAAGGGGTTGTTCTTATGAGGAAAGGTTGGGCTTATACTCATTGGCATTTAGAAGAATGAGATGTGATCTTATTGAAACATATAAGATTCTAAGGGGGCTTGACAAGGTAGATGCTGAGAGAATGTTTCCTCTCATGGGGAATCTAGAACTAGGGGGCACAGTTTCAAAATAAGGGGTCTCCCATTTAAGGTAGAGATGAGGAGGAATTTCTCCTCAGACGGTCGTTAATCTTTGGAATTCTCTTCCCCAAAGAGCAATTGAGGCTGAATCATTGAATATCTTCAAGGCTGAATTCGACACATTTTTGAACACACGGGTTCTGGGGGGCAGGCAGGAAGTGAAGTTAAGGCCACGATCATATCAGCTATGATCATATGACAAAACAGGCTCGAGGGGCTGAAAGGCCTACTTCTGTTCCTATTTCTTATGATCTTATGAACTGTAATGAAGCATCTGTTGGCTGCTGCCACAACTTCCACTGCAGCACTGGTGGAAGCCAAGCAACATCTCAGTGCTGCAATGGAAGCTCAAACGGAGATCATGAGATCCATGCTTGCTGCCAGGCAGGCTCAGATTGCTGCCCTCATGGCTGTGAATCTCAGTTCTCAGAGGGGCATGCAGGATCTCATAGCAGCCTAGCAATTTGTCCTCCAAAAGATTAATAGGATTGCTGAGGTGTCACACTGGGACTACCACTGGCTCCATGGTGCACGAACAAGCTGTCCTCTCTCAGGATGACAACAATTATGCTCCTACCACTGCCACTCCCCCTGTATCCTTGCTTTTGCATCTCAGCCAGCCAGCCCAAACTGCTGCCACCCATGCCAAGGTGGTGCAGTCTGAAGATGGACCTTCTAGGCCCATAGCTGCTCCAGGGTGTCCTGCAAGGCCATCAGCAGCCTCTCCCAGTGAAAGTCAGTAACCTTTCATCAGCCATGTTGCAGCCACTGGAGTAGCACTGAGTAGGAGCACTGGGGGACGGTAGCATAGTGATAATGTTACTGGACTAGTAATTCAGAGTCCTGAACTAATACTCACAGAAGGGGCAGGTATTTAACCTCAATTAATAAATCTGGAATTAAATGCTAGTCTCATTAAAAATGATCATAAAACTACCAGATTATTGTAAAAACCCTTCTGGTTCATCATTGTCCTTTAGGGAAGGAATCTGCTATATTACATGTGACTCCAGACCTACAACAATGTGGTTGACTCTTAACTGGTCTCTGCAAACCATTCAGTTATATGAAACCAGTACAGAAATGTTGAATAAGAATAAAACTGGACAGAAGGCCTGGCACTGACCGAGGCACCAGAAACGACAAAGGCACACCCTACCCCATCGGCTCTGCAAAATCCTCCTCACCAATATTTGAGAACTTGTTCAGACTAGTCGAGCAACAGCCTGACATAGTCATACTCACAAGATCATATCTTACAGCCAATGTCCCAGACATCACTATCACCATTCCTAGGTATGTCCTGTCCCACCAGCAGGACAGACTCACCAGGGGTGGCAGCACAGCACTATACAGTCAGGACGGATTGGCCGTGAGTGTCCTCAACATTGGCACACATCCTATGAAGTTTCTTGGCATCAGGTCAAAGAAACCTCCTGCTGATTACCACATTCTGCCTTCCCTCAGTTGATGAATCAGTACTCCTCCATGTTGAACATCATTTGGAAGAAGCACTGAGGGTATAAGGGCACAGAATGTACTCTGGGTGGGGGACTTCAAAGGCCATCAACAAGAGTGGCTCAGTGGCAACACCACTGACTGATCTATCAACATCCTGGGGGTTACCATTGACCAGAACCTGAATTGGAGTAGCTATATAAATACCGTGGCTACAAGAGCAGGTCAGAGGCTAGGAATCCCGTGACGAGTAACTCACCTCCTGACTCCCCAAAGCCTGTCCACCATCTACAAGGCACAAGTCAGGAGTGTGATGGAATACTCTCCACTTGCCTGGATGAGTGCAGCTCCAACAATACTCAAGAAGCTCAACACCATCCAGGACAAAGCAGCCCGCTTGATTGGCACCCCATCCACAAGCATTCACTCCCTCCACCACCGACGCACAGTGGCAGCAGTGTGTACCATCTACAAGATGCACTGCAGCAATGCAGCAAGGCTCCTTAGACAGCACCTTCCAAACCCGTGACCTCTACCACCTAGAAGGACAAGGGCAGCAGTTGCCTGGGAACACCACCACCTGCAAGTTCCCCTGCAAGTCACACACCATCCTGACTTGGAACTATATCACCATTCTTTTATCATCGCTTTATCAAAGTCCTGGAACTCCCTCCATAACAGTACCGTGGGTGTACCTACACTAGATAGTTGCAGAGGTTCAAGAAGGAGGCTCACCACCACTTTCTCAATGGCAGTTAGTGATGGGCAATAAATGTTGGCCTTGCCAGCGACGCTCACATCCCAAGGATAATTATAAAAGAAAAGGAGCACTACGACAGGTAAGGATACCCACGAGACAGATAATAAGGGAACACACAAGGGTGAATAGTTCATTTCTGTATTGCTGAAAATAGAGACATGTCGTCGAAGCTTTTTGTTTTGCACTCATCAGAACAATCTGAAAGAATGCCAATGTAAGGGAAAACAACAACTTTATATTGTACAAGAAGAGTGCTGATTGGTTGGCAAGTGAGCTCTGATTGATAGAGGTGTTGCCATGGAGAATGCACCAGTTTATGATGACTGACAGTTAACTGCTAAGCTTTGTTTGAAATTTAAACCAGGCAGCTTGACTCTGATTGGTCAAGGCATTACCCTGAGGAATGAACCAGCAAATGGCTGTCACTTATTCTGTTTAGCTGAAACAGGTGTAGTGTTTATACATATTCTTTCTGCATGCAAATAACAGGGCCCTGTGTATTACTATATGTAGCTTCCAGTACGGGAAAATGCACCACATTGAAAGCCCTAATGACAATCTTAAAATGATTGAAAGCACAATTCTTAGCCTGAGAAGGTGAATGGATCCAGGATGCATCCTTCCTGCCTACTCCTCTTCTTTTACCTCTTCCTCCTTTTCCACCTCTTCCTTCTTCTCCTTTCAAGGTGGCCTCCAGGTTCCTGGGAGTAATGGCTGTGCTATCATAGTGGCGATGTTATGGAGAGCTCCCCCTGAATGGTTAAGACAGTAGAACCCTTGTTTGAGTAGGTCATTTGTCTGCTCCATGATGTTTCTTGTGGCTCTATGGCTCCCGTCATATGCCTGCTCCCCTCGGGTGGTTGGTTAATGGAGGGGGTTCATCAGCCATGTCTACAGTGGGTAGCCTTGATCACCGAGCAGCCAGCCTCTGGTTCTCCATGGAGGCTCAAGGATGGTGGGTATTACAGACTGGCACAGGATGAATGCAATGTGGGTGCTGCCAGGATGGCGGACATTCACCAACATGATGCATTGGGAGTAGTTGTACACCAACTGCACATTTTTAGAATGGTAGCCCTTGTGGTTTCTGTACCTCTCCCAATTGCCATGGTGGGGGGGGCGGATCCACAGAGCCTCATGTGTCCAACACCATCTATCCTGGTGAAGCCACTTGCCCTCTCATCCTGCTTGTCCTTGCTAAGGAAGAAGATGATGTACTTTCCTCTTCTGGAAGTGATGGACTCCATGACCTCCCATTGCTCCAATGGATTACTTTCTGGGATATGTTCGCGATGTTGTGCCCCTCACGCCTGGAAAGAACTGGACATATAAAAATTCAATGCCACTGTGACCTTGGCGGCCACTGGCAGGGCAGTGCTCACCCTGGTGCGAGGCTCCAGGTTAGGTTGTAGGAAGTGGCACAGTTAAGTGACCACCTCCTTATTGCACCTGAGTTATCTCAGGCATTGCTCCTGGGTCAGGTGGAGGTAGGGGCAGTGCTCCTGAAAAACATTTGGCTGGTAAGGCCTTCTGTGGCGAGCCCGCCTCCTTTTCCCTCTTTGCAGAGCTTCCCCTCTCTGTAGTCTTCTCTCTACTTTAATATCATGTTGCAGACAAAGTGACACTCCAACTACAGCAGCTGTACCTCATTTATCAAGTGTTGTGTCCTCCCTAATTTTGAGCAGCAGCTATCCAAAGCACCTCCAAAAATAAGCCACAGCACTTCCACAAACTCAGCCCTAACAGATGTCAAAAGCACCTTACCTTCAAGTTGGTGTCTGGCCCTTTAAATAATGCTAGTTGGTAAAAGTGGGGGAATACTGTGGACGTGATCAGCACAGACATTCATTAGACATGCACAGCTGAAGTTCCTGAAACTTAAGTCAATCAGCCAGATCAGCTGTTTAAAGTACTGGTAGCGCCATTCCTGACGCGTCTGGTGCAATCACGACATGCCCACGCTAGCACCAAGCATCCTTCCCAGCCTAGGGCACCACACTGGCTGCACCAGAAGTGGGCGGAAGTGAGGACAGCACTATTTTCTTGCTTTGGGTCTTCTGTAGCAACGGTACCAGCGGGACTATGGAGCCCTATTTCATGCCCAAAGATTTTAACACACATTCAAGGAGCATCAACAGTAAAATACGAGCTAGAATGTTTTACAACTAGCAAAAATATTTGTGCCATTGTCATTTCGGAAACATGGCTGACACCAGAGGATAGCAAAGAGATGGAGCTTGGAGTTGTTTTACAAAGGTAGACCTACAAAGAGAGATGGAGGAGTTACTTTATTGATACAGAATGATTTAGCAGCTAATAAAAGAGTGGATATTGCTGCAAAAGATAATTGGTTTGAAGCAATTAAAAAATGAACTGTTTCTATAGGGTATGCGGCGAAAGCAGGAATAGGCTACTGAGTTGGATGATCAGCCATGATCATAATGAATGGCGGAGCAGGCTCGAAGGGCCGAATGGCCTACTCCTGCTCCTATTTTCTATGTTAATGATAAGGGTGGAAAAATTATAAATTTGTGACTATTGTAAACCACGAGCACAAGGTGAGTCAGCAGAGTTAAATGAACAGACCAGGGACAACATGAGGGAGGAATGGGAGCCAACAAATTAATTGAAGCGATCAAGGCTGGTTTCTTCACACAACTGGTCAGGTGGGCTCTTAGAACAAAGGTTGTATTGGATTTGATGCTTAGCAATCTTTCAGAAATAGCTTGTAAGCTGGAGGGTGATGGGCACCTGAGATCTAATGTACATTGGGTTGTTCTATTTGATATTGTTGTCAAAGCTAAGGCTGAAAACAACAACATGGCAACATGGAAATTTGGAATACCAAATTTTGGAGCTATAAGGGTCTTAGGCAATAGTAATTGGAAATCCATATTGAATAAAAGTACTTAAGTGTACTGATGGCTATTAGACAGGTTAAGGAAAGAAAGCATATTATATCTAAAGAAAAAAGACCCAGACTACAATGATTTAAAAAAGGCTAGAAGTAACATTAAAAAAGCAAAAATACTTTAAAAATAAATTAATGGAAATAAAACGGTGAGGTGGATTGTGATTCCTATAAAAGGCAACTGAGCACAGCTAAGAAGCTATCAATAAAGGAAAAAGAGAAGTGGAGAGACAGCAGGAGGAAGTAGAAGATAGATCGAAGAACAGATTTGTTCATTAAATTGTAAATTTGGTGTAACTGTTACAGGTGATCAGGAGCTCGTAGATATTTGAATAAATTCTTCACATAATTTTTCACAAAAGAAGACTGTAGAAAAATTCTAGTCAAAGCAAATGGGGACAAGCAATCTAAAGCAGACACAGAAGCTAGTGAAGAATGTGCTATGTCAGGATTGAGAGGGTGAACTTGGTCATTGGCAGTAGCGTAAAATAGGTTCTAATGAATCGACCATCTGCTTTATGCCCACCCAATTTTCTTTCCAATTGACATCATTAGAAAAGAAACTCGGGTGGAGCATAAAATGTGCTGCCAATTCACTCCTGCACATTTTGCTCTACTGCTGAAGACTAATTTCACCCCCTGAATATCTACCAGGCTCCTGGACCAAGTGTGATATATCTTAGAAGCCTGAAGGAAATAAAGGAGGAAATTAGGAATATTCTGATTTTTCAGAGTTCCGTAAGTACTGGAGAAATACTTGAGGATTGGAGGATGCTAAATGTTGCTCCAAAATTCAAAAAAGAAGTAAGGCACAAATCTTAGGAGCCAGTTAGACTAACAACCACTGTGGGAAAAATGCTAGAGATATTATAAATTAATAATTAAAGGCTACAAGTATCAAGGGTTGCATCATAATGATTTCAGAAGTCATGCCTTATAAACGTACATTGAATGGATAACAAAGCTAGTGGATGAGAGTAAATTTAGTTTACTTGGAATTTCAACATGAGTCGGACAGAATTGTTCATGTAAGGTTAGCAAGACAACTTGGAGGCTTAAGGAGCAATTGACAAATCATTTGGATGAATTGAGAACTGTCTTGGCAATAGAAAGCAGAGTGTAGTGATAAATTGAAAATGCTGACTTGAGAAAACTAACCAATGGATTTGTCCTAATATCCCTGCTACTTACAATACTTGTGAATGATATGGACCAGGATGTTTGCGGCAGAATTATTAAAACTGATAACATAAAGCTCTATAGGCAGGCAACAAATCAAAAGGAGATTGCCGACCTTTAAAGAATTTTAAATTGATTAGACAGATATTCAGAGATATGACAGACTGGTTTGATGTGGATAGGTTTAGGGTAATGTATTGTAGAAAGAATTTCCAAAGAATGCAATTAATTTGTGTTTAAAAAAGAGCTTCACTCGATGTCTGTTGAGAAGATAGATTGAGAATTATACAAATATGTAACAACACAGGCCAGAGATGAGTGTTCCTTAAATCACTAGAGGCTTCTGGATAGAGTAGGCTTGATGGGCTGAATGGCTTTTCTTGCTCATGATTTATTATCTTTTTGTGAACAGGTACCAGATGTAGCTGCAGAAAAATGTGTGGTGATAATTTGGCAGTAAAGCTGATTTCAATTTGCTTTCAGCATTGTTCGGCACTAAAATAACCATAATTCTGTACAAATGGTCAACTTTTCGCAGAGGGAATACAAAGATAATTGATATAGAGGTAAGAAAAGTTACTCTAGTCTGGTACAGGATGCTCTCCTGAGGCTAACGTTAGGGCACGTTATTGGGGTAGAAGAATTGGAGAGCTTACTGAGCATTTGATCTAAACCTGATGTTGACACTGGATGTCTTGATGAGCACAAAATTGATGTCATGCAAACACACAAGAACAGAGTTTTTGCCCTACCATTCATTTTCTCACTGTCATCATGAACACTTGCTATGCTCTGCACTATAAGCTCAGCGCCAAAGTAGGTACACAGAAACTATTGTATTCATTTATTTTTATTTATACCTGTCAGCCTGGTAATACAATATGTAACTGGTCCCTGCTGATGGTGTGGCAAGGGAAATCTGTCTGCGTTCCTTGTTATTGTCATGGTGGACTATGTAATCAATCTTTTGAAATAAAAATGAGGATGTGCTTCCTTGTATTTGCTGATCAGTGGCAGAAGTTTGTGTCCAATCCCCAACAGTCCAGTGAACAGAGTTTATCTATATTCCCAAGTGTTCTTGTGAGAGCATGTTCAATCAGTGGCAGTCTGGTGCCAGTGGAGCTGATTCTCGACAGTCAATAAAGGTATGGCCTTCAGACTTCACAAGGACATATGGATGTAGTCCTCAATTGCCTACTCAATACTGAATAAACTTATTTAAATAAAATTAGTTTCTGTCAAAACTAGGGTTAAAGAACTAAATTTATGATATCATGATTACAATTAATTAAAAAGCAAAAGAAAAGCCTAATCATGTAGAAATTATCACATTAATTGGGAAAAAAAAACTTAAAAGCTGCGATGTGATTATGAAATGCATCACGCAGTTTCTGTCATGTGCTCCCTGGATGGTTCGTGTGAGTGACAGAGTGTCTATGGTTACAAACCATTTGAGCAATTCGCAAGGTAAGCTTTTCATTTAAAGCAACTCAGTGAGTACAAGACATTCAGCTTAAAGTCTGAAACTGAAGTTTTGCAGCTTTATACAGCAGGGAGGTGAAGTTGTGCAGAAAATTGATTTTTATAAATTTGCTTCAAAGTGTTTTTTGCGTTGCTGACCTGTCCACCTATTAGGAAAAGGTCTAAGGCCAGAAAATGAAAGCTGCAATTGAATGAACAGCAATTTTCAGTTACCACCAACAGCCTGAATTGGGCCTAGTTACACCTAACAATGTAAATGGGTGATTAAGAGCATTGGAAGTGGATTCCTGGGCACTGGATCCAGCACATTGCAGAGTGGTTCAATTAGAAGCAGTTCTTTAAATGGATATAAATGATTCAATGGCATTATTTGAAGAAGAGCAGGGGAAATCTCCTACAAAAGCAAAATACTGCAGACGCTGGAAATCTGAAATAAAAACAGGAAGTGCTGGAAATACTCAGCAGGTCAGGGAGCATCTTAACATTTCAGGTCAAGCACTAAGGAATGCACAAGGGTGATTAGTTTATTTTTGGCATGATTGCATTTTTGATGAATAAATAAATAATTCAGATGAATGGTCATCGACCAGTAACATTGGGCTGAATTTTACTAGCCCTCCAATGTCGGGAGTTGTGGCGGGGGAGGCCTGGAAAATTCTTCCGGGAGAGGCCAACCGCGACCCCTGACGCATTTTATCGGCAGCAGCGAGGCCTCAGTACGGCCCCCCTGCCGCTCGACAGCGGGGCCTTCATTTAAATATTCAAATGATATTACAATTAAAGAATAATTACGACATTTCCATTCGGAGTTCTGAGGCGTGGCCCTGGTGGGGAGGGGGGAGGAGTGAAATTTTCAGGTTGGGTCGGGGGGGGGGGGAAATGGGGAAAACCCTTTCGATTGTTGGGGGGGATGTTTGGAAGGGGTTGAAGTTTAAAGTTATTAAAAGTTGGGGGGAGAGGTCATGATTTGAATAAAATATTTTTTTTAGGAGGAATGGCCTATTAATGAATTGATTATTCCTTGAGGGTGTGGTTGAGGGGAATGAAGATGTTATTTAATGTGTAACTTTAATTTTACACATTCGTTCCCGTCAACAATTCAGATTTCTTCTAAGGGTTTGAAGCCCTTTCAAAATGGCATTGGTGCCAGTGTGGTGGCGCGGACGCCATTGCCAGGGACGGAGCGGCTGCCCCCTCTATTTCATCGGGGGAAAATACTCCGCCCCCTCCATTTAAATTAGCCCCCGCGCGAAATATCGCGGGTTCTCTGCGGTGGCTGCTCCACATGGGAGGACCACTGCCTTCAAAGCGCACCACTGCAATTTGCGGCGCGCTGCTAAACTTCATTTCTTTCTTCTTTCTCCAAAGATGCTCCCTGACCTGCTGAGTGTTTCCAACATTTC
Source organism: Heterodontus francisci (assembly GCF_036365525.1). Classification (NCBI taxonomy): domain Eukaryota; kingdom Metazoa; phylum Chordata; class Chondrichthyes; order Heterodontiformes; family Heterodontidae; genus Heterodontus; species Heterodontus francisci. The sequence goes on from NC_090374.1 coordinate 141,732,720, forward strand.
CTGTTTTACTAAGGGAATTCTCCTAGTGTCCTGGCCAGCTTTCATCCCTCAACTAACACCGCTAAAACAAATTAACATATCATTAACTCATTTGCTGTTTGTGGGTTCTTGCTGTAAGCAAATTAACTGCCTTATGTGCCGACATAATTAGTGATTACACTTCAGAAATAATTAATTGAATATGAAAAGCTTTGAAACATCCTGAGGTTGCGAAAAGCATTATATACATACATTTTTTCTTCTGATAGAATGTAACTTTATGAAAATAGTGTTATTTCATTTAAGAGGGAATTCAATAGCCATATATTAGATGAACACTTGAAGAAGAAAAGTGCTGAAAGGTACAGAGGTAAAACAGGAGAATGGAATTAAAGTAGGCAGATGCAGTGAGAGAACATAGGCACAATGAGAATCAGAAGGAGCCATTATCTTTCCACTTGCAATAGAGGCCAAGGGAACATAATGCCGGAATTTTACACCACCCCAGTGAGCTGGATGGTGGTGGGGGGTGATGTAAAATTGACCAGTAGGCTCAGGGATTCCTTCCCAACCTGCTCACGCCTCCGCTCCACTTTATGTGGGCCAGGGGGCGGAGGTGGCAAAAAACGGGCCACCCGCCTCAGGCCAATCAAAGTCCTTAAGTGGCCACTTAATGGCCACTTCAGGGCTTTCGACCACCTCCACAGGGATTTTACCTGTGGCAATGGGTGTCCAGGAAACATGAAAGGCTGCCCAGTGGAACCTGGCAGCCTCTCAGTGCAGCGGGTGGGGGGGCCGGACAAACAGGCACAGGGTGCCCGATTGAGGATCACCTCCGTTTCCCCAAACACCCCCAGGACCTGAAATGCCCCCCACTTCCCCCCACATGACCACCCTTGCCTCGCTGGAACGTGCCCGATCACACCAGCAAGGCAAACCAAACTTACCTTCAGTCCTGGCTCCATATCCTCGGCTGGGCTGCAGTCCCAGCAGTGGCCACCACTCCCGGTAGTGCTGCTGGGAGTAAGAGCTGCCGGCCCGATGATTGGCCGGCAGCTCAATGAGGTGGGACTTCCTCCCTCAAGCGGGTAGAAGTCCCGCCTCGGAACAATTAAAGCCCGGGGACCTGTAAAATGCGGGTCGGATGCCCAGGCCAGGCGGATGCGTGTTCACCACCGACTTTTACGTCGGTGGCCAGCTCCCATCCGACCGACGTAAAATCCTACCCAATATTTAAGAACTATCACTTTCTGGTTTGTTTGTTTTTGCTACACTTGAACCCTGCTATGGCCTCAGATAATAATGCCATTCTTTTAAACTACATAAATTGTAGCCGTATATTATTTTACTTACAGCTTATTGAATATGTCTAGCCAGTGAAATAGGCTCACAGTCTTACATGAATAAAAGGAACAAATATTATTTGGGGTTAGAAACCATGATTACTTCAGAAGAAGAGACTCTCCATCTAATATCTAGCTCAAACCTCCAACAGACTTATTTCTCACGCAACTAATGAAAAAACTTCTCTTCGCTTTTAAACCTTTTGCTAAATTATACTTGCTGCCATTGGCTGCTTCTCTTTTGTATGTTGTTCCACATATGCATTGTTCTCATTCTTAGTCTGATGTGACATGCAAACCATATTTATCATCATTATGCAGTCAGTGTCAATATATGTCTATAACATATTAAGTAATTTCATGATCTAATAATCTAAGGCAACTCAAATGTAATTGTGCTGTGCTGCTTTTTAATATAACATTGGCATGCTAAAATTCCTCAGTGTACAATTTGTGTGATTATGTCGAGTATTTGTAAAATGTTTGTCAAATATTTTTTCATGAAGATGGTGCTTCTTAAAGTTGTAATCTAGCAAATACATGGATCAGAAAATATTCAGTTGCTGTATTATGTGGATGTTTTAACACTGACATCCTTTGCTGAAGCACAATGTCAAAATAAAGTAATCAGCATTATAAGGAAACATCCGAATGTCTTTAATGCAACAAATATTCAATGGGCAACTACTTCTCACAAAACTTAATGATGAGCTGAAGAAGGAAGGAAACATAAATAGGATAAAAATGTCTTAGTGTTAATTAATTTTATTCAAGAAACGCATGTAATTTTTTTTAAGAAACACTTTTAAATCAGTGAAATTCAAATTCAGGTATCCAGACATTTAGTTTGCTGTTGAATAGATCTTATTAATCGATTTTCTAATACCATTTCCCCACTTCTGACATACAGATTTAGATTTCACTGCCAAATACAGTACCAATTATCCCCTATTTAATTGGATGGATTAATCAAGGCTGGAAATCTAACCTAATTCTAATTTAATCAGTTCCTTAATCTGGATTTAAATAAACTCACTAAAGTAGCTGACTTTGTACTTACAACTGGAAGCTCATTTTCCAATGTCAAGACAGCTGCTAAAATGTGCTAAGATAAGAAATCACATGTGACTTGTATTTTTCTGGTTTGTGATGGGGATAGCCTTGTGTTTGGTGGTCTTTGATTTGAGAGTGGTGATCTGAATGATCGTTTCTAGTGGTTTGAATTGTGTCACATTCTGTTTAATATTGTTTCAATATTCATAGCTCTCCCTCTGTGTGCTGAAGTGATTGAATATACAAGAAGATTATGTAAAAAAAACGTGCATTTATATAGCACCTTTCACTACGGCAGGATGTGCCAAAGCACTTTACAGCCAATTAAACACTTTTGAAGTGCAGTCATTGTTGTAATGTAGGAAGCACAAAACAACAATGTGATAATGTCCCAGATAATCTATTTTAGTGATTTTGACTGAAAGATAAATATTGGCCAGGACGCAGGAAAGAACTCCCCTGCTCTTCTTCAAAATAGTACCATGGGATCTTTTATGTCCACCTGAGAAAGCAAACAGGGCTTCGGTTTAACATCTCATTCTGAAAGTCAACACCTCCATCAGTACAGCACTCTCTCAGGACTGCACTGGACCATCAACCTAGAATTTTGTGCTCAAGTCTCTGGAGTATTGTGGGTGGACAGGGGCAAAAATAATTATATGGAGAGTAAGCATTGGGTTTGCCCTGGTCCGGATTCTTCAGCATCCACTGTGCTCTAAGCAGTAAAAATCTTTTCTGCGGAGCCAGGAATGGCAGGAGTGCTTCCTCAACACTACACTTCATGCAACTGGGCCTCACTTCCCACAACCCCCCACCCACCATTGCTCTCTCCAATTCCACCCTGTTATGGCCACATGGTGAGGGGTGTAGGTGGTTCCTACTGCTCAACTCCCACCTGACTGCAGCATTTTTCTTGTTATTAGGGATTAACCCCTTTTTGTTTTATTTGTCAAATAAACAGACAGCGACATGTTTTCTTGTAGGTTTAAAACAGAAGATCAATTATTTATTGAGCGATACGCCTTATCCTCAAATTGTCGCAACTATATCCACTCACACATTCACACGCACACACATACACACGCATGCACAAGAAGAGACAGATGGATAGGACAAAGGGTAAGTGGTTTTCAGTGAGGTAAGGTTTCGGGGTTCACGGTAACCTGTTGAGTTCTTCCAGAAGTCAAGTTCTCTTTGGTTGCAGGCCTGAGGTGTTTGCAGATTCTCTCTTGGTTAAAGATTCAGTTTGAAGCCAGAGAATCACATCCAATTTCACTGCGACATAAATTAAAAATGTAGAATTTTCAGCAGGGTGCCTCCCTATGGCTTGCTGGATTTTCTCCCAGCCATTAGCTGGACAAGCTGTTTGGTCATGCTTCTTTCTGAATCTCTCCCTCTCTCTCTCAGGCTGAGTTTTTAAAATAAAAGTTTGTTACATCTTGCATCCTCTGGGAGACAGGGAATTTATTCCCTGTGGTGACCGACAATGGCCCAGGATGTGGCTACTTCACACGTTCTTTGTTTCAGAAGAACCCATTCAATTCAGGAATGTTTCAGGATGGGGGTAATTGACACCTCTCGACCTGGTTAGGCATCCTTTGTTCTAAACAGACAGTGTGGCAATGTTCAAATTCACGTGCGGCCATCTTTTGCACCATTGTCCATTTTCTTAAAAAGGTAAAGTCAATTTTGATAACTGTAAATGTTTTAGTCCATAATTTTTCATCATCGCACTTCCTGTAAGCGCAACAATCCTGAGATTTACCTTTGTGGCGCTGCCAGAGAGGCAAGGTGGCAGGTATTTGCCCTCTTGACATGCATGAGCTGCCTCTAGAAACATAACTAGCACTAATAGCTTGCGCAAAATATTTTATTATGGACTGGCATCGGGCTTCCTGATTGGGGCGCGCACTGCCTGCTCAGTGCCGATTCTTGTCTTGAAAATAGACACAGATTAACTTCTACCCCTCTTTGAAAGGCTTTGCAAATCTGAAAACAAAGTATATGGGTTTGTGTGATATAATCTAGAATGTGTTATTCTTAGTACTGAAACGATAGGTTTGTTTTTCTCTCCCACTAAACATTTATACAGCATATGTTATACCCCAATTACATAAACAACAGTGATTCCATTTGTATTTTATTGACATAAATTAAATGCTTTTGCTGTGAACAACACCACGCTTAGACCCCATTAATACCTCTCACTTTACAACACTATGAAAGTTGTATAAAACCTATAAGCAGTAGGCTGAAGGTAAATGCTATTGTACTATGACCACACTCTGGAAGTGGTTCAAGAGTTCACCTACCTAGGCTCAAGTATCACCAGTAACCTGTCTCTTGATGCAGAACAAGCGCATGGGAAAGGCATTGCTGCTATGTCCAGACTGGCCAAGAGAGTGTGGGAAAATGGCACACTGACACGGAACACAAAAGTCCGAGTGTTTCAAGCCTGTGTCCTCAGTACCTTGCTCTACGCCAGCGAGGCCTGGACAACGTATGTCAGCCAAGAGCAACGTCTCAACTCATTCCATCTTCACTGCCTCCAAAGAATCCTTGGAAACAGGTGGCAGGACTGTATCTCCAACACAGAAGTCCTCAATGTGGCTAACATCCCCAGCATATACACTGTGCTGAGCCAGCAGCGCTTGAGATGGCTTGGCTATGTGAGCTGCATGGAAAATGGCAGGATCCCCAAGAATGCTCGTCACTGGTATCAGACAGGCCGTCCATGTCTCCACTTTAAAGACGTCTGCAAACATGACATAAAGTCCTGTGACATTGACCACAATTGGGAGTCAGTTGCCAGTGATCACCAGAGCTAGCGGACAGCCGTAAAGGCAGGACTAAAGAGCGGCAAGTCGAAGAGACTTAGCCGTTGGCAGGAAAAAAGACAAGTGCAAGGAGAGAGTCAACTGTGTAACAGCCCCGACAACCAATTTTATTTGCAGCACCTGTGGAAGAGCCTGTCACTCTACAATTGGCCTTTATAGCCACTGCAGGCGCTGCTCCACAAACCACTGACCACCTCTAGGCGCTTACCCATTGTCTCTCGAGACAAGGAGGCCAAAGAAGAAGAAGAAGATTATGACTATCCCATTCACATTGTTTTCAGTACTTAACCTTTTTTGTTGACATGAAGAAGTCTTCATTTTAGTTCTGTACAGGTGTAAATTCAAACAGCTGTAGGTTGAATCCAATTTTCTGCTTTCTTCTGCTTGTTTTATCAATGAAAATGGAATGATGAAGGGAAAAGGAAAATTTGAGATTTTAGAAGTAATTTCTGACTTTGCACTGCTGTTGAGGAGAGTTGCTCCCTAGGAGAGCATATTGGAAATTCAGTCTTCCATTGTTTACGTTTTTCGAACCATAATGTACAGAAAATCATGTGCAAGGTTGTCCAGATTTTCAATGAACTCAGACAGGTGAGGCAAGCTGCCAGCAGCGAAATAGGCAGAAAAAGGCAGGTGATTATTTTGGCACAGGTCAAAATTGTGAGACCAGGTGAGTGATTGGTGAGGGAGGGATTGGGGCTCTACCATGGGGCTAGACTTTGCTCTCCCTCAGGCGTCGGGTTCCGTGGCAGGCGTGGGGAGGCCAGAAGATGCCTCCAGGAGAGGGTCGCCAAGCACAACGACGCTGGGACGGCTCCGCCTGATAATAACGGCGGCGGCGAGGCCTCGTGGCAGCCCTCCTGCCGCTTGGCGATGGGTTCTCAATTTGAATATTTAAATAAATTAAAATGAATTAATTAATGAAACTCACATTGCCGCCTGATGTCCTGCTGCAATCTTCAGCCCAGCGGCCTGCACTCCCACGCCTTCGGATCCCTGTCTGGGGTAACGAGGCGCCACACTGGTGGGTAGGGGGGGGAGGTAAGTTTACCAGTGCGGGGGGGGGGGGGGGGGGTGGAGGTGCAGGGGAATAGGGTCAAATTAATGTCATGGGTGTAAGGGATGGCGAGAAGGGTTGGAGTTGAAAGTTTGTGCAGGTTGGGCGGAGAAGGTCAGATTGTAAAGGTAAGTGTTGTGCGGGTTGGGGGGAAGGGCAAATAATTAATTTAATTGTTATTGTGGGAGAGGGGCAAAAGAAATGTATTTCATTATTTTTATTCACTTCACCTTTAAATATTTAAATTTCCCAGTATGGCTGACAGCCCTTTAAAAATGGCGTCACACCTATGCACAGGCAGCTGATGCCATTGCCAGGGATGGACAGCCCGTCCCGTCCATGTGATCGGGGGGGGGGGGGGGTGGGGTTGCGGCTCACCCAGGTTATTTAAATGAGCTGCCGCATGGAATATTGCGGCGGCTCTGCGAAATGCGGCCCGCATGGGTGATAAGGGATGTGAGCTCAAAGCTACAGAGGCCGAGACTTTACTTTCTTTTCTTGTGAGGCCTAAAGGAGCACTGCTGCTCATGCTGGCCCCTGTAAAGAAGGTTTTCCCTGAATGGGCTCCTCTTCTTCTCCACTAGGTTTTATTGTGTAAGCTGCTCAGTTGGTCACTTACATGCCATTAAGATCCTATTGACATCATAGGACCTCGACATGCATGCATCAATGAAGTTCCCAACTAAGTCAGGTGAGCAGTTCAGCTGCCTAAAACAGAGCAAAATTAAGATGGCAGTGGGTGGGAATTCAATGGGAATAGGGCAGTAAGTCGATTTTAACTGTGCTCTTGCCCCCTTCCCACCAGTTGGGCTGGATTGGAATTCCCATTAGCCTTGGTTTCCCAGCAGTCAACCTTCCATTCACCTTTTCCCTTTAAATAAAAGGGGAACAGAGGATTATTTTAATTTGAAGGTGAAGGCATCGGGCTGAATCTTCTGTGCCTGCCGCTGATGTCGGTGAGAAAAACGACAGCCCACTTGTGCAGGCTGCATGTCGCGGAGCTGCCGCAATCTTCCGTTTGGCGGATCATTTAAATAGCCGGGGTGGGCCATCCCCCTGCCCAATCACGTGGAGAGGGCTGGCAATCCGTCCCCGGCAATGGTGTCAGCTGTTTATCTGCAGGTGCTGTTAACCACTTTTAAAGGGCTTTCAGCCCTACCGGGAAATTTAAATATTTAAATGTAAAGTAAATTAAAAGAAATAGAGACACTTCTTCTGCCCCTCTCCCACTGCCCCCCGCCCCCATAGCAATAAAATTAATTATTTTCCCTTTCCCCCTCAAAACACTTACCTTATCCATCTGACCTTCCCCTCCCCTCCCAAACTGTACAAACTTTAACCTCCAACCCTTCCCGCCATCCCCTACACCCATGACATTACTTTGACCCAGTCCCCTGTCACCCGCGCTGATAAACTTACCTCCTGCCCCCTCCCCACCAGTGTGGTGGCTCGTTTCTCCAGATTGGGATCCGAAGGTGCAGAAGTGCTGGCTAGCGGCAGGAAGATAACAGTGGGACATCAGGCGGCAATGTGAGTATCAATAATTCATTCATTTTAATTTATTTAAACATTCAAATGGGGTCCCATTGCCAAGCGGCGGGGGGGCCGCTGCAAGGCCTCGCCACCGCCCGTAATCCCGGCGTCGGGGTGCCTGGTGGCCCTCTCCCAGAGGCATCTTCAGGCCCCCCCGCCACAGACCTTGACACCTGGGGAGAACGAAATGCAGCCCATCATAGGAGCTACAGAGAAAGCGTGCCTTCGCCTGCATTATTCTGTGTCGATGTTCATACACCAGCTGGATATTTATGAACAAGAAGCCTTTTGTGCTCAGTCAGGAAATAGCAGTGTGCAAAGGGCCCAAATAGCAACATGCTTGCAATTAATGCCTCATCAAACCCTGGGAAAGCCATCTGGCCTGTAAATGTTTGCTGGCCTGACCCTGTGGCTTTATTGATCAGTTCAAAAATTGTTGAAACTGTGGGGACTTCCTTGATACATCTATGTACAGCAAAATGACTGATCCAGGAAATTTTCCCTTTTGTATAGGAATTGAGTACCACAGTGATTTTCACAATCACTTACTGTATGAGCAATAAGTGTGATCTGCATATCCTGATTGAGCATCAGCCCAGTGATAACCACCAGTAAAGAATTATTGAGTGTTCCTGAGGGCAGAGTTTCAATGGGCATGGAGCATGAATATCAAAGAGGTTATTGTTGGTTGTTGCTATCTGGAGTAAAAGATGTCTGCTTTCGGCTAAGAAGTCACAGCACCTTCATATCACAGGTCCTACATTTAATAGAGGGATACTTGCCGAGCATCTAACCTATGTTGTGGCCATTAATGAGGTGTCTTAGATGCAGGAGTTCACTTGCCACATCCGCTGTGTATGAAGAATGCCTACAAAGACCTACAGTCAAGTCTGGCACATTTTGAAACTTCAGTATAAACTGCACTGGATGGTTCTGATACAAAGGATATACAGGCATCTTTGCTGCAGGCATGTTTAATGTATATGTGCACAGGTGCGCTGTCTCCCAGGGTAACTCACCATACATGCCCTTTTACTAGATCCTTCAAATGATTTTTTAATAAGGTAATATTCTCCTCTTCTTCCTTCCAATCATCATTGTCATCATATTCGTTTTCTTTTGTCCCTCCAGCTCATGCAATATTTGATCTGATCTCCCATGACAACAAAACACTCTCAATAAATGATCCCCTAATACATGACCATCCATAGATCACTCCTCATTTAAAGGGTGAAATCCTTTTATAATACCAAAACACTTTGATTGAGGTGGCTTATTGTGTTTAATGTGGATTCCAATGTGTCTCTCCTTTCTGCAACCAGCATGGTGCCAACATTAAGTCCAAATTCCTGATGTTGGTCTAAACTGTTTATTTTGTACATTTGTTCCACAGTACAGTTTTTATTATTATAGGGAAGGTGGTGGCACAGTGGTAATGTCACAAAATGAGCAACCCAGAGCCAATCACCAAGAGTAGCTCGGTAGCACCACTACTGACTGAGCTGGCTGAGTCCAAAAGGACATAGCTACTAAACTGGGTCTGCGGCAGGTGGTAAGGAAACCAACAAAAAGGAAAAACCTACTTAACCTTGTCCTCACCAATCTGCCTGTTGCAGATGCATCTGTATATGACATTATTGGTAGGAGTAATCTCTGTACAGTCCTTGTGGAGACATAGTCCCATCTTCACACTGAGGGTACCCACCACCATGTTGTGTGGCACTACCACCATGCGAAATGGGATGGATTTCGAACAGATATAGGAACTCAAAACTAGGCATCCATGAGGTGCTAGGGCCATCAGCAACAGCAGAATTGTATTCAACCACAATCTGTAACCACATGGTCCGGCATATCCCACCCCCACCCCCGGCCATTACCATCAAGCCGGGGAATGAACCCTGGTTTAAAGATGAGTGCAGGAGAGCATGCCAGGAGTAGCACCAGACGTACCTATGTCATGCCAGGCCCCCACCTGCCAAGAATGAGGCACATTAATTTTGTCATTAACATTGATTTTAAACTGTTAGTGGAGTGAAGAAAGGACTTGTTAAATAGATCAGCCGTGACTGGGAAAGACATTTGCATGTTAACAGACAGAGCTTGGAAGGACAAAGGACCATTCCCTGACACATTCAACTCACAATGGACCTTGATCACCAGGTATTGTGTGTAAGAGGAGCATTCCAGAGACTGATAAGGTGATACAATCCAAGATGTGGTCAGACTAGTTAGTCACATGACTAACCTGCTTGGCAACCTGGGTTTTTCTGAATTGTACAAACAGTTTGAACACAGAGTGTCTGTTTGCTCCAAGATCTCTCCTGTCTGCTCCCCTCTCTTTCTCACAACCTCTGAGTCTGCTGAGGACACATAAACCCCAAGAGAGAAAATTCTCCTATAGCGATCAAGATTTAAGAAGAATACTGGGCTCCAACGAAAAGCAAGATCTACCTACAATCAAGGACTCTACAGTGAGCTTGATGAACCGTAACAAAAACTCTTCAGATATTGCCTCAAATTTTTCCACTTTATTTTTCTTCTGTTCTTTTCTGTCTCTACTTGCATGTGTGTATTGCGTATGCATGCTAGCGTGGGCGTGCTGTGTATACGTAGGCGTCAGTTGAATTAGAGTTTAAGTTTAATAAATTTCAAATTTTCTTCTTTCAGCCTAAGAAAACCTGTTTGTGCTGGTTTCTTTGCCTTATAATTGGAAAGCGCTAAACAAGGATTCACCAAGAGGGAGCTAAAAACATGGTGCTTTTAAAAATTAAACCCTGTTATGATAAGACCAGATGAAGGCTGAGAGGGACCCCTAGGCACCTTTCTCACCTGGTCGTAACACCTAAAAATGAGGTGTCAACCTGGTGAAGCTACAACACAGGATTACTTGCATGCCAAATAGCAGAAGCAGCATGCAATATACAGGGCTAAGCAATCCTACAACCATTGGATCAGATCTAAGCTCTGCAGTCCTGCCACAATACTATGTCAATAAATGACAAAGTGTGTCTCGAAGCTTCCTCAGAACGCAAACACTTCTTTCCAAAATCACCAAGAACGTTGCCAACTCAGCTCAAATCTGACACTAACTCACCGAACCGAGAAGTCAACTAAAATGGCGCTGCAAATCGAAAATATAATTTAAACGGAGGTCGCAAAATTGCGTATTTGCGTGAATGGTGGTAGACAATTAAACAACTGACAGGAGGAGGAGGCTCCACAAATATCCCCATCCTCAACAATGAGGGAGCCCAGCACATCAGTGCAAAAGACAAGGCTGAAGCATGTGTATCCATCTTCAGCCAGAAGTGCAGAGTGGATGATCTATCTCGGCCTCCTCCTGAGATCCCCAGCATCACAGATGCCAATCTTCAGCCAATCCAATTCACTCCATGTGATATCAAGAAAAGGCTATGAGCCCTGACAATATTCCGGCAATAGTACTGAAGACTTGTGGTCCAGAACTAGCCATGCCCCTAGCCAAGCTGCTCCAGTACAGTTACAAAACTGGCATCTACCTAGCAAAATGCAAAATTACCCAGGTATGTCGTGTGCACAAAAAGCAGGACAAATCCAACCGAGCCAATTACTGCACTATCAGCCGACTCCCAATCATCAGCAAAGTGATGCAAGGGGTCGTCGACAGTGCTATCAAGCGGCACTTGCTCAGCAATAACTTGCTCACTGACGCTCCATTGGGTTCCGCCAGGGCCACTCAGCTCTTGACATCATTACAGCCTTAGTTCAAACATAGACAAAAGAGCTGAACTCCAGAGGTGAGATGAGAATGTCTGCCCTTGACATCAAGGCAGCATTTGACCGAGCATGGTATCAAGGAGCCCGGGCAAACTGGAGTCAATGGTAATCGGGGGAAAACTCTCTGCTGGTTGGAGTTATACCTAGCACAAAGGAAGATGGTTGTGGTTGTTGGAGATCAGTAATCTCGGTCCCAGGACATTTTTGCAGGAGCTCCTCAGGCTGCTTCATCAGTGACCTTCCTTCAATCATAAGGTTAGAAGTGGGGATGTTCGCTGATGATTGCACAATGTTCAGCACCATTCGCGACTCCTCAGATACTGAAGCTGTCCGTGTCCATACGCAGCAAAACCTGGACAACATCCCGGTTTGGGCTGATAAGTGGCAAGTAACATTCATGCCAAAAAGTGCCAGGCAATGACCATCTCCAACAAAAGAGAATATAGGCATCCCCCCTTGATGTTCAATAGCATTACCATCGCTGAATCCCCCACTATGAACATCCTAGGGTTCATAATTGACCAGAAACTGAACTGGACCAGCCATATAAGTACTGTGGCTACTAGAACAGGTCACAGGCTAGGAATTCTGCAGCAAGTAACTCATCTCCTGACTTCCCAAAGCCTGTCCACCATCTACAAGGCACAAGTCAGGGTTGTGATGGAATACTCTTCACTTGTCTGGATGGGTGCAGCTCCAACAACACTCAAGAAGCTCGACACCATCCAGGACAAAGCAGCCTGCTTGATTTGCACCCCATTTACCACCTTCAACATTCTTTCCCTCCACCACCGATGCACAATGGCAGTGTGTAACATCTACAAGATGCACTGCAGCAATTCACCAAGGCTTCAACAGCACGTTCCAAACCTGTGATCTCTACCACCTAGAAGGACAAGGGTAGCAGATGCATGGGAACACCATCATCTGAAAGTTTCCCTCAAAGCCACACACCATCCTGACTTGGAACTGTATCGTCATTACTTCACTGTTGCTGGGTCAAAATCCTGGAACTCCCTTCCTAACAGCGCTATTGGTGTACCAAGACCCCAAGGACTGCAGTGGTTCACCATCACCTTCTCAAGGGCAATTAGGGACAGACAATAAATGCTAGCTTAGCCCCTATTCCTTGAACAAATCAAAAACCTACTTGTGCTGTAAAATTGGCCTTCTGTGTAGCAGCTTGATACAACTGAGTGGCTTGTTAGGCCACTTCAGAGAGTAGTTAAGAGCAAATTGTTGTAGGATTAGAGTCACATTTAGGACAAACCATACAAGGACAGTAGGTTCTCTTCCCTAAAGGACATGTGTTTATTTTTATGACAGCCTCACAGTCACTTTTACCAATACCAGTTTTTTATTTACCAGATTTTTTTAAACAGAATGGTGGGATTTGAAAACAGGTTCTATTGCAGAAGTACTGCACTATTGTACTCCAACGATTTGGCAAAAACATTGTTTAACCTCATTGCAAAGGATATAAAGTAGGATCCTTGGTTCAAAATCAAAAGGTTCAAAGTCTACAATTCACACACTCAGCTGACACAGAATCTTTTTTAAATTAAATAATTCAAAGGGTGTAATTCATTCCCTCAGGTTCACACATTTTGTATATTTTAATTATAAAATTCAAAACTTGTACTCAAAGAGTCAGACTAACGCCTTCAGTAAATGTTTCAGAAACTATCCAGGAGTGTAATATCCACAGGGTAACACATTGTAACTTTTAGCAACAAATCCAAGTCTACTTTACAGAGTAGATTTTACGAATTTGCACCTTGGGTGCTGAGCTTCACACATCAGGATTGCATATTGGGAATCTGGGTATGGATGTCATCATGCTCCACAGGATTTTCCATCCAGTAATTTTAAAAAGCAGTCACTGCTCGAACTCTCGATTATGATCCTGCCACACAAAGCACAGATTACACGGACTCAGTAAATACATTCTAAAAAAAAAATTCAAGGTTAGTCAGAGTCACAGGAACAGTTGCAGGATAAATCCAGCACCTTATTTTATATCGCACTAACATCTCAGTATACACCACCACTTGATTCAACAACAAATTTCAGTTCTGTAGCACCCCTCACATACAGAAAGAAGTCGGAGAGCATCTTTTAGTGCAAAGCAGCAAAGTCAATACTGAACAAAAAACTAAGAACCATAGTTATGATAGAGAGAGAAAATATGTGGCTTATTGTGTCTGTGCCGGCTCTTTGCTTAAACAAACCAAAATGAATTCCACTGAAGCTGTCTCTCGTCATAACCGTGTATCCTCCTCTGCTTCAAATATTGATCCAATGTTTGGATGTAATTATCTCCTCTTTAGTCACTTCCTCTAATTTAGGCATTTAGAAGTAGATCGCATAGGAAACCTCACACAAACGGCGAGACAAGAGGGCAAGCACAGATATTTCAGATGCAGATTTACTTGTAATCCCAGATGAGAACCCCCAGAGACAGGACCACCTGCTCTGCTGCATGGAAGGAGACCACTGACATCAGTCACAAGAGCCATATGGAAGGAGTTGGCAGTGGTGCTGTGTGCCTCCTCTCCCCAGACAGTGCAACACTGCCAAAAGAAGTTAAATGGCCTGATAAGGGCAGACAAAGCATGCCACATCGTTGGAGTATGATATAGTAGTGCTTATATTTAACAGGCTAGTAATCCAGAGGCCTAGACTAATAACACAATAGAATATGAGTTCAAATCTCTGGGATTGGTGATTATTAAGCATGGCGATGAGACTCAGATGGCAGACCAAAGAAAAAGTGCACATCCTAAAAATGGAGGGCCTAAAAATCCACAATAATACCAGTGGGATAGGAAACTGATTGCCAATAAAATGTACCTCCATCCCTGCCAGAATGTGCATGGTCATCTCAACAGCATACTGAATGGCAGGTTAGGAATACAACTGCTTTGTAATACAGGACAAAATCACTCAAGTGGGAGGAAACCTATGGTTGAAAGATCTAAAAGGCATTGATAAGTAGGTTAAGATTTCTTTCCTCTGGACAGAGCCTCTGCTTGTACTAGAGGTATTATTATAGTGAAACTCAGAACTAGGTACAAGTAGAAACTAAAGAAGATGCTTTTAATTTTACCAACATTAAACTTGTTAAGAAATGCTGGGTGGATTTTCCCACAGAGCATAATCTGGGTGGCCTCTCAGGAAGCCTGGTCCATTCTGAGGACGAGGACCTCATTTGCATTGGTCTGTCAGGATGCAGCTGGAAACTGAACATCTCAGGAAGCTCGCTGACTCCTGGCCGCTACAATATCGGATGGCCCAGCCAGTCTTTGGACCAGTGGAAGGTAGGTTCCTGGGTGGGGCACAGATCTGTGAAGGATAGAGAGCTGATGTGGCAGTGGCCCAGGCTGGATTTGTGGAATCTGCAGGAGCGCCCCAATTCCTCACAGCCCTGCAAAATACTCAGCCGGCCTAATGTCCATAGAGTGTATGGTTCACTCTCCGCCCAGTTCAGTCCAAAAATGGCATTGAGGTCCTATTGACTTTTTGGGACCTTGATTTCCATTTTAAATGGCCCTCCCTCCTGACTCTAGCCGCTGCTTCAGCTACTCAATGGTAGGCCCCAGGGAACATTATTGCAACCCAAACGCCGGCAGTAAGGGAGTGGGAAGCCATTGTCCGTAATTTTTGAGACACTAACCCGTTTCCAGTGGGCGAAAGGGATGAAAAATCAATCTTTTGTCCCATCCAGGTACTTAATGTTGGACAAACAATTGGAGAATGGAGAAGTAACCTTGGGTTTGATGAAGGAAGAGGAGAGGTTTCTCATATATATTTGGAAACTTATCCCTTGCTTCTGGATGGTGCCATTAAGGGATAGTATATAAATGATTTCAACATTTTAATCAGATTAACAATGCTGCAAGCTGTTCGTAACTATCTAAATGTTGATAATAGATCATAAGATCATAAGAACTAGGAGCAGGAGTAGGCCGTCCGGCCCCTCGAGCCTGCTCCGCCATTCAATAAGATCATGGCTGATCTTTTCGTGGACTCAGATCCACTTACCCGCGCTCTCACCGTATCCCTTAATTCCTTTATTGTTCAAAAAGATATCTACCTTAGCTTTAAAAACGTTTACTGAAGAAGCGTCAACTACTTCACTGGGCAAGGAATTCCATAGATTAACAACCCTCTGGATGAAGAAGTTCCTTCTTAATTCAGTCCTAAATCTGCTCCCTCTAATCTTGAGGCTATGCCCTCTTGTCCTAGCTTCACCTGCCAGTGGAAACATCCTCTCTACTTGTATCTTATCTATTCCCTTCATAATTTTATATGTTTCTATAAGATCCCCCCTCATTCTTCTGAATTCCAATGAATATAATCCCAATCTACTCAGTCTTTCCTCATAAGCCAACCCCCTCAACTCCGGAATCAACCTAGTGAACCTCCTCTGCACCCTCTCCAGTGCCAGTACATCCTTTCTCAAGTAAGGAGACCAAAACTGCACACAGTACTCCAGGTGCGGCCTCACCAGTACCTTATACAGCTGCAACATAACCTCTCTGCTTTTAAACTCAATTCCTTTAGCAATGAAGGACAAAATTCCATTTGCCTTCCTAATTACTTGCTGTACCTGCAGACCAACCTTCTGCGATTCATGCACAAGGACACCCAGGTCCCTCTGCATAGCAGCATGCTGCAACTTTTTACCAGTCAAGTAATAATCCTTTTTACTGTTACTCCTACCGAAATGAATGACTTCACATTTATTAACATTGTATTCCATCTGCCAGACCTTTGCCCACTCACTCAATGTATCTATGTTCCTCTGCAAAGTTTCACAGTCATCTGCACACTTTGCTCTGCCACTCATCTTAGTGTCATCTGCAAACTTTGACACCCTACATGTGGTCCCCAACTCCAAATCATCTATATAAATTGTAAATAATTGCGGTCCCAACACCGATCCCTGAGGCACACCACGACTGACTGATTGCCAACCAGAATAGCACTCATTTATCCCCACTCTCTGCTTCCTGTTAGTCAACCAATCCTCTATCCATGCGAATACTTTACCCCTAACGCCATGCATCCTTATCTTATGCAGCAGCCTCTTGTGCGGCACCTTGTCGAAGGCCTTTTGGAAATCTAGGTACACCTAAAGCAAATTTTTAAGAAACATCACACCGAGATCACGCCAGAAATCTATGTGATAGTTGTGGGAAAGGGCATAATGTGGACACAACGCTCAATTTTGAGGATGGATTTTAGGGGGAGACCTATTTCTGCTCCTTTGTACCCCATTCTAATTCTGTTGAAATTTCTGATTATGCATTCCTACCCCTGTCCACCCAATTGCCAGGCCAAATGGGCCAGAATGGAGTGGGAAATTAAAGCCAATGGATCTTGTATACCTTTGCTACTTTTTTTATAGTGATTATAGAATTTCAAATATAATTCATCAACTCAGACTTTCCCAATTTGGCTTTTTGCATTTAATCACTGCAAGTAACATAATATTGGTAAGGTAAAAGACAAAGCTATTTTCTTTCTTTCATTCTTTTCTTTATTGCTGTTACATGTGGCTGGATTTTAAAGCCCCTCTGTCGCAGGAACGGTGGTGAGGGGGGGGGGGCAGTGAAGATCAGTACGGCAGAGGCCCACCACCGACCCCAACGCTGGCAGGCCCCGTGCCAATCTTGGTGTCGGCAGCGAGGCCTTGTGGCAGCTGCCCTGCCGCTCAGCAACTGGACCCACATTAAAATCTGTTAATTGCTACTTACCATGCAGGCCTCAGCGATTCAGCCACCACGTTGCAATCTTCATTCGGGCAGCCGACAATGCCGCACCTTTGAATCCCTGTTGGGGGAAACGAGGCGTGACACCTGTGGGGAGAGGGGAAGAGGTGATTTTCTCTGTGCAGGATGGGGGGAGCAGGGTTACAATGCTATGGATTGGTCGGGGGAGGTGAGGGGAAGGGGTAAAGGTCAAAAGGTGCCGAACTTTGGATGGCGAAATTCAAATTTTCAGTATCTGTATTCCGGGAGGGAAAGGGCAGGAATGATGTGATATTCCATTGTGGGGGAGAGGGGTGGAAGAATGCATGGGAAGACTTGTACATTGATTTTTTTAAACTTTAAAGTTACTGTCCCTTTAAAAATTTAACAGCTCTTTTCGGGCTGCAGGTCCTTTAAAAATGGCGCCGGCACCGGTGCATTGGCGTCGGACGCCATTGACTGCGATGGCTCGCCCGCCCCCTCCAAACATTGCGGGGTTTGAAATCATGGCGGCCTCAGGACGTGGTCCCCATGCACACGGGCTACATTGTTTTACGTCCACTGCCTACTTCAGCAGCGAAGCCTTAAAATGCAGCCCATGGGCTTGCTCTACATTTTCAGCCTGGAGTTTCCACTAGGTTGCACTGCATTTTTCCCTGAAAACTCCCCTGAAATCAGATTGATGAATTTCCAATGCAAATTACACCCAGGACAAATTGAGGTTTTGCGATCTTTGATGCTAGTTTAAAAAAACATTGCGTTGGAGCTGGTCCTGCCCATAAAACTGGGCTCTGTCCCAGAACAAATTAATCACCATAGGGAGTTTTCTCTAATTGCAACAGTTTGCAGACCTTTAAGTCGGCACTTAAAATTAAGCTGCATTTTTTTTAGGCACAAGGACAGTAATAGGCACCTTTTAAAAGCTTTTAAATATTAAAAATAATATTTAATTTACCTAGGCTCTAATTTATGTACAACAATGAAACCAGTAAATGCTTCTGTACAGTTTTTAAAAGTTATTTTCAGTGATTTAAAATTAGGTTATTCACAGGTTACAGACTTCTACTAAAAAATTTTATTTTTTGTGATAAGCCCATTTTCTGCCATATTGATTAAACTGCGACAGGTTCCCACTCTGAAACATCAAAGAATAATTTTTGATGCAAAAAAAGTGACGTTCTAAAACACTGACCGATGGCACTGCTTCACGTTTGAGCAGAAACTTGAGAAAAAGAGTGAATTTAGAAAACTGACACGATTTTGAGTGTAATCTGGGCCTGGATTGCATATTACACCCAGAGGACTGAAGAATTGCAAATATTACACTCTTTATCAAAAAAGGGTGTAAAGATAAATCCAGCAACCATAGACCAGTCAGTTTAACCTCAGTGGTGGCAAAACTTTTAAGAAACAATAATCTGGACAAAATTAACAGTCACTTGGACAAGGGTGGATTAATTAAGGAAATTCAGCATAGATTTGTTAAAGGTAAATTGTGCTCAACTAACTTGATTGAGTTTTTTGATGAGGTAACATAGAGGGTTGGTGAGGATAATGCAGTTAATGTGATGTATATGGACTTTCAAAAGGCATTTGATAAAGTGCCACATAACAAGCCTGTTAGTAAAGTTGAGACCCATGGAATAAAAGGGACCGTGGATACAAATTTGGCTGAGTGACAGGAAACAGTGAATAGTGATAAATGGTTGCTTTTTAGAGTGGAGGAAAATATACAGTGGTATTTCCCAGGGGTCAGTACTTCTTGACATATATGAATGATTTAAATTTGGGTGTATCAGGCACAATTTCATCATTTTAGATGGCACAAAACGTGGAAGAATTGTAAACTGTGAGAAGGTTAGTGATAGATTTCAAGAGGATGTAGACAGGCTGGTGGAATGGGTGGACATGTGGTAGATGAAATTAATGCAGAGAAATGTGAAGTGCTATATTTTGGAGAATTTGGAGAGGCAATATAAACTAAAGGGTACAATTCTAAAGAGAGTGAAGGAAGAGAGACACCTGGGGATATATGTACAGTGTTTGCTGTATATCATTAATACTGCAGAAGTCAATGGAAGGAGTAGATATTGAGCCTAGTGGTTGTAGCACCAATCAAATGGATTGCTTTGTTCTGAATGTTGTTGAGATTCTTCAGTTTTGTTGTGGCTGCACACATCTAGGCAAGTGGACGTTTTCCCTCACACTTCTGACTTCAGCCTTGTAGATGGTGGAAGGGGTTTGAGTGATCAGGGAGTGAGGCACTCATGGCAAAATACCTAGTCTTGGTCTTGCTTTTGGAGCCACAGTGTTGATATGAAAAATTCAGTTATACTTCTGGCCAATGGTGACCACCCCACCATTTCCCATTCCCAAGATGCTGATGGTGTGGGACTTGATGGTGTTGAAAATAATGGGTGGTCACTTCAGTAAGTTCATGGGTTTTCCAAAGGAAAAAATTGAAGTGACAAAATGTATTCAATGCAGTGAGGAAGAATTCTAATCATGCAAGTGCTTTGAGAAGAGGAAAGAAAGAAAACTATATATTCTCTGGCAATAGAATACAATATTAATGATAAGTTAACAAATTCCTAGTAGATTCGAAGCTCATCAATCTGTCATGGCCATTCAAATGTTACTTGTGCCATCAGAATCAATTTGGATTCCTACAGCAGGATTATCCTAATTATTCACATGTGATACATGACTATTCTAGGTTAAATGTTCACATCTTCATTAAAATAGCAGCTGTTGCTGTACCAGCTTTAGACAATAGAAAAGAATTGGCTCCATTGCTTGAACATTGCTGCAAAGTATCCATGTGTATTTTTGGTCCATTATTTCCTACGTTTGCTACCCAATTGGTCTTTGGGCTAATTTTCTATTTTTGTAAGAATATATATGGACTGTGACACCGACCACTCCCTGGTGTGCAGCAAGGTTAGACTCAGACCAAAGAAGTTGCATCATTCCAAGCAGAAGGGCCACCCGTGCATCAACACGAGCAGAATTTCTCACCCACAGCTGTTACAAAAATTTCTAAATTCACTTGTAACAGCCCTTCAAAACACTCCCACAGGGGATGCTGAGACCAAGTGGGCCCACATCAGAGACGCCGTCTATGAGTCAGCTTTGACCACCTACGGCAAAAGTGCGAAGAGAAATGGAGACTGGTTTCAATCTCATAATGAAGCGCTGGAACCTGTCATAGCCGCTAAGCGCATTGCACTGTTGAACTACAAGAAAGCCCCCAGCGATTTAACATCCACAGCACTTAAAGCAGCCAGAAGCACTGCACAAAGAACAGCTAGGCGCTGCGCAAACGACTATGGCAACACCTATGCAGTCATATTCAGCTGGCCTCGGAAACATCAGAGGAATGTATGATGGCATGAAGAGAGCTCTTGGGCCAACCATCAAGAAGATCGCCCCCCTCAAATCTAAATCAGGGGACATTATCACTGACCAACACAAACAAATGGACCGCTGGGTTGAGCACTACCTAGAACTGTACTCCAGGGAGAATGCTGTCACTGAGACTGCCCTCAATGCAGCCCAGCCTCTACCAGTCATGGATGAGCTGGACATACAGCCAACCAAATCGGAACTCAGTGATGCCATTGATTCTCTAGCCAGCGAAAAAGCCCCTGGAAAGGACAGCATTACCCCTGAAATAATCAAGAGTGCCAAGCCTGCTATACTCTCAGCACTACATGAACTGCTATGCCTGTGCTGGGACGAGGGAGCAGTACCTCAGGACATGCGCGATGCCAATATCATCACCCTCTATAAAAACAAAGGTGACCGCAGTGACTGCAACAACTACCGTGGAATCTCCCTGCTCAGCATAGTGGGGAAAGTCTTTGCTCGAGTCGCTCTGAACAGGCTCCATAAGCTGGCCGAGCGCGTCTACCCTGAGGCACAGTGTGGCTTTCGTGCAGAGAGATCGACCGTTGACATGCTGTTCTCCCTTCGTCAGATACAGGAGAAATGCCGTGAACAACAGATGCCCCTCTACATTGATTTCATTGATCTCACCAAAGCCTTTGACCTCGTCAGTAGACGTGGTCTTTTCAGACTACTAGAAAAGATTGGATGCCCACCAAAGCTAGTAAGTATCATCACCTCATTCCATGACAATATGAAAGGCACAATTCAACATGGTGGCTCCTCATCAGACCCCTTTCCTATCCTGAGTGGTGTGAAACAGGGCTGTGTTCTCACACCCACACTTTTTGGGACTTTCTTCTCCCTACTGCTTTCACATGCGTTCAAGTCCTCTGAAGAAGGAATTTTCCTCCACACAAGATCAGGGGGCAGGTTGTTCAACCTTGCCCGTCTAAGAGCGAAGTCCAAAGTACGGAAAGTCCTCATCCGGGAACTCCTCTTTGCTGACGATGCTGCTTTAACATCTCACACTGAAGAGTGCCTGCAGAGTCTCATCGACAGGTTTGCGGCTGCCTGCAATGAATTTGGCCTAACCATCAGCCTCAAGAAAACGAACATCATGGGGCAGGACGTCAGAAATGCTCCATTCATCAATATTGGCGACCACGCTCTGGAAGTGGTTCAAGAGTTCACCTACCTAGGCTCAACTATCACCAGTAACCTGTCTCTAGATGCAGAAATCAACAAGCGCATGGGTAAGGCTTCCACTGCTATGTCCAGACTGGCCAAGAGAGTGTGGGAAAATGGCGCACTGACATGGAACACAAAAGTCCGAGTGTATCAGGCCTGTGGCCTCAGTACCTTGCTCTATGGCAGCGAGGCCTGGACAACGTATGCCAGCCAAGAGCGACGTCTCAATTCATTCCATCTTCGCTGCCTCCAGAGAATACTTGGCATCAGGTGGCAGGACCGTATCTCCAACACAGAAGTCCTTGAAGCGGCCAACATCCCCAGCTTGTACACACTACTGAGTCAGCGGCGCTTGAGATGGCTTGGCCATGTGAGCCACATGGAAGATGGCAGGATCCCCAAAGACACATTGTACAGCGAGCTCGCCACTGGTATCAGACCCACCGGCCGTCCATGTCTCCGCTATAAAGACGTCTGCAAACGCGACATGAAATCCTGTGACATTGATCACAAGTCAGTTGCCAGCGTTCGCCAGAGCTGGCGGGCAGCCATAAAGACAGGGCTAAAATGTGGCGAGTCGAAGAGACTTAGTAGTTGGCAGGAAAAAAGACAGAGGCGCAAGGGGAGAGCCAACTGTGCAACAGCCCCGACAAACAAATTTCTCTGCAGCACCAGTGGAAGAGTCTGTCACTCTAGAATTGGCCTTTATAGCCACTCTAGGCGCTGCTTCACAAACCACTGACCACCTCCAGGCGCGTATCCATTGTCTCTCGAGATAAGGAGGCCCAAAAGAAAAAAGAAAAGAATATGTAGTAACTTAATCCTGAAAAAAATGGAAATGCTGTTGAAGCATTTCATCTTGCACACATCAGGACAGATGCAAGAATGCCAAATTTCAAAGGGAGCAACAATTTATCCTGCATGAGAAAAGAGTGCTGATTGGTTGGCAAGTCAACTCTGATTGGTTGAGGCATTACCCTGGAGAATGCACCAGGGAACTATTGTTCATCATGCTTTGTTTAATTCAAAAAAGGCGCGAACAAAAAGCTTCGAAAAGCTTCTACAACATGTCTCTTTTTTCAGCAATACAAGTTTTGTACTACCAAGTAACTATTAGCTTAATTCTGTACTATTCAAATACCTTTAACCATAAAAATGATTCAGAAGATGCTACTGGACCACTTGAAATAGTCTAATATAAGTACTTTTGGTGGATTTCTTACATAAGTATCACCATAATGGTGTCTTGTTTCTGAAAAAATAATGAATAGAAAACTAAACCTTTTAGCATTGCCAACATCAAAGAATCTGTTGAATCTTTATTGCATTCATGCATCTCTGATTTTAGTTTTAGTTGTCAGTTAAAACTGGTGTAAATCCTATCCCCTATGCAAATAATGGTCACAAAAATATGTCATGATGCAAAAACTGCGCACAGATGGTTCAATGGGTCTTCTGTGACTTTGGATTAAATGGAATTTAATCACTCACCATCAATTTGTATTTTAGCAATTGACTAGTCTATGCAATGTCTTTCCAAACAGAAAATAGGCTAGATGAACGGGTGATCAGTCCAAATACATGCTGTCCACCCTAAATTAGATAACACCATACATCAGAACATCTACTATTGTGATTAGTATTTGCCTTATAAAAGTTATATGCCAGAAAGGTAGCCTATGACTTTTTTTCACTGATGGCATGCTCAGCATTTTCCTGCAGAATAATCTAGCAATTTTAGATTGTTGTTTTTTATTACTGCTGATTTTTACTAAATACATAGGACCAGTTCTTTTGGGTCCTTTTTCTGAAATGAGAGTTCTGTCAATAATCAGGGCACCAAATAATGAACACTTTAGTGATTTTAGTTGGACCATAATACTTTTGTTTTTGTCTTATAGGTTCTTCTGTCATGGTCAATCCTAGGTTGACTTCCCACTACTGTTACAAGACACCTGCCATCAACCATCTCAGTCAGACACTGCTGTTTGCAATGGGCAAGGTACGGGCCGTACGCAATCAGCCCATGCTTGCAAAACTCAAAACTCAGTGTCCAACATTAGATGCAATTCTGCGATTGGACAACATTTGCTAAATAATCCACAGTGTGCTAAGAATTACGCTGACAACCAATTTAAGATTGTCAGTAGGGCTCGCAGTGTGGCGCATTTGCACGTACTGGAAGCTACATATATTAATACACAGGGCCCTGTTCTTTGCAGACAAAAAGAACACGTACAAACATTGCACCTGTTTCAGCTGAACAGAATAAGTGACAGCCAATTCGCTGGTTCATTCCTCAGGGCAATGCCTTGATCAATCAGACTCAAGCTGCCTGGTTTAAATTGCAAACAAAGCTTGGCAGTTAACTGTCAGTCACCGTAAACTGGTGCATTCTCCATGGCAATGCCTCTACCAATCAGAGTTCACTTTGCCAACCAATCATCATTCTCTTCTCATACAATATAAAGTTGTTGTTTTCCCTTACATTGGTATTCTTTCAGATTGTCCTGATGAGTGCAAGACTAAAAGCTTCGACAACATGTCTCTATTTTCAGCAATAAATAGAGAAGTCAGCCAAACTTAACTATTTATGGTGCAAAAATATTTAGATTTACACTACATCTTGTAAAGCATGTTGTAAATTAATAAATAATATGCTGGCGAACAGTTCCTAAGACTTAGGGTTACTGAATTATCTAAACGGTCAAGTTGTTTTTTGACCAGTGAAATGATTTGTTAAAAAATAAATATTTGAGTTAATTTAATTAATCTGTTAATGTGTTGCTTCTTTCTTCTTTGATGATTAAATATCTGTACATCTTGCAAAATATGAAATTGGGTCAGGAATGGAGAGGGCAATCCCAGGAGAGGCCTTGACTAGGCCGGCAGCAGATTCCTCCTGGGTTCAACTAAAGCGTAATTAAAAGTTTGCTGTGTCATTTTTTAAGCAGCCACCAGCAGCCCCTTTAATTATAATCAGGGTCCTACAGCTGATGTAGGACCTTGATTTTCATATTTAAGCAACCAGTTTCAGGCAGATGGACTGCTCACCCATTTACAAATCCGTTTGATTAATTGTATCAAGGCAGGCCTTAGGCTTTAATGGGTTGGCCGAGGTATCTCCTCGACTTTCAATTGCTGCTCAGTTGTTTCTCAATGTGTTTATGTAGCTCATTTATTGGATTTTTTAAAATACATATGTACATGCCTCTATCTCTCAAACACAGACAAAGTGGGTTAGAAACAACTACTTTTATTCAGTCAGAGAGCTGGTTGCATAGATGGTTGCATTATTGCCAGCTATAACCTCAAATTTGACAGACTACAGAAAAGAGCCATTTTCTACAGATACAAAATGACACAGATATTGCAATATTAGAAAATTTAGTGTTTACCTGACATACGTTATATAATTTAAAGCATATGCACTGTTATTTTTCGAAACATAGCTTTAAATATTAAAATGCTTAATGGCAGTTTGAGAAAAAAAATACAAATTATAAAGTATTGTTACCAAAAAGGCTCCATTTAAATAATCATGTCTAAAATCAGGAATTTTATTTAGAGCCTGTCTCCAAACTTGAAAAATGATACAATTCTTCCAGAATTTTCAACCATTGAAGATATATTTTTTCTGCTGGTTGGGTTGATATTTTTTCCTCACTAACACATAAATAAAAATGTAGATACTGTAACCATGTACCTATGCATAAATTAAAAAATAACAATGTTTCATGATGCAAAGTTTCAGCCATCACACATGTAACGTGCTTTATTTTGCTAAATAAACATCCCCTTGAATATGGTAAATTACATCAATTTCCCTTTACCTAAGATAAAATTCCAAAGCTCATGCTTTACGATTTTAAAAACAAGAATTAGCATACCTAATTTAAGTAATAGCTTTTCAGGAGGTTTAGTCCTCAGTAATTTTTCCATTAATGGGCATTAAGGGGACACAGTGGAGGGTTTACAAAGAGGAAAGGCAATCCTGCCTTCTAGCTCCAAGCAAATCTGGGAGTTATAGACACAGATGCAAACTTCTGAGTTCTAGGCTGCTGCTTTGTTGAGTCTCTTCAGCTAAGAATTATAGTTTTGCAAAGCCCTTTTAACTCAAGCTATAGGCTTCTCAGAAAGGCATAGGCCTCCAAACAAATACATTACTCTGTGCCTTAAAAATGTAGCCTAGCCGTACAGGGTAATGTCAAGAAACAATTCTTCACACAATCTGGAGCTCTTGCCACCTAAACGTTGTTGATTCTAGGTTAATTGAAAATTTTAAAACTGAGCTTGACAGATTTTTGTTGAGTAAGGGTATGAAGCGTTATGGAACCAAACTGGGTAGATAGAGTTAAAATACAAACAGAAAGCGTTAGAAATGCTCAGTATATCTAGCAGCATCTGTGGAGAGAGAAACAGAGTTAGCAGGTGGTATTTTATGCACCTCACAGAGTTTCTGAAGGAGGAACCAGAAGTTTGCGGCACTTCCACTTCCGCCCTTTTTTGCTAGTTCCCACATGATTCTAATGTAAAATTTAAGTTCCAGCAGCGGGCACAGGAGACACGTGCAATTAAGTGGCATGGACGGCTTTTCATTGGTGGATCCGGTCGTCATTCTGCAAAGGATCATTAACGCACGTCTGTAAATCATTCTGCGTTGCAAACATGGAGGAACAGCAGTGTGGCCGATTTTCCAACTGATGCAGACATTTCTATGTTTACCTTTAATCATTTTAACTTGTGACCCTCCCTCATCCGCTTGTCTTTGTAGTATAAGGGTCTGAAGGATTAATTTTGAGACAGTGTAAGGAATACCTCCCACCATGATGATGTAAGGGATCACATGTGAGAAAGACTTGGAGGAAGATGCACCATGGCTTCAGATGAGTCACACAGACTGGTGTGATTCTGTACATAGTTATAATGTAATAAAGAGTTAATGTTCAAATTACTGAAGCCTCAAGAATCTCTCTAAGCCAGATTAACTAAGTATATTAAGGTGGCAATGGACAAACCAAGCATACAAAAGTCTTCCTCTCCCACACCACCACCACCTCAGTTTATTGGTAGCCAGTCGGCAGTGACCAGCCTCACGGTTCAGTGATGCCTTCCAGCAGGTGCTACTCCAGGCCATCAGGGAAAGGCGGAAGGTTTACTTCCCTGTAGATGGCCTCAGAAGACCTTCCTGCCTGACCAAGGTGGCCTGGACGGAGGTGGCAGATGAGGATTCGAACCATGGGGTCACATGCCGAATCTGGATACAGTGTTGGAAATGGGTGAATGACCTGCTCAGATTGACAAGGGTAAGTGATCAGTCAAAGCTTTACAAATGTGATCCCATAGGTTCCATTAAACTTTATGACTGTCAGTGGGTGGCCATACCATGCATTCAAATGCATGATCAGCCTTGGTGCCACATTGAGTGTGGACAATGTGCAAGTCTGGCGTCTGGTAGCGCTTGCATGCAACGTGCGATTAACAGGCCAGAATGAATGATATCGATGCATGTTGACACGTCACCTGACATGTCATTAAATCGGCACTTTCTCATACCAGTCAAGCAGAACCACAATAAAAGAGAGCGCACCAAGACAGGGAGTGGTGTCCCGGATCTCAGAGTCCTGACCCCAGCAGAGGAGCAGGCGGTGTCGATTGCTGGAGAGGAGGGCAAAAGAGCCATTGCAGAGGATCGTCAAAGCGTAAGGATGAAGTGTCAACCTTACTGTTGATGTCATATGGGCATACAGGAGATCGTGTGAACATGTGTTGAGCTCAGGCTGTGATGATGCTTAATGTGCTTCTGTTTGTTCTCCACTGCAGGTACCCACGCTCACATGACGGGGCGCCAGCAGGATGATAACTCTGCCTGTGGGGAAGGTGAAGTCTATGCCCCAGAGAGTGCACCGTCACCTGCCTCTTTGGCAACCTCCACCAGCACAGTTACATCCACACAGTCTGCAGAGGGGTGGGGAGGCGGGGGGCAGTGGTGGTGCTGCGCATAGAATCAGTGTCGCAATCTGGTGGGCACAACACAAACACGTACCAGCAGCTGGTGGAACATGTGCCAGTTGGGTCCCCTGACGTTCAGAGGTCTGCTGGGGATAAAACCCCTGCTGAGACCCACACTGATGATAATCCTCAGTTTGAGGCGACAAGAAGTCTCCTTGAAGTGCAGCCAGCACATGGAGAAAATGTGTCGGAGATGCCCGAGACCATGTGTGGCTTTGCTCATGCCATGGAGGAGTCCATGCAAGCCATGATGTCAGCCATGTCGCAGACATGTCAACATATGGCTTGCTCCACAAAAAGGGTGGCGACCGCCATGGAGAGCCAGGTTGAGCACTGGACCCATATGCTCTCTGACCTACATTCCACCGCTGTAGCCATGGGCTGTGTACAGCAGTGGCTAAGTGAGAGGGGGATGAGGAAGCTGGACGTTCCTCTGGGTGCACCTTCCCCTCAGGGAGACAGGAGGTGCCGTTGTGCACCCAGATGGAGGAGAAGCACGTGCCAATAGCTCCTGGACCTTTCTGTCAGGACACCCCCCAGGGTAAGCGGCATCTCCTCTTCCCTCCCCACACCTGACTCCCTGGCATTGATCTCCTTGTCTGCAGCAGGTGAGCCCAAGGGGGATACTCCTGCACCAGTGCTGCAGACCCCCAATAGGATGAAGCCTTCAAGGCCCCATATCTCCAGAGGATGCCCGCGATGGTCATCCAGGGCAACAGGGCAGCACAATGAGCAGACTGCCTCCACTTCAGTTGCTAATGTCAGGGTAGCGCCTGGACGTCGTGGCAGAAAACATAAAACTAAGGAATTATGAGCACAAAGGTGGCACGGGTGGTTTAGTTGAATTTGTTGCACATGTAAATATTTAACAATACATTTATTTACTGTAATCTTTGATATATTTTCATTTATCATTTTAACTTGCCGAGGTAAAAAGGCTAATATGGAGGCATGCATCATGGCTGGCACACTTTGATGCTTACGAAGAAGTGGTGGGCATGGCCATTCTGGTTTAAACTTTGACGTTTGAGCCTTCAGTCTTTACTGCTTGCTATTTGAAGCTAGCGACTTGCTATAAATATATAGGCTCAGTAGGTCCTCCCTTCTATGCCTTGCAGAGGAGTTTTTCTCGTTCCATCACAACCCGGATCTATTAGAAGGTACGGGTATATTCAAAGTGATGTTATGGTGTAACTGCTTCTGATTGAGGGGTCATGATTGGATGCTAGATGTTTGTTCAAGTGTGTCACAGTTTTTTCCAAATTCAGTATTCAAAAACCAGTCTGTTCAGCAGAGCTCCACTCCATGTGCAATTGTAGATGGCGGATGATGCCTGTTTTAGATTGGAGCAGTGGTTAAGCTGGCAGGCGTAGGTGAACATCCCAGGAAGGTAAAGTAGTTGTTGTGTTGGAGCTGTAATCATGTTGGTGCCTCACGTTTGGCTGAAACATCCAAATATAAGGTTATCCCTGATGTCTTGTGCATGTCTCTCCATGGTCCTGGCATCCATTAAAGTCTCATTCACATTCATGGCTTCCTGCTCAGGCGCATTCAATTCATCCTTATCTGAGGAGGCCTGGTGCTCCTCCCATTCCACCTCCTGCAAAATATGTCCGCGTTGCATTGCCAGGTTGTGCAATAGACAACAGAATATGACTATTCGTGAGACCCTCTGTGGTGAGGACTGCAAAGCCCCTCCTGACTGGTCAAGGCAGCGGAAGTGCATTTTCAGCAAGCCAATGGTGTGCTTGATGATGGCTCTGGTGGAGGCATGAGCTGAATTATATCACTCTTCAGCTGTGTTTTGGGGATGCCTCACTGGTTTCATGAACCATGTCCAAAGGGGGTAACCCTTGTCACCCAAGATCTAGCTGTCAACTTGGGCTGGTGCTTCAAAAATTCCCAGTAGTTGTGAGTTTCACAAAATGCATGCGTCGTGACAGCTCCCTGGGAAACGAGCACAGACCTGCATGATTTTTCGCCTGCGGTCGCCAACCAGTTGAAAGTTCAAAGAGCGGTAGCCTATGCGATTCACAAATGCAGCTGGCTAGTCCCAGGGATCTCTAATGGCCACATGAGTGCAGTTGATCACCCCTTGCACTCTAGGGAAACGAGTGATGGCACCAAAGGCCACTGGCCCTACTGCCCGGTTGCAGGTCCTGCTGAATGATCCCATAAATTTCAGTGACCATCTCATGTGACATCCTCAGACATCTCTAATATTGCCTCTCTGACATCTGAAGGTAGTTTGTCCTTGTCCTGAGGATGTGCTGACATGCCAGCACTTGTCTTCTGTGAGGCCTTCCCTGGAGGGCATCATTCTGAGCAGCCTCCCCCTCTTGTGCTGCCTGCTGCTGGTGATGCATGTCATCTTTAAAAGAATGTGAACTGGGTGCCACAAGATTTCAGTGCACCGTGGACTTAATCTGGCAGGTAGGACTTAATTTCAAATAATTATAAGTCAATGAGTATTCATGGTATGCAAATGTATGAAAAATTGGAACTGCCACAAATATGCTGCTGACTTAATCTTTAAAATTTAACCCGCCTTTGGGAATGCGAAATATCGCCTCCCGCCTAATTAGATCACCTTACCTGCCATGGAAGCCATACTTGTAGGTCTCTTATAATTCCTCCCAACGTTTCAGGATGATGACCTTTCATCAGAACCGACAAAGGTTAGAAATGTAATAGGTTTTGAGCAAGTGAAAGGAGAGGGAGGGAAGAAAACATAAGGGAAGGTGTATGAAAAAAACTGTTTCCTCAAAGACACCCTGGTCTAATCATCAAACACTCCAACAACCCTCCCCTTCCCATGGCACTTTCCCATGCAACAGAAAGAGATGAAACACCAGCCCTTTTCCCTCCTCTCAGTCGATCACCCAAGGCCCCAATCATTCCTTCCTAGTAAAACAGTGATTTACTTGTACTTCTTTCAATTTAGTATATTGTATTCATTGCTCACGATGAGGTCTCCCCTACATTGGGGAGACTAAATGCTTTGAGGGAACACCTCCACAAGCATGACCCTGAACCTTCAGGTGCCTGTCATTTAAATTCCCCGCTCCACTTCCAATCTGATCTCTCTGTCCTTAGCTTCCTGCAGTTTTCCAATGAAGTTCAATGTAAGCTCAAGGAACAACACCTCAACCTTGATTAAGCACTTTGCAACTTTCTGGACTCAACATTGAGTTCAGAAAATAACCTCTGTCCCCATTTTATTTTGTGTTTTTGATTTTGTTTATGGACAGCAGCTGTTGGTGATGATTCTGCTTTCCCATTTACACCTCCTCTGGACACATCTTTTGTTTCTTTACCTGCCCCATTATCACCCACTTTTGCCTTGCCCTATTGTCCCTTTTGTCATTTAATCTTTCCTGTCTTCCACCCTACCATAGTCCCTTCCTTTTGTTCTTTCCTCCTTCCACCCTTTCCCTGCCTCTGTACTTGCTTTAAACCTGTTACATCTCATGTTTTCCAGTTTTGATGAAAGGTAATTGGTTTGAACTATATTTCTCCCTCTACAGATGCTGCCAGTATTTCTAGCATTTTCTGTTTTTATTTTATATTATGTCAGAAAATAAATTGTTCTTGTTATGACCAGGTCAGAACGGGACTAGGGGGTTTCCTCTCAACCTTTGCCTGGTTTAACCATAACAGGGTTTAATTTGAAAACACTGTGCTTAGCTCCCCTTTAGTGAATTTTTGTTCACTGCTCCAATTGTAAGGCAAAAAAATCTAACAGGCTTCCTTAGATTTAGACCAGAAAGGTAGCAGTTTATTAATCTTAAACTCTAATCCGGTTACCGACTATGAATGTGCGACGCGAACATGCTAGCATGCATACGTGATAAACACACACGCAGATAGAGACAGAAAAAGTAGAAGGAATATAGGGGAAAAGTTTGAAGCAATATCTGGCAGTTATAGTCCTTTAAGTTCATTGTGGAGTCTTTGGTTGCAGGTAAGTCTTGTAATTCATTGGGGCCCAGTTAACGCTTCAACCTGTTCTGGTGTAAGAGTCTTTTCTCTTTTAAGGTTTATGTGTCTTCCGTGGGTCTGGTGGCTTCGGAGAAAGTGAGAGAGAGAGAGACAGAGAGAGAGAGAGAGCTGCTTCCTTGCTCCAGCTTCAGTTGTACACTGCCTTCTGAATTCAAACTGTCCTGTGGCTAGTTCAAAAAACCTGGACCAGCCAGTTAGTCATGTGAACAGCTGGTTTAACCAGTCCTGGCTTTGTGGATTGTATCATCTTAGCAAGGCCTGGAATGCACTTCCTTATACCTTCAATGGCTGGTGATCAAAATCCATTTGGGTTAATTGGAGCAGGGAATAGCCCTTTGTCTCCACAAGCAGCATCTCTTAGTATGCAAATGTCCTTCCAGCCCAGTATCTGGTGATATTCAAACAAGTCATTTCTTCACTCCAGCAACAGTTTAAAATCAATGTTCATATGACAAAATTAATATGCCTCATTCTTGGCAGGTGAGGGTCTGCATGACATTCTCAAACTCCAGAAATCTCAGTTGTGCTGATATCTGGTGACTTCAGGCTACGCTGAGCCTAAATCTTTGGATGTAAACCTACACAAGTGCATTATTTGCATAAATCTAGGAAACTCTTTGCTGGTCTTTTGCATGCAAATGGGACTACATAAATGATTAGCAAAGGGTTTTGGCAGCTGTACCAGTGGTAGTGGCTCAAATGATTGTGGAAATTCAGAATGAAGTTTTGGCATAAAACAATAACAGCAATAACATATTTATTTCACGCTTTTAAAGTAATAAAATGTCCCATGGCGCTTTATAGGGGCATTATTAAACAAAGTATGACATTGAGCCACAAAAGGAGATAGTAGGTCAGATAAACAAAAGCTTGGTCAAGGAGACAGGTTTTATGGAGTGTCTTAAAGGAGGAAAGCGAGGTGAAGAGGTAGAGAGGTGTAGGGAAGATATTCCAAAGCTTGGGACCTAGGCAACTGAAGACGTGGCCAACAATGGTGTAAAAATTAAAATCAAGGATGCACAAGAGACCAGAATTAGAGGAGCGCTGATATCTTGGAGGGTTGTGGAGCTGGAGGAGATTAGAGAGAAAGGGAGAGAGTGAGGCCATGGAGGGATTTTCAAACAAGTATGAGAACTTTAAATCAAGATGTTACTTGACTGGGAGCCAATGTAGATCAGCAAGCACAGGGCTGATAGAGTAACGGGACTTGTGCAAGTAAGGACACAGGCAGCAGAGTTTTAGATGACCTCAAGTTTACGGAAAGTAGAATGTGGGAGACCAGCCAAGAGTGTATTGAAATAGTCATGTCCAGAGGTAACAAAGACATGAATGAGGGTTTCAGCAGCATATGAGTTGAACAGACACAGGTGAGGGCCTTGTTAACCAATCAATATGATTTAAGAAGTCTCACTACACTATACGTAACCATTTTGCTGTCAGCCTCCATACTTCCAAAATTTTTGACAGACATTTTCCATATTGGAGGTGTTACATTTGTGGTTCTTTTATTCCAGTTTTTATGTTCTGGCACAGATAAATGAGCTCCACAGGAAATCTGTGTGCAAGTTCCCGATGGCAAGGTAAGTGCAGAAACAGACATAATTTTGGCATAAGTTCAATCAAGAAAATTATTGCCTTCATGTCTAGCTTAAAAATGCACTTCAACTTCCATTAGCATCAAAATTCCTCTTATTCGCTACCACTGTTATGACCAAGGCAGGAGGAGTGCACTGTCTTTTCTAGTTCCACTTCGCCACAGGTCACAACATCTATTCAAATGTTTATCTGGTTACCGATACAGCCAATCATACACTTCTTTTTTTATCCCAGAACAAAATAACCAGGTTTCTTTAATAAATAACAAAATTATCAATTTATTAGAAAACAAGATATAACCAGTAACAAAGCAAAGCATTAACACACAGATTGAAATATGAAAGTTCCCTTTTTAAAAATTCCCCAACTACACACACACACACTGGAAAAAATAAAGAAATTCACTCTACAGAGGTCTGTTACAAAAAAAGACCAAAAAAACTACTTTGGCCAAATACTCGCTAATTCTTGAAGAAAGAAAGAAGATATGGAAGGAAGTCAATTGTCTCCTTTTTGGTCTGGCATCCGGGTATACGGAGACAGGTCACTAGGATCATTTCAGTTCTGGAGGTGTCAAGAATTATTCTAGTCGGCTTTCTAGGAGAAATGTGGCATCAAGGTTTTTTTGCCGGCACAGACCTGAATCGCAGGATTTTTTTTTCAGCTCCTCAGGAGCTATACGGTGCCAAGGATTTTTTTTCCACACTGGCAGGATTTTTTTAAAAGGTAGAGAAGGAGGTGAGCTAGGTGTTTTCGTTTCTCCTGGCAGGAAAACACCAACTGTCTTCAAGCAGCTCACCACAACAACTAAAACTGATAACAATGTTCAAACCCCAAACAGTGAGTCGACCTCCTGATCTCCATAAACCTTGACATGTGGCTTCTCTGTAACCATTTTTCCTCAAGTCATCAAGGGTTCTGCTGTTTTCTGAGCCCAAATTACAGGTGGCCTCCAATACAGGTTGATTTCAAACAACATCTTGTCCTGACGTTGAACTTGATTAAAAAAAACACATCCATGGAACCTTTTCATTTTTAACACAAGTTCTCAAAAGTAAAAATATTAAAAATAATGGAAGCACTTTCGTAACACTACCAACTATCAGTTTGATTTTAAAAAATTCCTGGCCAATGGCACCTCAAGGCAGAACTCCTACTGAGGCCAAACTTCACACTTTTCAGTTTTTCACAATCTCCAGTCTTCAAACTCTCGTAGCTCACGATATGTTAAAATGTGCCAACAATTATTCTGACAGGTGTATGTATTGGATTGAATATAGTTTTATACAATATATTGGTGATATGTTTGATTTATATTTTGGTCTTGCACCACACTAAATGGAAATTATGCCAATGGTCTAAGCTTTGTGAGGATGAAAACTGGTGTTTAATGAGGTGTGATATGCTCTCTTATAATGCAAGGCACTGAGCTGTCATTTTGTCAGAAACTCGTTACAACATCAACCAACTATACATAGTCACATAGATAGTATATATTAATGAAGGTTAAGTATTTAAAATATTTTATGTTTTAGTCATAAACTATATTTCAAGCCCCTATCTATTCCTTATCCTTTCAAATCTATGTCTACTTAGATTTACTATGATAAAGAGTTTTAAATCTAAAGCATTAGGCACTTTGATTCACTTTAGTGAATAAAAATGCTAATATATGCTTTGCTGCGGCAGTTATATCAAAGAGAGCTTCTAATTACTGTACATCATACTCTTTGCATCTCCACATTAAACAACGTTAATTTAGTACCTCAACAACCACCATAGCCAATTACTACATACAATTTCATGCATGGACAGGAGTGATCTCTGCTGATTTCCTACTTAAAATGTATTCATCTCTTTCAGAACCTCTGTATGAAAACAACAGATATTACAAAAGAGTAAAGAGAGAGGTTATTAAAAATAAATACTGTGGGATGTGTCTGACAATAACACTAGTTAAAGAAAAATGTTCACTACACAAAACACACAGTGATGGAGCCAATCAGAAGCTAAATCTACATCATTTAGCAAAACCTTTGCATGTCTAGTAATCTGTCCTAATTAGGCTGTGTCATTGCCTTCCTTCACACTTTCATAAATTATTTAATTTCACATTTTTACACATTCCTGTTGCTGGAGCAGTGATATCAATGTTGCATATTAATCACTCAGCCCTGCTACAGAATGAGGGGCATACAGTACTTGATATTGTGATTTTCATTTGAATTACAGACTGGGATCGTAAATTATCTCCACAGTCTCTATGAAGCCTAATAATTAGAGAATAATAAAATATTATTAACTTCCATTGAATAACTTTGAAGACCAGGCACTACCTTCCATTTACAGATACATCAGTCGCATTATTCACAAAGTCTCAAGCATCCTTTCAGTCCTCTTGCTGAGGAAAGAAAAAAAGTACGAAAATACCTTTTCAGAACAAAGCAAAACTCTTCTTTTTTCCCCACAGTTTATTGCATGCTATTTTGCACTCAGGATTCCTGCTCTATCTGGTTTCCCACAGGTGCAGAGCATCATCAACTGCATACATGTGACAATTAAGGCACTCCACACCACTCAGGAGTATTCAACAGTTGCGAGGGCATCTACTCATCAATGTACAGAGAGTGTGCAACCACAAAAAGATTTTTATGCAGGTGTGCGCAAGTAGCTGCCATGATGTTTTCACCCTGTACCAGTCCACCCACCCAGACATCTTTGCACCTGGGAGAATTGTTACTGACTGGCTGCTCAGACACAAGGTGGTTGATGACATCTCTCAGAAACCCAAGGAATGAGGCTCAGGTGCAATACAATGAATACCATATCACCACCAGATGTGTCATTGAACAAGCCATCAACATGCTGAAAATGTGCTTCAGGTGTCTGGACAGACCTGGAGCCACCCTTCAGTACACACCAGCCAGGTTCTCCAGAATGGCTGTGATGTGCTACGCTCTGCACAACATGTGCAGCAGCAAGGTTTGGATCTGCAGGAGGAACAAGGTGCAGAGTGCAGGTCCTCTTCAGAAGATTCAGAGGAGGAGGAGGAAGATGAGCAAGAGAGAGAGTGAGGAGGGGAGAGGAAGGTGATACGGCCAATGCACCAGCAGTGGTACTCATTGCTGTCCAAGATGCCCTTATTATTGTAAGATTCACTTAGGTACCGCTAATGCACCCATCTAACAACCGGATACAAAAGCCACATTCCCTACCCTCTCCCCACCACAATACCACTAACACAAAGCAGTCTTGCAAACAACCAAACCTCCCTTTCACAGCTGCTCCCCCCACCCCCACCCCACCCCACCACTGCCTGGTGCCAATTCATGTCTTCATATTCATCATCACACAAATGGAAAGGCCACTTATTTGCCAGCAACCAAGAATACGCAAGATGGGAACGTTGTGCAAAATAATATTTATGTGGCTCACATATAAAACAGAAACTTAACATTCTAACATTGTGTAAGTCACCCATGTGGATACACTTGTGCAAATACAAATCTTTATCCTTCCTTTCCCTAGCATTTCTCTGTGATGCAACCCCTGTGGTTTCAGCAGAGGTAGAGGCAGGCTGCTCAGATCCAAGCTATGACTACTGGAATGTTCCTATCTGATATCCTCTGTGTTTTGGAGCCTGTGAGGTTCCCACTCCACCTGCATCTGTGCCATTGGTAGGGGGGAATGGTGGAAACTGGTGAGAAATGGAAGAGCTTTGAGCCAAGTCCCAATTTCCATGCCATCTTTCATCCCTCTCATGGTCCACTCACATTTCTCTGCAAGCAATAAGCTGGAGAGCACTTTTCTGCAGATCAGTGGAGTACAGAACGACCAAGGCTAGAGTTTCATTCAACCTATTTAAAGTGGCATTCGTAGTGTAAAAGCCATTGGTCAAGGCTTGATGCACTCATGTAATTGCTGTATTTGATGCTCCATGCAGGGGCCCACTCTTTCCATGGACAAAGACATCATTGTAAAGGCCTGTGTCATCATGTCACTCATGCTTAAGATGGACTCCTCCAATCTCTCTGCAAGCATGTACAATATGGCTCTAAAACTTGCCAGGACATTGCGCATTCCCTGCTGCTGCTCCAGAATTATCCTGTTTGTTGACAGCTCCCAAGGTACAGCATCCATATCCAGCTCAACAGAGATTGGAGTGTCCTGCGCCTTCTGATATGGACTCTCCACTGATGTCCCTGACTCCATCATCTGCCCTTGCTCACTTATGATATGTGAATCACAAGGTGAAAACCCAACTATCTGCCTTACTGTCCCACCGAAGTATGAGTATCTGAGCTAGTGCACGGCCTACATGAGTCCCTTGATGGTACACCGTCTGAGGAGCTGTTGTAGGCGGCGACCTGGATCATCACCTGCGGGACATGTGAAGGCTCATTGGGAGATAAAATACATGAATGAGGTCTGTAAAGGTAAGAACCTTTAATGTTATCATTATGCACGTGATCTTGTTTTGCTTGCGGTTGACATCAAGTCCACATAAATGAGTATCGTATACCATGTGGCTGTCTGCTGATGCTTTATTATGTCACCAGGTAGCTGGGAGGCCCCCATCTTCTCATCTATGATGGCAAAGCAAAGTTCCACTCATTTCCAGCACCTGCTCCTCTGCACCTGTTAGCCATAACATGGCTGAAGCGCCACATCCAGTTCTCTGCCTCTCCCTCATGTTCTGTGCTCCCTTCTCCTGCAAGTAGGGAGAGACACCTGTGCTTGAGCGTAATGATGTGTTGAACAGATGGATGAAGAGCATTTGTTCAGGGTGACTATGAGGGAGAGGCATGACACTGTATATGGATGTCAGTAGTTGATGGACAGATGAGGATGTGAGGAACTGCATAGACAGAGAGAGATGGATGTACCTGCAAGGTAAGTTGGTGTAAGGAGTGATGTGTGGAGCAGGCTGCAGAAGGCAGAGTGATGGATTGGGGTGATATACACATCAGGATGTAGGCAAATGCACCATTGCTCTCACCTTTCCTGCTCTGCTTAGTTCATTGAAACACTTAATGTATTAACTAATTCAGGGGCATGGCATCATGCTGCAGCTGCTGACCTCTTGTGCCACCTTTATCCACACCTTCTTGGTGTCCCCAGCTGACTTATTCCTCACATCAATAGGAAACAGTATATCCCTCTGGCTCCTCACAGTCCCCAGCAGCACATCCAGGGAGGCATCACAGAAGCGTTACACAGCCTTTGACCTACTGGCACATCCTGCTCTTTGGCTCCGAACTCCAAACACCTTCAAATTGCATGTTTGGAGTTGCCTTTAAATACTGGAGTTGAAATCGCGCTGTGTGGATCATCATCATGCCTGCTGATGCTAATTGGTCGGGAAACTGGGATGTCATAAAGTAATGCAGTGGCTGAGTTATGCCGCACTGCATTCGGGTTTCCTGCGTGCTATCTCACTCCCAGCATGTCATGATCTTAAAATCCAGCCCAAGATTTCCTGAAGCATCTGTATAAAAAATATTTTTTAAGTGCTAATTTGCAGTCAAAATTTATTGAGAGGTTCAACGAAGAAGCTAGAGTTATACGTCGAACATATATTGTACATTCATCACTTCATAGGTG
Source organism: Heterodontus francisci (assembly GCF_036365525.1). Taxonomy (NCBI): domain Eukaryota; kingdom Metazoa; phylum Chordata; class Chondrichthyes; order Heterodontiformes; family Heterodontidae; genus Heterodontus; species Heterodontus francisci. The sequence goes on from NC_090374.1 coordinate 141,771,829, forward strand.
ATATATTATTAGTGTTCTATTCCTTCTATTTTTTAAACCGTTCTTGTTGCTAGCTTCATTCTGCTATGCACCTCTGACACACACAAGTTCCCCATCCCACAGAGTAAGCAGGCATCTGTTCCCAAGTACCTGACAATGATGAAGCCTGTCCAGTCAGTAGGAAGCATAAGAGAGTTATTTGAATTGAATAAGGCATATGCATTTCCTTGAAAGGGGATGACCTTGAGCTCCAATTATAACTCCGGTGGGTTTTGGGCAGGTGGGTAGTGAGATGGAAAGTTATTTACTAATGCAGAAATGAGGGCTGAACTATTTTCACTTCTCAATCTCAAGTAAATCCTGTCATCCGATTCCCTGCCCAAGGCAGGCAGGAAGTCATTGGGAACACTTGGAAAATGATGCATCCCGGAAGCTGCCCATCAACAGAAGGAAGATGGCTTGAGGGGCTGTCTAACAGGATTCTCGCTTTATGAAGGGGTGGGGAGTGCATGGCAAGGGAGGCCTATGCTTTTATTATGGGGATGGGATACACATTCATACTCCTCCAGATCCCATAAGGAAAGTAAGGAAACTTATCTGTTTAAACCTCCTTTGGCCCCAGCTTCTCTTCATTGCCAGCTTCACTTCATGGGAAAGTGATAATGGTCTGTGCTTAGATCACTAGTTAAAATTTCTTGACCCGTCATGCATACATAAAAAAGGACCTCACGAGCTTTAGACGGGTAACCTTGCCGCCAGCTCAGTAGCGTTAGTTAAAATGCATAACAGTGCATAAGTAATCTAGGTGATTTTAACTGTCATCCACCCAGTTTCTGTTAGGCAGGTAGAGTTAAAATCACACTGCTCATGTTTGCTTGGCATCTCTTTGTATGGCACTCATTGAGAAGTGAAGAATTTCAGGCACAAAGCCTTTGTCTTAACTCTCCATTATATAACATGTCAGTGCACTTGTATTGTTGTTTTATATTGGTTTTTAAAATTTTTATTTCATAATATAGGAGATGCTGGCAGGGCACATTTATTGTCCATACTCAATTGCCCTGAGAAGGTGGAGGTGGGAATTCTTTCAAACTGATGCAGTCCTTACAGTGATGATGCTCCCAGAATGATGGTTGTTTGGGATTTCTGGGGCTTTAATGACAGCAATAAATGAAGAATGGTAATAGATGTCTATATCAGGACTAGGAAGGGAACTTGATGGAGATGCTAAAACACTACTGCTTGTGGTCTTCCATGTTGTAGAAGTTGCACTGTTGGCAGGTGGTGTCAAAGTAAGCTTGATGTATTCCTGTAGTGCATCCAGTTGATAGGACATACCACAGTCTCAGTCCACCGGGACAGAGGGGAGCAGATACAGGGCTAAACCTTGACAGGTTGGGCTGAGTAAATGGCAGGGTGCAGAGTTTTAGTTGGGAATTCTAGAAGTTCGTTTTCCTGCAGGCTGTGGTGTTTTGGCTCCACAACTTGCATAGTTCTGTCTTGACAGGTTCCCCTCCCAGAAGTCAACCTGATTAACAAGCTTGGCTTTGGGTCAGTGAGGACACTGGAGGAGTCTGCTCCTGTTGCTAGTGGGAGCATGGGAGGGAGGGCAGGAAGTTCCAATCCCTGAACCTGGGGTGGATCTGAACCCCGACCAGGAGGGAAGTGTGTATGGAGGTGTGGTCTAATGGGGAATGGGGGGAAGCTTGGGGGATGTGGAAAGAAGCACTTAACATCTCCCCAAAGCTGTCCTAACCTTCTTTCAGCTGCAAGGTTTCCTGCAAAACAGGTTAAATCAGAGGCTGCCAGCCTCATTAAAATATTTAATTGGCCAACCCACCTCCTAGGAGTTGATTGGCTGCCTGCCCCTTGTCCTGCCTCTATTAAACCTGAAAGTGGACGTGTTGAAGGAAAGTTGGGGTCAGCTTTGAGATTTGTAAAGTTTTAACATCTCACCCAACCTCAACCCCCCAGTTTTTTGGGAGGGTTTAGGATTCATTTTCTTGAATCTTAATTACTTCAGTGGACCTTTTTGTACTCGATGGAGTTGTGCTTCTTTATTATCTGTCATGCAGGCCCCCACCTGCCAAGAATGAGGCGCATTAATTTTGCCACATGGACATTAAATTTCAAATCGTTGCTGGGAAGAAGTGAAGGCCTGTTACAAGGGGTTGCCAGGCCCCTGGCTGGAAAGACATTTTTGCATATTAACAGACAGTGTTTGTAGACAAAGGACCATCCCCTGACACACACAATACACAAAGCCAGAAGTAGTTATACCAGTCAGTCAAATGACAACCCTGCAGCCAACTTGAGGAGTTTTAAATTGTAGAGACAGTGTTTGAACTGGCAGAAAGCTATTTGCTCCTGGATGAAGCAGACCTGCTCTCCTCTCCTGTCTTCTCCCATCTCTTTCTCACAGAACTCCAAAAACCGACTGAAGGCACATGAACCCCAAATGAGAAAAGTCTCCTACTGCGAACAAGGTTTAAGAAGAATACTGGGTCCCAATGAAAAGCAAGATCTACCAACAATCAAGGACTATACAGTGAGTTCGAAGAACCATAACAAAACCTCTTCAGATATTGCCTCAAACCTTTCCACTTTATTTTTCTTCTGCTCTTTTCTGTCTCTATTTGCATGTGTATATCACATATGCATGCTAACGTGGGTGCGTCGTGTATCCGTAGGCATCAACCAAATTAAAGTTTAAGCTTAATAAAATTTCACCTTTCTTCCTTAAACCTAAGAAAGCCTGTTTGTGCTCATTTCTTTGCCTTATAATTGGAAAGCAGTGAACTGCGATTCACCAAGGGGAAGCTAAAAACACAATGTGTTTAAAAATAAAACCCTGTTACAGTAAGAGCAGGTGAAGGCTGAAAGGGAACTCTAGACCTTTTTCTCACCTGGTCGTAACGTATTGTTTGATGGCCCCCATCTAGGTGAGTGGTGAGCATTCCATCAAACTCCTGGCTTGAGCCTTGCAGAGACTGGAGAGGTTTTGGGGTCGGGGGGGGTGGGGATGCGGGTGGTGGCGGGGGGGGGTGGGGGGCGGGAAGCAGAGGGGTTGGTGCCAGGAGAGGAGACATTCATCTCAATCAACCTCTTCCCTTTCTTGTAGTCACAGTTTTGATATGGTTTTTTAGTTAAGCTTTTGGTCAATGGTGAGCCCTAGAATGTTGATTGTGAAGGACTCAATAATGGTGATGTTACTGAAGTGCAGGGAGAGGTGGTTGAGTACTTACCTGGTGAGACGGTCATTGCGTGGCACTTATGAGGCAGAGATCTTACTTGCCAATTGTCAGTTTGAGCTTGGATGTTGTACAGCTCCTAAAAGCAGGCATTTGCTTCTTTATTATTAGAGGTGTTGTGAATGGAGCTGAACACTGAAGAATCATCAGCAAACAGCCCCACTCTTTATGACATTATGATGGAGGGAATGTCATTGATAATACAACTGAAGACATTTAGGCAAAGGACGTTGTTCTAAGGAATACTTGCAGTGAAGTCCTGAGACTGTGATGATTGGCCTCTGAAAACCAAAATCACCAGCTAGAAATGTGTTAAATCTGAGTTCTGCCACTAGAGGGTTTTCTGCAGAACCTTCATTGGCCTCATTTTTGCTAGGGTTCCAAGGTGCCAAATCCTGCCTTGATGTCAGGACAGCTCTGCTCACCACCCCTCTTGCCTTTTGCTCTTGCTACTCGGACTGTAACATGGTAATGATGAGATTGTGGGTTCAGTGGTTCTAGTGGAACATGGACTGAGCACGGTTCAGCAGGTTATTGGTGAGTGGGTATGTTTTGATGGTGCTACTGATGACTCCTATCACTTTGCTGATGATTCAGAGGAAGCTGATATGACAATTAATGACTACAGTAGATTTGCATTTCTTTTTATGATGGGATATACCAGGGGAATTGTCACCATTGCCAGACAGATGTCAGTGCCATAGCTGCACTGGGGTATCTTGTCTGGAGCAAGGAGAGAGAATTATTTCTGATGTGCTGGTGTTCAGCACTACAGTCGAATGTTGCTGTAATAATCATTTAGCAAATTGATAATAAAGATGTACAATTCAAATGTTCCTACTAACTGCACAGTACTGCAAAGTTAATTGGAGCATAAGTGATATTAAAACATATTTGTCTAGATTTTCTTCCTCTATGAAGGCCAAAATGTGGTGGGATAGCAACAAAAACAACAAGGAAAATTGGGCATGAAAGGTCTGTGTCCAACTTCTAGCCCTGACCTTAATTTCCCTCTCCTCTTCCACACCAGACTGCTGTTGGCCACCCTTTCCTTACCCATTGCTTACAAATATTGGCAGGGTAAGGAAGGACAATTATTCTGCTATCTGCTCCTCCTATCACCTCTTCCCAAGACTGCCAAGTGAAGGCATTGAAACCTCTTAGTAGAGAAAAGGGGCCTAGCAATGGCCTCTTCACTCCCCCAATATTCCAGCCCAATCCCTTACCGACAGCAGACCTAAGTCTCGACTGTAGCTTTTGAAGCTCTCTGTCCCTTTAAGTGGGCTTATGCCTCTTGTTGCTGCAGCAATGATTTCATGAATTCATCATGACCCCAAACCCAGGAAACTGGGCTGGGGTCATGGTAGAGTCAGGGCAGCAGGTGGACATCCCACCCCAATCCTGAAAAGGCAAATTATGGACTATCCAGTCAATAATCTGTCATCCGTGTTGAAATACACGACTCACAAGCATCACAGTATTATTTGATATCACACAGTAAGTACATAGTGTTGCAAAAAAAATTATGTTTCTTTACTATTATATAAATTTGAATTTTAATATGAATGAGAAGTAGTTTTCACTTCTCTCCAAAGGATTTTCATCCGCCATCTTGAAAATCCATCAGTTAAAGTTAGAAATTAGAGGCAGTTATAACCCCTGTAACTGTAGATTTTAATAACTCAACAGGTAGCCGTTTTTAATTTTTAGCTCCATGACTCACGACGATTTTAAATATTCTATGAATATAAATACAGTCTGACAGTGCCAGCATGTAGTCTCACTGCTAAGCGTCAGTAACAGGAAAGGGCTCCCCACTTCATTTCCTTTCGTCGACATGTCACTGTTAAAGTATATTTATATTCTTGTAATATTTACAGTGCCAATGAATCATAGTGCTGCAAATTTAAATAAGGTCCCTGGAGGATTATGAAAATATCAACTCTTCAGAGCTACAACTGAGGTAATTCTGGAAGACGATATGAAAGTAGTCCCAATCTCTGCAGTTGAATATATTATGCAAACAAGAATCCATTGACTATCAAATTTATTCAATAGTTTGTGGCCCCATGAGTAGCAAAAATTAACTTGTCTTTCTACTGTTTATAATTGGTCTTTGCAAAGAAAGATATTAATTGAGATGTACTTCAAATGAGCAGAAAGTTCCAATTAAAAATTACATTGGGAAAAATGAAAATGAGCCTGGTTCAAAAAGAGTCTAAATTAAAAATGCATCTTCTGTATTCGGCAATTCAGACAAATTTCAATTTGCTCTTCATTCTGATTAAACCAGCCAAAGTTCTTTACCTGTATCATAACCCATTATTGTTATTCTGTGCTATTTATTATGATGTTCAATGATGAAATTCAACTTCGGCAGGGACATTAAATAAGAAGTAGCAAATGGGCTGCCCATTATACACCCTGCCCAATGTTTCTTTCTGTTAAAGCCAGTTTTACTATTAAGTGAGAGAAGCAGGGACGATACCAGTCTAACAATAGTAGCTTCCATTTATCTTGTGACCTTATAAAGTAAATATTACTGGCTGCTTACCAAGAGGGAAAAACGGGCACCAAACATTAGGAGGAGAATTAAGGGAGGTACCAGCGGCACAGTTAAAAAGATGGAAGTATATTTTCTTGCTATTTTCCATGCGCTTTCTGTGCTCGAGTGGTGGAGGAAACTTTTTCTGCCAGCAAAGTTGAGTGGAAGCCATTTCTACTCAATTTCCTCATTTAGGCAGACCCCCACAAACTTCCTTGTGCTTCTGCAGCTGTCCTGCAATCCACCTATTAAGGCACCACGGGCCTCATTTGAATATGTCAAAATGAGACCCAGTGGTAAAGACCCTCCACGTTTCCCGAAATCAGACTCTGTTGCACTTAATGTGAGTTAGACACAGTTCATTGAGGTTCAGTCGCTGTCGGAATCAGCTGGTCAAGGCAGAAGCAAGAAGTTCCTGAAACAGAAGAGGCTGGACATCATTAAGTTCAGATCTATACAGGTAAGAAAGGATTTTTAAAGCTGGTTTTGTCGTTCTGCCGACAGATCCCTGCACTTGCTTCAGACTGCTTCTCACAGGGTCAGATCAAAAGCAACTTTTTGGACCCCTTACTCCCTGCTTTAAGAGGGCAAAGAGTGTGCTAGGGTGGCCAGTGTGTTACCTGGCGAAGCTGTGGAACTTCTGGTAGTACTATTATGTATTCCTGGTGGTGAGGAAGTTTCTGGTCAGTGCCACTATCAACTCCATCCAGGTGCCATGACTGGGTGACTTGGTGGCGCCCACACCCAGGAGGAGTCTGTTCATTCTGTCTTCAGTGCCCCTCAGGAGGGTTCTGAGATCTAAATGAGTGGCATTGTGCTTTCTTCTCCTCTGATTTAGTGCCCTCTGGGTTCGGATGGTGCTTGAGTGATCATAATTCTGTACAAGTGAGATAGAAAAAATTGCTAAGACATTCAGTGAAGATCTGAGGGACTGAAATAAAAGACACAAACTGTGTTGCACTCTGAACTGTTTGACCTCAGTCTGCTGCTGAAGGCTGCAGGTAAACTGTCCTTTTAAATGCTACACAGAAGTTTCCAATTGGTTCAGTTTCTTACTCTGGTTTTAGACCAGTGCCTGTACATTGTATGTAAAATGGAACGGAAGGGTTGTGAGGCAATTAACTCCTATATTGAAGAAAACTGATTTCCTTTGCACTTTTTGGAATGTCAACTCAGTGCTGTTTTGAACTGTTTTGTAATGTATTTTTTTCCGATTATTATGAATAAAGTATATTTTTTTAAAAAGGTTCACAGTGCTGGAGTCCTCAGTCACAGAGGTCAATAGAAGATGAAATACCATGTTTTGGCAGAGTTGGGGGTGAGGTGGGGGGGGGGGGCGTGGGGGAATGCGCGGTGCAGGAGGTCCTCAAGGAATGCACTCTGAAGGGAATGGGAGTAAGTGACCAGAATCTGGCCCTGTGGATCTGGCAGCAGTGCCACAAGAAGTTTAATTACTTCACACAGGTGGGTCAAAGTCAGTGAATGTATCTTCAAAGGACGTCTTATACCCACTGCACCACCAACCTCTCACACTGCTCAATGCACCACATCTCTATCACTCACCCATCAGCAATCTCTAGCATACAGATACCCCACCTTACCCTCACACTCCTTCCAATGCTGCCAGCCTCACACCCACCTCTCACGGCCTGCACATACCTCCAGCTAGTCAGTTATGGCAAGCACATCAAGCAAACACAGTGCAACATGAGCACTGTATTTCTGTCCTCTCTCTTGCAGGCCAAGGTTGCCAACAATAGAAAGGAACAAAGCTGAACCAGTGGGTGACAAGGCCACCTTGATGCCCTGAGCCTGACAGGAGAGATGGTGCTGTGCATCAAGGGGCAGACTTTGACAGAGCCCATACCATTCATCGTTGCATTCAGGATGACAGCATGTTACTGCTTTATGGCCCTTCTGTCTTGGTGGGATTTGAACCCGTGTCCCCAGGGCATTAGCCTAGGCCTCTGAATTAGTAGTTCAGTGATATTACTGTACGCCACTATCTTCCCAAGGGGGTGACACAGCAAGGGTTGTAGGGGTGGGGGGGTTAGTCTCAGGTGGTCTGCAAGGGGAGGGTGTGTGTTGGTTTTGGGTAGCAGTACCAGGTGCCCATACTGTTGGGGGGCAGTACAAGGTGCTCATAGTCTTGGGTGAGAGGGTTAGGTGCCCAGACTGATGGGTGAGAGGGTCAGATGCCCATACTATCTGGTGAGAGATTCAGCTATCAGCAAGGGTAGGCACTAAGGGCCATTAGTGAATCTGCTGGGAGAAGTAGCAAAGGGGAAGCTGCCAACGCAGGGTCGTCTCGTCAAGGACAGTGCTCTGGAGGCCTGTTGATCATCTGACAAGGGTCCCATACACCCTGTCCTTTTGGACCTCTGTGGTGTGATGTAGCGACTCCGATGGAGGGAGGACCAGAAGGCAGCTGCGCCTGCCCATGAAGCTCCATGATGCGAGCAGCAGCAGCCAGCCATGCCAAGAAGGACTTGCCTGCGCCAGAGAGAGTACTGGACTGTCAGCGAAGACTGCAGCTCTCCAGGGAGGCGCCTTGTTGCAGGACATGTTGCAACCAAAGGAATTTGGGGGTCATCCTATGCCCGTAGTCTTGAAGATCACCATGGCACTTAATTTTTATGTGTCTGGATCATTCCAAGGATACACTGGGGACATGTGTGGGGTCTCCCAGGTAGCAGCCCACTGCTGTATCAAGGAGGTGACCAATGCCCTGTTCAATAGGGCTGGCAACTATGTGTACTACCAGACCGACCCTGGCAGTCAGGCAGAGAGGGCCATCTGATTCGAGTTAATTGCTGGATTGCCCAGGTGCAAGGTGTGATAGATTGCACGCATGTAGCCATCAGGGCTCCAACGGACCAGCCAGCCACCGTCATCAACAGGAAGGTCTTCCATTCCATCAGTGTTCAACTGGTCTGCGACCACCGAAAGCATTTCCTGCAGGTGGACTGGTCAGGTGGGCAGCAAAATGGCAAATGGAATTCAGAGAAGTGTGAGGTGATGCATTTGGGGAGGTCAAACAAGGCAAAGGAATACACGATTAATGGGAAAATATTGAGAGATATAGAGGAAGTAAGGGACTTTAGAGTGAATGTCCACAGATCCCTGAAAGTAGCAGGATAGGTCGATAAGGTCATTAAAAAGCCATATGGAATCCTTTTCTCTATTAGCTGAGGTACAGAATATAAGAGCAAGGAGGTTATGCTGGAACTGTATAAATCATTAGTTAGGCCACAATTTGAGTACTACGTGCAGTTCTGGTCACCTCATTACAGAAAGGATGTAATTGCACGAGAAAGGGTACAGAGGAGATTTATGAGGATGTTACCAGGACTGAAAAAATGCAGCTATGTGGAAAGATTGGATAGGCTGGGGTTGTTCTCCTTGGAACAGAGGATGCTGAGGGGAAATTTGATTGAGATGTAAAAAATTGTGAGGGGCCTGGATAGAGTGGATGGGAAGAGCCTATTTACCTTAACAGAGAGGTCAGTGAGGGCATAGATTTAAAGTGATTGGTAGAACGATTAGAGGGGAGATCAGGAAACATTTTTCACCCAGAGGGCAGTAGGGGTCTGGAACTCACTGCCTGTAAGGATAGTAGAGGCAGAATCACTCAACTCATTTAACAGGTGTCTGGATATGCACCTCAAGTGCCATACCCTGCAGCGCTACTGACCAAATGCTGGAAGGTGGGATTAGGCTGGACGGCTCATTTGATGGCCGGCGCAGACACGATGGGCCAAATGGCCATAGACCTTCTGTGATTCTATGATTCTAGGTGAATGCCCGCTTCCCGGGAAGCAGCCATGATGCCTACATACTTTGACAGTCCTTGGTGCTGCACTTTTCTGGCCCCTGCTCACCTTTAGGGATAGATTCTCGGGGACAAGGGCTACCCATTGAAGACATGCCTACTCATGCCTGTGAGGAAGCCTCACAATGCAGCGAAGGAGAGGTACAACACTTGCCACGGCTCCACCCAAGCAACTATTGAGCAGGCCATTGGGCTGCTGAAGATGAGACTCCTTTGCCTGGATCAACCTAGTGGAGCCCTGCAGTATGCACCAGTGAGGGTCTCACCTATCGTGGTGGTCTGCTGCACTCTGCACAATCTAGCACTGCAGAGGGGAGAGGCCTTGCATGAAAAGGACATGATTGATTGCCAGTCCTCCACTGATGAGGAGGAAGCCAGGGAGGGTGATGAGCAGGCAGCACTGGATGTTGAACCCCTTGCACTGGAGGCCGGGCAGACTGAAGGATGGGCCAAGGAGGCAAGAGATAGTCTCATACTTACCTGCTTCCAGCCACCATGATGGCCTTTCAGAGGGAAATCATTAAAGACTCACCTCAATGCATTAGGTCTGTCACCTCCTTTCTACTTGCCTTCCGGGCCTAGCGGCCAGCTTAACCATGCACTGTGGCCCATGTGAGACACTAATCAAATGAGGGCTGTGCCGACATTGCGGGCACAAAGGGGGAAGAGTGAAGTCAGCAGCTCACAATTAAGGCATGAAAGAATAAGTATTTCCCACAATGAAAGTTAATTTGAAAAATAAAAAAAACTTTATAAGACAAAAGAAAATGGCAAATGTCAACCACCCATGAAACCGCAAGTGTTTCTAAATGGTTTTCTTTAGACATTTTTGAGTGCTTCTACGAGGTGTAACCTCTGTGCAAGCAGCTGTGCTCGAGGCAGTCAGCTGATCAGGCTGCCATTTGGCCCGGGATGACTTTGGCGGCCATTCTCTGGCTGCCTGAGGCTTGGAGGCCCCGGCTGCCTGAGGGTCTCCTGCAGAGGCGTGGGACTCTCCTCAGGCATTGTGGTGACTGGAGCCGGGCTCACTAGCAGAGGGGCTGAGAAGTTGCTATCCACACTCAGAGCGCCCTGAGGGGAACCCCCAGTTGAGGAGGTCAGCCTCCTCCCTATCAGCCTCTTCCTTTCCTTGCCTTGCCACTGCTACGTAGAGCTCATGGCCAAGGCAATGTTGTGCAGATCTGCATATTTGTGAGATGTGGCTCTCCATGAGGGTCGCCAACCTCTCGATGTAGGAAGCCATGCATGCATGTGCCTGAGACATGACAGCTGTCATGGCATGAATGGACTCCTCTAATGTCTGCTCTTGGCTGCATATGGCCTCTGGCATCTCTGCCAGATGTTGTCTTACCTCTCCCTGCAAAGCCAGTATGCCCTGTCCTGTCGACACCAGAGGCTCGTCGTTAGCCTGAGGCCTGGCCAGCCACAGTCCTCGGCTGCCTCAGCCAGCTGCTCGGATGTGCATGTGCTGCTCTCACGAGCTTGTGAACCTGATTCTAAAGACGATCGAAAACCCACCGAGGTGAAAGTATCTGTATTGGTGGAAGGTGCAGGAGAGTCATGGGATGGTGCATCCTCTGACTGTGGTTCCTCCTCAGAGGTTGAATTACTTCTACTGGTGTCTCCTGCAGATGCCAACATACATGAAAGAACACAATCATGTGTGGGTTAGGCTGTGCAGATCTCGTCATGCCAACCATGCATGATGTGGGTTTCCAGGAGTGACCTGGATGTCGATGGAAGACAATCTTCACTCTCTTGTGCGGAGCCTCCAGTCTCACCATTTGCTATTGAGCAGCCACCCTGAGTCCCCGACAATTCAAGTACCTCTCCTCAGCCGTGGAGAGAGGCCTGATGTCTGGTTTGCCTCCACCAGTCCATGATGTCTCCCTGCTGTTATGGGCTTGCTTGTCCTGCAAGTGGAAAGAGGGAGATAGTCATACTTCGCAGAGACATCAACATTACAGTTCTGCTAGTGGTAGAACCTCGTCCCCTACTGGATTATCCAATGTAGCACATGCTCCCGTCAGCACTCAGGGGAGTTAATGGGGGTGAGCTGTGAAAGAAGGTAGCCAGTAGTTGAAATGCAGCTATGGATATGGTGATGTTTAACTCCCTTTGTCAGCACCTTTGTGGTGCTTCCCTCCCCATGTCCACTTCCTCCTGTGGAGCCACATGCAAACCCTAAAAAGGAGAGAGGTACAGAGCAGTCACCTTCGTAGAACGAAGGTTGCTGACCTCCCTTCTGCGATCTCCATCCAGGCTTGCTTGGTCAGGCGGGAGGACCTCTTCTTGACTTCGCTGGGGAAGAGGACCTCTCCCTTGCAGCCTGGAGAAGAATCTCGAGGGAGGCATCGCTAAACTGTGGGGCCCCCTGCTGTCTGCCTTCAGCCATGGTTGCTGTGGGCTCAGGTTCAGCTCTTTGCCTATCAGGCAGCAGTGGCAGCAGAAGGGGTCCTGGGGAAGCAGAGGGTATTCAGGAAGGCACACCTTTAAACCTAGAGTGAATGCAGGGCTGATAGTCCTTTAAATATGGAACCAGCACATGCTCCAGAGGGCCCCACGCCTCCATAATTATAATTGGTCGCTGGCCGCACATGTGATGAACGAGGATGACACCCACTTCTGGGTCTGCTGCCAGTACCCAAGATGGGCTCACTAAATCCAGCCCTTATCGTCGGATCTTGGCCAAGGTGATGCTATAATGGGGAATCCCGGATGGATGCTGAAGTGGGAAATAGTTGAGCCATGGTGGTAAATGAAAGTTGTCATGTGGGAAGCAGAGTCTAAGCAGGCACTCTTGGACAGCTCGTCTGGAGCGTAGTGTCCCAGCTGTTTTCTCCCTGCCTCCTCCTGCTCATGAGATGGTCTCCAGATGGTCTCAGGTGTGTACCAGAGATCTCCCTCCGAGCAGTCAAGGCATCAGAAATGTTGCTTCAGCATACCGATTGTCAACTTCACAATGTGCCTGGTGGTTTCCTGGCTCTTGTTATACGCACATTGTCCTCACATGGTCAGGTGGCAAAGAGGGCTCCTCAGCCTTTTATACAGGGGGTAGCCTTTATCCCTGAGCAGCCACCCTGCAGTTCTCCATCAAGGCACAAAGATAGAGGGAATGGCAAACTGCCTCAGAATGAAGACATTGTGGCTGCTGCTCAGATAGCAGACATTCACAGACATGATGCGCTGTGCATGGTCACACACCAGCTGCACATTAATGGAGTAGTAGCCCTTGCAGTTCCTGTACCTCTCCCCGTTGACATGAGGGCCCCACAGAGTCTGGTGGCTTCCTGCACCATTGGGAATCCTGCTATTCTGGAAAATCCAACAGGGCTGCTCATCCTGCTTCTCTTTAATTAGACAGAGCATAACTTATTTGGCTCTCCTGGCAAAAAGGGCCTCCGTCACCTTCCAGATAGATCAATGGACAACATACAGGGGTTGTTGGATATGTAGCCTGCTCCTGCCTGGAATGATCCGATCGCTTGGAAGTTTAATGCCATTGTGATCTTTACAGCCATTGACAGCCCTATCCTCGCCCTCATGTGAGGTATGTTGAAGAAGCTGCCTCAATTTTGTAACCACCTCCTTAGTGAACCTGAGCCGCCTCAGGCTTTGCTCCTGGATCAGGTGGAGGTAGGAAAAGTGCTCTTGAGAAACTTGTGGTGGGGAGGGCCTTCTGTGAAGAGCCTTCCTCCTCCATCTTCACAGAGATTCCCTTCTCTGCAGCCTCTGCTCCATTTGTTGGTCATGTTGCAGACCCAGAGCCACTACAAATGACAAGCCTCATATTTCTTGCAGACTACAGGTGACAGAATGCTCTGCCCTCTCTGTATAGATGCATAAGCTCACCAACAGACCTCCAAAAGCAAGCCTCAGGATTTACACCAGCTTTGCAACAGCAGACAATATTCAACAGCACCTCACCTGCAAGTTGGATTCCTGTCCCTTTAAATAACATTATTGGGACGGGGGTGTTTCTTGTGTAGCTGAACCCATGTCAGGTAGGCGTGATTAGCAGAGGCATTCAGTAGACATGTGTGTTCAAGTTTCAACAACGTGTGTCAAACCAGCTGGAGCAGCTGATTGACGTCACTATTAGACCACTATCGACACACACAAGGCACGGCTTGTGACCTGTCCAGCATGGGGCATGACACAGGATACACCAGAAGCAGCCCGCAGCACGGCCTGCGCCATGTTATGCCTTCAGGCCTTCCGTAGTGCCAGCGCCAATGGTGCTATGGAGCCCAATTTCAAGGCCAAGATGTTACATCAGGTATTGAAAGGCTTGCTAAGGATTTTCACCAACTTGGCTGAAAGCGCAACCAATTTCCAGCCTGTGTGGTGTCATCTCCCAGATCATCAGCACTCTGGGCAATATTTTTACCAGCTCCCTGGTGGTGCACTTGGATGCGGGGGGTGGGCTGTGGGGGGTGGGGGGGGGGTGTTAAAATAGAGGGGGCTGTGTCAGGAGCTGCAAGGGAGATCGGCGGGCCAGTCCAAAGGGGCAGGCAGCCAATTTGCATTCTTAAAGCCCCTATTAAGGGCCATGTTACAGTGCCACTGGCATTTTGCTGATGGCAGGTCAACACCACCTCGCACCACCCCCACCCCGCCCCCCACCAGCTTCATGAAGGCGGCCTCCCTGTAGCAGCCCAGGGAAGGGGGTGGGGGGCATTCAGAGCCAGAGGCTCCATGGCCCAAAGAAGGGGCTGCAGGTAGGGAAGACCCAACCATCTCCCAGGAGGGGTTTCTCCTCTGACCTTCAGCCCTCTGAATTTCTGATTTTTTTATTAACTTACCTGTCTGAGGCGCAAGGTCTCCTGCCTGCCTCAGCAGTAACCACCTCTCCCAGAAATGCTGCTCAGGCTTCACAGCTGTCCGCCCTCTTGTAGGGCTGACAAGATCAGCAGCCTGCTCCACATCCTAAATTAGATGGTGACCCCAGAGGCAGACAATTAGAAGGCCGCCTGTGGTAAAATGGCTGAGCTGGTCCCTCTGCCAGCAACTGCAGGTTTGGGTCCCGTTTTTTATCCTGAGGTTGGGTTTCCAAAGCCTGTGGCAAAATTCAGCCCCTGGAGTCTACCTTGGAGAGTGTATCACCTCAGGGGAGAAAGTATCAGCAAGGTCCTTCCAAAACAGTCAATGTTCACAGTTCTTGCCACTTTGGTGGCAGCACAAACAGCTGCCATCCAGTCTCTGGGTTCAAATCAGTACCCTGGCTTGAAAAGGCAGACATCCACCTCCGAGAGGTAAACATCCATCTCTGCAGCAAGGGAGTTATTCACAAACATTCTGGAGACAAATACAAAGGGGGTTGGTGATAACTGTGCCAGTAGGGTCAGAGGAATTGAGATGCATGGGATGAGAGGGAAGGAGAGAGGTTGATCCCCAAGAAGCACACTGGGTGAAATGGTCAATGAGAATGGAAGATGAAGCAGTTCAAGTTGCTGCTCTTAATGAGGCAACAATGGGTTCCTTGTTGATGGATCTTTACAACCAGAATAGAGAAGGTAACTTTCAACTCCTCACTCTGGATTGAATACAAAACTAATCCAATTATCCCCTAGTCCTTAGATCTCTTTCTTTGAAAAGAAAAACTATAGTTATCTAAGCAAAGAATTGACGGTGACATCAGATTAATTAATGAGACAACCTCTCGAAAAGTAAACTACTCAAGAATTGAGATTTACATATTCTGTGTGAGACTGCATTTGAATTATTGATCTTGCCATTCCCATGATGAAACACTGCTCTTTCCTATAGGTCAGTTTGTGTGAGACACTTTGGGTCAATTTGCAATTTAATAAAAGACTACTGCTGGGAAACAGAAAGTAACATCATGAGAGCCATGACCAACACTACCGGGCATTTTGTGTGAATCATTCAGTTTTGTCACACTTAAGATTTTAGGATGAGATCAGCAGTGTAGTTAATAGTACAAAAATTGATTCTCTGAGTTAAGCTGGGAATCTTAGTTCTATTCAAATATGCATGTGTGCATGACAAAAATGTTCCAATGAACACTTTTTTCAAATAACCTCTCGCTGGGGTGGATTTTCATGTGATCTCTTCTACCAGACAAGTGATGGGTGGAATGATCCCATTGCCCAACTGATGGAGTTAGTCTGAGGCCCATCCATTTTTTATGGTCGGTCCTCATTAACATTCCGATTGAAGGGGGCAGAAAATCCGGTAGCTCTGAATCATTTGGAAATACAGTTCTATCAATTGTGCGCATCATCATGAAAAATATTACAATTGGCAACACAGAAATAAAAAGAATAAGGAATAGCAATAGCCAGGCACTATACAATAGTTAACATTTCTATATTGAAATGAGGTTCCTGTGCACATGTCAGCTTTGGATTGTTAAATTGGTTTGCCCTAGTCAGAGCTTGTGAAACAACATTTTGCTTTTGATTGTTGAGAAATAGGATTGTGAGACATTTTCCTGCAGCAATAAACAGCAAGGAATATTGATGAATGTTTAAAATTTAAAACAACAATGACAAAAACTAATTATCCCATTTCTATTCAAATATGCATGTGTGCATGACAAAAATGCCCTCATGAACACTTTTATCAAATAACCTTTTGCTGGGCTGGATTTTCATGTGATCTCTTCTACCAGACAAGAGACGTGTGGGACGGGTGGACGGTCTTGGATAACTTTCCAATTAATCATTCATTATCCAGATTTTATGTTGTTGTAATTTTTAAATTGTAAGATATACAATCCTCACTGTATTTTCATCTGGTGCAAATGACTCTCACTTGAAGCATTAAAAGCATTAGCATTTCATTATAACATTTATGTAGTGCACAATGTGACAATTGACATTTTCAATACAGTATCAGCAGGAAAAAGCACTAAAAGTGAAAGATTTTGCCTCCATTCTGTCCCCCATTCCCTTGCTCACCAAATTATTCACTTGCATCAAATTTTTATTCTAACCTGTTCGCTTACCAAACCTTAGGAAGAGCAATTTATGAATTTTGACTGGCTAAAGTATACTGCTGGTATTCTGCACTTACAGAGTTTGCCAGCAATGTCCGTGTCTCAAATTGATTAACTACAGTCTCTAGTTAAACATTAACTCCATTAAATTTAACAGACTATGACATGAATATGAGTAAGATAGTTGTATTAAAAGTTGAACTATTTGGGGATGAGGTGTTATTCTGATAATACTATAAATGCAGACATTTTCTTTTGTCTTTTAGTTTTTGTTTGTTCCAGATTTGATTTTAGAACATTCATCATTGAATATTAACAGATCATTTTGTTAATGATACGGAGAACAAGGTGGGCATGGTTGAAAGTGAGCCGTTCCTGCTCCCAGAGACAGTTAACATTCATATTCCAGCCAAGTTATGGAGCACAGAATCAGAACTCTGGCAATGCTTCACATGGGAGATTCATTTTAAAGCCTTTAAAAAAAAAGTTTCATTTTTTATTCCTGTACTCCAAACAACTGAGTCAGCCGAACATGCTTGAAATAGATGGAATAATTTATTGTTAGCATAACTCTTAAAATCAACAAAGCACTTTTACGACCAGGTGAAAAGGGGTCTAGAGTTTCCTCTCAGCCTTCACCTGGTCTTACCATAACAGGGTTTAATTTTAAACACACCATTTTTTTTTAGCTCCCCCTTAGTGAATCCTTGTTCACTGAAGTCCAATTATAAGGCAAAGAAACTAGCCAAACAGGTTTAAAGAATAAAGGTTGAACTTTATTAAACTTAAACTCTAATCGCTTAACACCTACAGATACGCGATGCACCCACGCTAGCATGCATACGTGATACACACATGCGGATAGAGACAGAAAAGAGCAGAAGAAATAAAGTGGAAAAGTTTGTGGCAATATCTGAAGATGGTTCTGGTTACTGTTCTTCGAGCTCACTGTAAAGTCCTTGATTGTAGGTAGGTCTTGCTTTTCGTTGGGGCTCAGTATTCTTCTTAAACCTTGTTCAATGTAGGAAACATTTCTCTCTTGAAGTTCATGTGTGTGGGTCCAGAGGCTTGTGAGAAAGAGAAGGGCGCTAACAGGAGAGGTCTTCTCACTCCAGGAGCAAACAGTCTTTCTCTGTTCAAATTCTTTGTACAATTCAGAAAAACCCAGGTTGCCAAGCAGGTTAGTCATGTGACTATCTGGTCTGACCACGTCTGTTTGTGAATTCTCTTGTCTTAGCCAACCCTGGAATGTCTGTTCTTACACACAACATCTGCTACTTAAAGTCCATTGTGGGTGAAATTGGAGCAGGGAATAGCCCCTTTGTCCCTCCAAGCACTGTCTGTTAATATGTAAATGTTTTTTCCAGGCATGGCTGATCTGCTTAACAAGTCATTTCCTCGCTCCAGCATCAGTTTAAAATCAATGTTCATATGACAAAATTAATATGCCTCATTCTTGGCAGATGGAGGCCTGCATGACAGCACAAATAAAGTGCATCATCACCCAAGCAGGGGTCCAATGTGTGTTTGTATGTGTCAGCAATCTAATAGTCTTTATTTGTCTTGCAGAAGTAGCATGCATACTATATTTTTTTCTTCAGACAATTGCTTGTTAACCTATAGATATTTTATTCGAAGAAGCATTTTTACAGAAGAATAAAACTTTTCAGTCAATTACTTCTGCAAACTATCAACAATGATCTCTTCTATCAAAATAGCCCCTGCTGATGGCACTTAGGATTGTTGGGAGACACAATGTTAACATATTGTTATGCTTTGTTTCCAATATGAGCCTTATTTCTTTTTGCATCAATTTAATTGAATAAATGTATTCATGCAGGTATTGTTGTTCTAGCCATAGTCCCAAAGGAATCTCTCCCCATTAGAGAGACAGTTGGTGATGTATAGCTTGAGACTCACCACTCCTCAGATATTGGGCCGGGCAAGGCAAGGAGGCAGGCTTTTATGACCTGCCAGAGCAGTACAGGGATTGAACCCCTGCTGTTGATATCTTTCTGCATCATACACTAGCTATCTGGCCAACTGAGCTAACCAACATATTGAAATATTAAAGTATTGTTTAAGTAGGTTTCTAGTGATGGTAGTTACATCTTTTGAGGAAGAAATAGTATAATATGACAATAGGAAAACTTAAAGCAATTGCATTTTCCAGCACTTTTTCTTGTCCTCAAGGTATCCCACAATGCCTCATAGCCAATGCAGTACTTTTGAAGTGCAATCACTGTTATAACATTGAGAAACACGACAGCCAAATTGTGCACAGCAAGGTTTGTGTTTTAGTTGAGGGCAAAGTATTGGTAAGGTCACTAGGCGAAGTCCCCTGTTGTTCTCCAAATAGTGCCTTGCGGAATAGAAATTCGATTGCGCTGCATCAATTTGCAGGTCTATAATGGGTCACCTACAGGCCCCAAATGGCAGGTAGTATGTGCGCGCTCATTGTGCGCCAATAGGCACCCCTTGTCCCATTGAATCAGGCTCCTCTACAGGTGTCCAGGGTGTGTGCCAGAAGTACATTATAATACTGGTTGTAGGACCTTTTTGTGAATTTGTGAGGAGTGCGCCAGGGATGTGTTATGTCCCCAAAACTGTTCAACCTGTACACTGAAGCTATCTTCAGAGACTTAGAAGATCTACCAGGTTTCAACATTGGTGGGTTGAATGTCAACAACATGAGATATGCACTGTTTGCAGAGTAAGAAGAGGCACAACAGGAAATTGTGAACAAAGTGAAAGCAAGGAGTGTGGAACATGGATTAAGAATGAATGTCAAGAAAACCAAAGACAATGGTGATAAGCAGAGATCACATCCAGCAGACCGATCAGTGCCTGCCGAGATGCGTGCTGACCTGCACTCCATCACTTTGTCCATGAGATTAATGCAGTGGTAGCAAGGCGAGAGTGGGACGAAGCACCTGGATTCTCCATTGTGACAATGTCCCATTCATGTCAGCAGGGAGGTACAAGTGTGCCTTATAAGGGGCGAGGACCAGGTAACTGGGAGTTCCTCTTTGGGTGCTCCTGGTGTTGGCAATAGCCTCAAAGCCTCTCTGCCAGTGATGCCAGCACCTCCATCATCCCTGATGACAGAGGTTGTCCCTGCACCTGTGCAAGAGTCACTCAGTGTCAACGCTTGTTGAGAAAGTTATTATTGTCTTTTTGACTTGCCCTTTTGGCGTGAGAAATATTACGTCAAGAAAACAATAAATAGAATTGATGCCGTTTCCCATTGAATCTGCGGATGAGTCGCAGTTGTTGCTGGAGTCCGATTGAGGACACATGTCCACGGCTGCACATATCTCTGAATACCAGTTGAAGAGGATAGTAGCGTTGCCTTCTATGCCAGAACTTGCATCCTCATCGTCTCACATTTGTTCAAAGTGAGCCAGCAGACAGCTGCCAGGGAATAAAAGCTAAATAATTATATATAAAAAAGCAGGAGAAACTAGTGAATTTCATTTTTTCGAAAGAAATATTGATTTGTACCTAAAATATCAGGACACTGGAGATTTGCTTTCATAGTCAACATAAGAAGCTTCTAAAATTAAATGTCATTCAGATCTTAAGTGCCCTCAAATGTGTGTGAAAACAATTCTGCTCTGCTCTCATTCTTTTAAATTGAAAGGTCAACCTCAATCTTCTTCTCAATGGTCCACGATCATTGAAGTTCTAACTTTTAGATTATCAATGTGCATCAACCAGATAGTACCAGAGTTCCAAGGATTCATTTCAGCAATTTTTTATACCATAGAAAAAATGGTCAAATAACAGCCAACATTTGTTCCCCGAAAAGAACTGCCTTTATTTTGAGATACTCCAAGGACTCCGGCAGTGCTTTTCACCCGAGCCATACTCCATTACTGTTTTACAGGGTCAGTGTTCTGAATTTATTTACCATTTGGTAAAGGCCATTCAGGTCAAGAAATAAAAACCCGACCCGAACCCGACAGAACCACATCGGACCCAAGCCCAACCCAAGCCCGAGTCCCTCCACTTTTTCCCAGGCCCAACCCGACCCAAGCCCAACCCGACCTGGCCTGACCTGAGCCCGACCCGACCACCAGAATGGTTACCTACCTTGATTCCACAGTGCGCTAACTCACTGTACCGCTTTTGGATAGATGGATTAAGGACGCTGCAGCGTGAGCATGATGATGTCATTGAGACGCTCACTACGCAGACTCAGAGTCTTCCTCCTTGACGTCCCAGAATCCAGCTCAGGTAAGTTTTCTAACTTTTACACTCTCCACTCCAGCAGAGCAAAATGCAAGACTTCCTGTGTGTGTCCGACATGGACCCGACCCAATCCGGCCCCGGTCCGACCCAACCCGAGCCCGAAAGCCGGACCTGGAGGAGCGATCCAACCCGACCTGAACCCGACACATGTCATCAGATCCCGTCGGGTTCGGGGCAGGTAGTAGGCCTTTACCATTTGGTACATATTGAAGTTTCAGTTAGATCGCATGACTTGCTTCTATTAGGAAAGGATGTAAGAACAAAGATCTCTTTCCCCTCCTTACACCCAACTTACTGAAGATAATAGTTTTCACTGTTAACAACAACAACTTGCATTTGCATAGCGCCTTTAATGTAGTAAACCATCGCAACGCACTCCACAGGAGCATAATCAAAGAAACATTGACACTAAGCCAAAGAAGGAGCATTTAGGACAGATGACCAAAGGCTTGGTCAAAGCAGTACATAACAAAGAGTATTACATAGTACTTACAACACAGAAACAAACTATTTGGCCCAACATATACATGCCAGTTTATGCTCCACACAAATCTCCTCCCATCCTTCTTTATCTACTTCCATTGACATATCCTTATATTCCTTGCTCCCTCTTGTATTTATCTAGCTTCTCCTAAATGCACATATACTGGTCACCTTAACTACTTCTTGTGGCAATGAGTTCAACATTCTAATCACTCTCTGGGTAAAGAAATTTCTGCTGAATTAAATATTTGATTTATTAGGCACTATCTTACATTTATAGCCCCCTAGTTCTGTTCTTCCCCACAAGTAGAGATTTTTTCTCTACGTCTACCCTATCAAACTCTTTCATATTCTTAAAGACCTTTGTCAGGTTACTCTTCAGCCTTCCCCTTTCTAGAGAAAAGAACCGGAGCCTGTTTAACGTTTCCTTATAGATATAATCTCTCAGTTCTGCTATGCTGTAGCATTTTTGTACCTTCTCCATTGCCTCTATATTTTTACAATATGGAGAACAAAACTGTTCACAGTAATCCAAATGTGGTCTAACCAATGTTCTGTACAAGTTTAACATAAATACTCTGCTTTTCAATTCTATCCCTCTAGAAATGTACCTCGGTGATCGGTTTTCTTTTTTAAATGGCCTTATTAATCTGTGCTGCTACTTTTAGTGATTTGTGTATCTATAGCACTAGGATCGCTCTGCTCCTGTGCCCCATTTACCTACTTATTTTCCAAGGAGTGCATGGCCTCCTTATTCTTCCTCCCAAAATTGACTTATCTATATTGAAGTGCATTTGTCAATTGTATGCCCATTCTAAAGTTTATTGATGTCTTATTGTATTTTGTCGCAGTAGTCCTCTGCACTAACAATTCCCCCAATTTAGTGCTGTCTGCACATTTTGAAATTGTACTTCCGATGTTATGACCGACCACTCCAGTCAAAGCCCCCAGTCAAAAATGATACAATTCTGATTGTGGTGGGAGAAACACACTAATAATTCAATCCTGTCGCTCCACATATCATTTAAAACTTTCCAAATTAAAGAAAGACCTAGCCAAATTGTACCATCTATTAACCCCCGAATGAGGCTAACCAGACCAGGTGTCTTTAAATTAATAAATTAACTCTTTAATTAGAAGAACTAAATTCTTAAACACTATGAAGAAATAAACAGCATTTAAAATAGAAAAAATTAGGGTCCTTGCAAAATTACAGTCCAATGTTGCTTGAAGTCCTCACAGAATGTTGCTTGAAGTTCTCACAGAATGTCGCTTTCCTTCTCCAGCGAATTTCAACAATTAGCGACTTGCAAACACTTTCAACAGAATCAATCAGACTTTAGAGTTTTTGAGGGATAAATGATTGTCACAATCTAACTTCCCTTCCTTCAGTTTAAATTACCAGAGATCTCTGTTTTGGCTTGACTTTTTTTTAGAATTTTGAGAGATAATAATAAACAGACTAAAATCCTATTCCTTAAATGGTTGAGAGCTCTTTCTTCAGGTGCCAACACCAGCTGTGTCTGTATGTCTCAGTCTGTGTGTTCTGTTAGAACAAACTTTCTTCAACTAAAAGCCAGTTCAAAACTGAATTGTAACAAATGTATCGCATGAGAGACATTCCCAGTGGCTGTATCTATGGTAACAAGAATGCACTCTTTGAATCGCAGTCTCCAAATGGCTGTTTCTAAGGCAACAAAAATGCTCCTTCCTATAACACCCGAGGCTTGCTGGTTCTTAAAGCAATACTGATCCTCTGCAAACCTTAAAGGCAAACTGCATATTCCTGAAAAAAAACTACAGGACCATGACACCGATTCCCGAGCCCAAACTGTTTATGTAGATGGTGAACTACAATAGTCCCAGCAACAATCTTTGTGAAACACCATTTCCCACATTTTGCCAGTCTGAGTAATTGTCTTTAATGCCTACTTTCTGTTTCCTGTTTTGTAGCCAGCTTGCTGTTGTTACGCCAATGTGTTTTGTTGAATGATAATTTTCTTTAATTCACTGACTGGAGATCTGAATTTGTATTTTTTTTTAAAAAGACAAGCTGCCAACAAAGTCATAATTTCAGCTTAAAATGATCACCTAATTTGCAACACCGTATCATACACTGCAATGCTTGTGAGGGGAGAGACAAAATGTCTGCTAATATCCTAGCAAGAATCAAGACCCAGAAAGTTTAAAGGAACTATCTGTTCATTCAGCAAGCAGAGAAATGCTGCTAACTGCTATGTTTGAATCACTGAGTGACTGTCATATGACAAGCCTCTCCCCATCTGTGGTTTTAAGCTGGTGTTTTCTCTACAGCAGAGGAGAAGCATCTGGATTCTGACATGAGCAGACCCTAAGTGCGGGGCTCTCTCTCATTCTCCATTCCAGCTTGAAAGCTTTCAAATCCTGCCTGTTGACTGACCACCTTTGCATACTCCGGCTACAATCAGATACCCTGTTGGAGGAAATCATCTGCATCGCTGGGCTGGATTTTATGTTGCCGCCGTGGAGTGTGGTGGAAGCCGTGAAAGATGGCGGCCCACGCGCACAGCATTTACCCCGCGAAGCCGCCACAATATTATATACAGCAACTCATTAACACAATGAGGTGGAGGGGGCGGGTGAGCCATCCCTGGCAACGGCGTCCGGTGCCATGCGCAGGCGCCAGTGCCATTTTTAAAGGGCTTCCAGCCCTACATTTTCTTTACGTTTTTAAAGGGACATGATGTTAAAATGTATTACAAATAATGAAATAAATGTTCCCAACGCCTCTTCCACCTTCCCAATAAATTTAAATTTCATCCCTTGTCCTTTCCTCCTGCAAAATATTCACTTTCTGTACCTGACCTTCCCCACCCCTCCAAAGTCAGGAACTTTTAACTTTACCCCTTCCCATCACCCGCTAGACGAATCAAGTAAGTTTGTCCCAGGTCCCCCTTCACCCACCATCCCCCACACTGAGAAACTTACCTCCTCCCCCCTTCCCACAGATGTTGCGCCTTGTTTCCCCAGACAGAGATCCGAAGGCGCATCAGTGCTGGCTGCCAGGATGAAGATCGCGGTGGCACATCAGGAGGCGACAGACAGGAACTTCATTAATGCAGGTAAGTTAATTATTTTACATATTTCAATTGAGGTCCCATCGCCGAGTGGCAGTTGAGGGGCGCCACGCGACCTCGCTGCTGCCGGCAATATCGGGATGCGCCCTGCCAGCGTCGAGGTCCATGGCGAGCCTCATCTAGGGCAATCATCATGCCCCCCCCCCTTCACCACGGATCCCTACATTGAGGCCCCTGTAAATTCCAGCCCTCCATCTCCAAGAAACCCACTGAACCAGTCATCTACCTCTTCAAACTAAAAGCCTCAAGAACACTAAACTCAGATAGAAGCCAGCCGAATCACAAAACTCCACAGACTGTATACCTTTTTTATGGACTCTGACTCAACCAATCTACCTTTTCCCACTCTGTAACCTATTTATGTGTGTAAACTTCGAGTGTGTGTGAGAGAGTGAAAGTTGGCCGATTGATTATTATTTTATTAGTTCGGTTTAGGTACAGTAAAGTTAACCTCTTTCTTTGTTAACTAAAGAAAACTTGTCTGATTGGTTCTTGTTATGATCATAGCAAGTAAGTAATCAAACACTGACTGAATTGGCTAGTACATCCATTTTAAGAAAGAATTAAACCTGTTGTGGTCAAACAAGGAGAGGGAAAAGAGGGAAGCCCTTTGATCCCGCCTCACTTAACTGTAACACTGTCTGTTCTGCTACTTGTGCCCTGGCTCCACATGTTCTGACCTTAGTCATGTGTCTATTAGGCAGTAGCTCTTTGAAGGCCTTTTCAAAACCTGTCTACTACATAACCTTATCTACCTTTCTGTTACTTCTTCAAGGAATTTAATATAATTTATCATATTTCCAGTTTCTAGATGTTTGTTTATTACATCTTTGAGTAAGGATTGCATTATCTTTCCTATCACCAGGTTTAGTAATTGGTCTATATTTCTCTGGATTTGTTCTATCTCCCTTTTGAAATATAGAAATCACTTTAGCTGTCTGCCAACACTCTGGCACTATTCCCTTTTCTAATGAATTTTCAGAGTGTAATAGTAATAGTACCTCTGCTATCCCTTCCCTAATTTATTTTAAATGTGTGGATGCAATCCATCTGGACCTGGGGTTTTATCTTCTCTAGGTTTCATTAGTTTATCAATTGTCTTGTCCCTTTCTATCTTAAATGTCTTTATAACTTTTCTTCTATCATGTTAGTCTCCGTGGTAAATACAGAGGCAAAGTAATTCTTTAATATTTCTGCAATTTTACTATCACTACCTATGACATTACCATGTCTACACTTAATGGCCCTATCCCTATTGGGATTTTTCTTTGGTTATTTATGTCTGTATTATGCGTTACTATTTATTTTTATATTCCTTGATAATTCAATTTTTTCGTTTCTCTTTATCTTTCAGTATTTTTTTCTTCTTTCCTAACCTTTTTGTATTCCTTTTGTCATCTCTCCTTTGTTGTCTATGGACTTAGTGCATATGTTTTTCTTTAATTTCAGTCTTGCCCTTATGTCTTTATTCATCAATGATGTGTCATTATTGTCGAGTTTGTTCTTGTTTTTTAGTGGGATATATTTCTCCTGTACTCTATTGATTACTTTTTAAAATGTTTCCCACTGTTTGTCAGCAAATTAGCAGATTTTCTGCAGTGTCATAAAGGAGGAGAGAGAGGTGGGGAGGTAAAAAGGTTTAGGAAGCAAATTCCAGAACTTTGGACCTAAATGACTGAAGACACAGCCACAAATAATGAGGTGAAGGAAGGGTTGTGGGGCAACTCACTCCCGTATTGAAGAAAACTGATTTCCTTTGCACTTTTTGGAATGTCAACTTGGTGCTGTTTTGAACTGTTTTGTAATGTACTTTTTTTGACAGATTTTTATGGATAAAGTATATTTTTGGGAAAACAAATGCACCCAGAGCCAGTACCCACCTTCAGGCAGCACCCGGCACCACTAATTGGTCACAAAGCTCGCCTCTGGCCCAATTAGGGACTGTGCATATTAAAATAGCACTGCACCAGCAATGCAGATGCTATGCGGGGTCAGGGTTCAGCAATGATCCGGGTGTCAGTTTTCGACCCTGGATTGAAAATCTAGCCCCATGTGTGGTAAATGCCTCCCATTGGGAGGTCACCAAGGATGTGGGCATCAACAGCAAGGCCAGCATTTACTGTCCATCCCTAATTTGCTTTGAGGTACAACGAGGCTATTTCAAAAGAAACTTAAGCATCACCCACATTGCTGTGGATCTGGAGTCACATATAGGCCAGACTGGATAAGGATGGCAGATTTCCTTACCCCAAAGAACATCTGTGAATCAAATGTGAATCAATCCAATAGTTTCATGGTCACCTGATACTAGCTTTTTATTCCAGATTTATTTAATGAACTGAATTTAAATTCCCCAGCTGCCATGGTGGGACTTGACCCATGTCTCTGAATCATTAGTCCAGGGCTGTGGATTACTCGTCCAGTAACATAACCACCATGCTACAGTACCCCATTGGGGGAGTGGGGGGTGGTGGTGGGAAGTGCTTGAGAGAGATGGGGATAGATCTTGACTTTGTACGATAGTGTAAAGTGACTGATAGTGAGTCAACAACCCATTTTATATCTCTCTCCATTTTTATTTCCATTGACTTCAATGCAAGAAGTCTAGTGAATAAAGTAGATGACCTGAGCGTACAGATAAACACTTGGAGGTACAGTATCATAGCTATAGCTATTACTGAAATGTGGTTTAAAGGAGTGCAGGAATGGCAAGGGGGACTAGAGATATTGGTTAAAGAAACAATCACAGCTGTGAAGAGAGATGATATGCTAGAAGGACCATATGGGTTGAAATGAAAAACAAAAAAGGAACAACCATACTGCTGGGAGTGTACTCTAGGTCCCCAAATAATCAGAGGGAGATAGAAGAGGAAATATGGAGACAAATTTCTGAGAAATGCAGAAATAAAACAGCACTAATAGGGGATTTCAACTACCCTCATATTAACTGGGATTGAATTATTGTGAAAGATGTAGAGGGTGCAGAGGAGTTCTTAAAATGCATTTAGGAGAGCTTCTTCAGGTAGTACATAGCAAGCCCAACAAGAGATGGGGCAGTTCTGGAATTAGTTTTAGGGGTGAAGCTGAGCATCAGTCAATAACTCTTCCCGCATTTTAGAAGCTACAATAGAGGACGGATCTGTGTGAGGTGAGAAAGCAGGCAGAAGTGAGCAGAAACAAGAGCAGAGTGAAAGAATAGCACAGGTGCCGAGGTTGCACACTAGTTTTACTGCAGAGAAGTCACATGAGGACTTTGATGGTCAGGCTATAGACGAAGGGAAGTGTACATAACCAAATGCTTGGTGCATTGGACAGCCTGCCTGAAAGCCTGCTCTCAATGTCTAAGAGCATGGAGGACTCCAGCATTAACTTGGCACGAGTCCTTACACAGAGCTTGGAGCCCATCCTTTCCAACATGAAGCAGTGGTCACTTCCACCAGCACACCTTTGGAACCCACCATGATGTCACAGGTTCTATGAAAGTTCTGAGTGCTGCAGTGGAAGCTCAGACTACTGACATGCAAACTCAGACTGCTCAGACTACTCAGTGGCTTTGAGTACCACTGATCAAAGGGGCTTCCATGACATCACAGCAGTCCATCAATCTGTTTGCCAGAAGATCAGTAGAATTGCTGAGGCACCACCCTGGGAGAGTGGCAGTGGCTCTATGGAGCACAAACTTGCTTCGGTCTCTCAGGATGACAGCATTCCTGCATCCACTATTGCCACTCCTCCTTCCTGTGGCAGCAGAAATCCTCTCAGTGACACAGGGCTGGATCTTGTTCTTCCCCAGGCGTCAGATTCCGTGGCAGGGTGGCTTGAAGATGGCTCTGGATGAGGCCCGCCGCGGACCTCAATGCTGTGAGGGCCCAGCCTGATCCTCACGGCGCGGCGAGGCTCTGTGGTGGTTCCCCCCCACTGCCGCTTGGTGATGGGACCTCAATTAAAATATTCAAATCAATAAAATAAATGCATTAGCGTACACTTACCTGCGATCTTGAGGGTCCGCCGCGATCTTCGGTGCAGCAGCCGACACTCCTGTGCCTCCAAATCCCCGTCCGGAAAAAGGCCATGCCACACTAGTGGCGGGGGGAGGGGGGGGGGCGCAAATGTACGATTTTCAATGCAGGGCAGGGGATGGGGTCAAATAAACGTAATGGAGGTAGGGGATGGTGGGTAGGATTAAACTGTAAACTTTGTGCGGTTTGGGGTGTAAAGGTCAGATGCTAAAGGTAAGTGTTTTGGGGGGAAGGGCAAATAGTTAATGTAATTGTTACTTGGGGTTGGGAAAGGGGCGTTAGAAATGTATTTATTTAATTTTGGGGAGGTCTGTCTTTAAAAATTTATATTAGGCAGCAGGGCTGGCTGCCCTTTTAAAATGGCACCAGTGCATGCGCACAGGCAGCAGACGCCATTGCCGGGGGCGAATAGCCCGTCCCCTCCATACGATTGCGGGGGGTGGGGGGTTGGGTCAGGCCACCTTGGCTGTTTAAATGAGCTGTCATGCTTAGGATCGCGGCGGCTTCTTTGGCGTGCATTTTTTGAGCTTGCCACTGAGATCGGTGGCGGGCTCTTAAAATCCAGCCCACAGTGCGGTGTTAGACCTTCTAGAGGAACCTCCGGCGTGGGCTGGGATTTAACCCTGGGCGGACGGGAGCCGGCCACCGACTGGAAAGTCGGTGGTGAACCCGCTTCCGCTTCGCTTGGGGATCCGACCCGTATTTTGCAGATCACCGGGCTGTAAATGGTGTTAGGTGGGTCTTCCAACTGCTTGAAGCAGGAAGTCCTGCCTAAAAGAGCGGCCGGCCAATCAGCGGGTCAGCAGCTAACTGTCCCAGCAGTGCCACCGGAAGTGGTGGCCACTGCTGGGACTACAGTCCAGCTTGAAGAAGAAGATGTCGGTGAGCCCAGAACAAAGGGAAGAGTTGGTTGCCTCGCCAGGGGGTGATTAGTGTCGTGCCCCGGCGAGGCAAGTGCGGTCAACTGGGGGGACGGGGGGGGGGCGTGTTGCATGTTGGGGTGGTTGGGGCAGTGGGGACGGCCCTCCATCGGGCTGTCAGAGAGCTGCATGCTTTTGTCAGGTGGCTTCTCTCGGGCCTGGGACACCCAACCAGCCATGGGTAAAATCCCCGTGGAGGCGGATGAAGACCCTTAAGTGGCCTTTAAATGGCCACTTAAGGGTCTTGATTGACCTGGGGTGGGCGGCCCATTTTTTGCCACCATGCCCTGTGTAAAGTGGCAGTGGAGGGGGGAGTGGGTCGAGAAGTGGTCCCGGAGCCTCCCGCTCCATTTTACACCCTCCCCCCCGCCATCCCTGTCTTTTGGGGTGCGTAAAATTCAGCCCATGGTCTTCGTTGCCAGACGAATCCTAGAAAAATATCAAGAACAACATTACGAACTCTTCATTACAGTCATCGACCTGCCCCATGCATTTGACTCAGTAAACCGCGAGGCTCTGTAGATTTGAATAGCCAAGCAACGTCATCACAATCCTGAAATTGCTTCATGACGACATGTCTGCACTTGTCTTGAGTGGGAGATCTGAAACAGACGCCTTCAAAGTCCAGACTGGGGTCAAGCAAGGTTGTGTGATAGTCCCCATACTATTCACAATCAACCTGATGGTAGCAATTCACCTCATCAAAGAGTAACTGCCCTCTGGTGTGAGTATTAATTAATGTCTAGATGGAAAACTCTTTAACCTCAGTCACCTCCCTGCCAAAACTAAACTGACCACCATAGACATACATGATCTACAGTTTGTGGATGACTGCAATGTCGTCGCCCACTCTGTAGAGATTTGCGAGCCACTCTCAATCTCTTCAATTCTGCATAGAAGAAACTCAGCCTGTCCTTGAATGTTGCCAAAACAAATCTCATATATCAACCCACACCTGATAAGCCAAATATTCCACATCCCATATATGTTGAAAGAGAGACTCTGGAATATGTTGAGCACTTCTCATACCTTGGCAGTTACCTCTCTCAAAAGGCCACCATTGACAAGGAATTCCAACATCGGATTAGCTGCACCAGTTCAAATTATAGCAGTGAGTGTTTGACAACAAAGACTTCTGCAAATTAACAAAACTCTTAGTGTACAGAGCAGTTGTCGTCACCATGCTCCTGTACAGCAGCAAGACCTGGACTATGTATCAGGGACACATCAGAGCACTAGAAAAATTCTATCAGCAGAATCTCTGCCACATCCTCTGGATTCAATGGGAGGATCGTCGAACAAATGATAGTGTCCTTCTTGAAGCCAGCTCCACAAGCATTCAAGCAAAGCTCCTGCAAAAATCAACAACAATGGACTGGCCACTGTGTCTACATGGCTGAAAATCATTTCCTCCTCCATGTCCTATTCTCACAACTCTCAAATGGTCAACGTTCCAGAGAAGGACAAAGAAAACACTTCAAATACACTCTGAAGCTCTCCTTAAAGCTTGGCTGTATTGACCTTAACAACTGGGAGGAGTTTATTACCAATCATGCAGAATGGTGACAACTTGACCACCAAGCTGCATGATGCTTTGAGTCCCAACATCTTAATGATGAGGCAGAGTGACAGTCGAGAAGGAAAGAAAAGGAAGTAAGTCCTGCAGTCCAAATCCCACTACCTCGTAGGACGTGCTGCTCCATGTGCCCAAAGATGTGCGGGTCAAAATTTGGCCTACTCAGCCACACAAAGACCCATGGCAGAAGCTCACGTTCCAAAGTAGACATCGTCCTCAAATCGAGGGACAGCCGCAGCCGATGATGATGACAGTGACGATGACTGCCACTCCATTAGTGCTCTTACTGTTTACTGACAGCCATCCAGCCCAGATTTCTGCAGCCCAGGCCAGGATGGAGCAGCCTGAATCTGAGCTTTCTGGGCCTAGAGTTGCTCAAGGGCACCCATCAAGGACATCTTCAGTCTCCTCAATTGAAGGTCAGTGGCCTTCTGCCACCCTCACTGCACCCATTGAGGAGCACCTCATAACAGCACTAGGAAAGGCAGAGACACATGGAAGACAGGGATTAAGGGAACGCACAAGTGTGATTAGTTTATTTTTGTATGCATTATGTCAGCATTGAATTTATTCAATTGTATTCAAATGTGCATTTTCTGGTGATTTTTATTTTCCTTGTGTTGTTAGAAAGGGGACTATGTGATGGCCAGTGATAGAGGGAAGGTAAAGAGTGTGGGATTGTTAGTGAATGGGGAGGTGTGGTTGAAATTATTTGTATTGTTCATGAACTATTTGATCACATAGAGCCCAGGGAGAAGGGTAGCCTCCCTTTCTCTTCATGTTCTTCTACTTGCTGTTGCACATTTTCCTGCTCCTCCTTCTCTTCCTTATGCTCTGCTCCTCAGCTTCCCACCTTATAGGCTGTTCTGTCGCGATGGCCAGGTTGTGCAGCATGAAGCATGCTACCACAAATCTTGATACCCGCACAGCTGAGTACTTCAGGACTCCTCAGAGGGGACCTGACGGTGGAAGCATTACTTGAAAACACCGATGATGTGCTCTATAATGTTCCTTGTGGCAACATTACTCTCATTGTAGGCCTGCTTGGACATGTGCTTGGATTCCAGACTGGAATCATGAGTCTTGTCATGAATGGGTAATCCTTGTCTCCCAGTAGCCAGCGTTTGACTTGCCATGGTGGGTCAAATACAGACCACACAGTGAACTGCCATAGATTGAAGAAATCATGAGCACTGCCAGAATATCAGGCATTCAGCTTTATGATGTGCTGCCTGTGGTAGGATGCCATCTGCACACTGAGGGAGTAGAATGCCTTTTGTCTCAGGAAAATGGCCAAGTTCACATGCGGCACACGCAAGGCAATGTGCACAGAGACAATGGCACCCTGCAGCATGGAGAAGCCTGCAACCCATGCAAACCTCTGTGCTCTCTCCACCTGCTTGTCACTGGCAAGCGGAAATGAGATGAAGATGTCTCTCTGTAATAGAGAGCCTCAGTAATTTCACTTATGCTGTTGTGCACTGCATGTGAGATGTTGCTTATATCCCCAGCAGAAAGATCCTGATGCATAAAAGTTAAGAGCAACAGTCACCTTGACAGTCACAGGCAATGCTGTCCTTGCCCTGCTATGAGGTTACAATCATGTCTGCAGCAGTTGGCAGATGTCAGTCACAACCACTTTTGTGAAGCAAAGATGTTGCAAGTGTTGGTTCTTGTTGAAATTGAGGTAAGAGAATTGTACCTTCTAGATCCTCTTGCTGAGTGCTCTTCTCTGCCTCCTCCCTCTTCTAGCAGTTTGTCCTGCTCTGCATGACCTCTCTTCATTCTCCCAGACACACTCAATTCCCAGAGAAAGACCTACCTGGTTACCCATGTCTGGAAGCTGTGGTGTTTGATTGATTTGGGTTTGATTGTATTAATCTATCCACTTGTCTGTGTTCACTGTGTTTGATTGCTTAAGCCTATGGGTGGATCTTAAGAGTTAAAACTGAAACTAAAGGACAGAACTATAACCTTCTACAGAAAACACGCGGACTGCTCTGAGAAGACATTGTACTGAGACCTTATAAAAACTGATATATTTTAAAGTGCTGTAAATAAACCAGTTGGTAATTTAATACAAGTGTGATATCTGCATTGCTCTGAGATAAATCAGATATACATAATATATCCTGCAACACGGTGTAAACATAAAAGAAGCAACTTCTTTCAGCACAAGCTTTAAAATCAACAAAGAAGTACTTCAGTACCAGCCAGACCCCTCCCTGTAGAATATTCAATCTTTAGGCAAGCAGAAGAATGCTCCAAAAACATGTACAATTGCAGGTAATCCAGCACATCGTCTGTAAGTAGTTCATGATCTCTTTAAATAGCACTGGTGAGGGGGTCCTTTATTTTGTTTAATGCTGTATTCAGCTTACATTAAGGCAAGGCACAGGCTGGAGCATGGAGTTCAAAAATGGCACGGTTATCTTGATTGCAACATTCACTTTTTGAGACCCCCCACCCCCCACCGAGTCCCAATTTGAACTATAAAAAGATGAATAATATTGGTCTACAATGCTGATTCATCCGAGAATCTTCACTGATACCAGTGCTCTTCCAATGTACCATTAATTAGGGCTATGCCCTCTGGCTGAATTCACTGAAGTTTTTATTCATTATTCAGTAAATTCCTATGTGGTACTTTTTGCATATCACGCTTTGAACCTTCTTCGTTCTGTTTCTTAAATGTTATTTATCCACCTATTACATGTTGAGTTTACAAATATCGCTAACATATTTGGTATTGTTTTCTGAAATATTTATTATGTAGCACATATCTAGTATAACAAAGTGCCACAGGCATATTGATGTTACAGTATATGGTTTAGAAATTATTAAGTTACATTTATAAAGTTGATACTTTTATTTAAAATGGCTCAGCAGCCTGTTTGGGCATATGTACTTTCCATTAGAGCTTGATTTTTTTTAATCAGCTATGGCTGACTGTTATAATAATCAGTTACAGAACTACAGAAACCCAGAGGAATACTAGCAACATTTTGGGGCTAGTAAAATATTAAGTCTGTATAAAAGGTTACCATGCAGCCCCTAGACTGAGCCTCTAACTATTAGATAGGAAGAAAGTTAAGACTGACTGACAGAAAATCTATTGAACTTTTTTGCTCTGGATTTGCCTGGGCAAACATGCCTTGCAAACATCTGTTACCCAATGGATGTGGCATTTTTTGCACTTTTATTGTTTTGTTTCTTGTCTTCACCAGTCATAGACCTTTGCCTGTGGGATAAACCTTCAGAAGAATGTTGATTAAAACAGAGTTTTTGTGAATTTTCCCTGACAACATACAGAACACATTAGATGCAGCATTTATTGATCCTCAAAATTATCTCACAGCATAGAAAAATATATACAGTAAATGTGAAGTATAGAAGAAAGAAAAAACATAATTTCTTAATTTTACAATGGTTAACAATTTCAAAATGTATATTAAATCATCCCTTTGCAGTGTTCCCAGTAATCCTTCATGTTGCTCACACATTGCATCAGCTTTGTTGTACAACTCCCCACGGACATCCTTGTGATCCCAATTCTGTCATCTTGTTCATGCCATTCTTTTCTCAGAAAATGATGAAGCAGAATGAGAACAAGAATGATGTAATTCCTCGAGCTGAAATTACTTGTTTCACCAGAGAAAATCAGAGAACGCTGTCAAAATAATGACTTTAGAATGTGACAAAATGAGCAGTACAGAAACATGGAACAATGGATACATAGGAAAGTGTTACGAGCCAGTAACCCCATCATTGGCGGCTTCTGATGTGAGGACTGAAGGCTAAGTGGTTTATACGCATTAGGATACATTTACCATGTCCTCCCTTATCACCAGTACATAGAGAAAAATTGAAAGCAACATACCTGTGATTTTTGAACATGCACAGGTAGTGCATGAGTGAGCACTTGGAAAATCTACAGTGACATCTGAACCCTGAGGATATCATTGCAAGAGAAAGTATTCTTGAGCCAACTGTCTTCAGCTACTCCATCAATAACTTTCCCTTTATTTTAAGGTCAGATGTGGAACTGTTTGTTAATGATTCCATGGTGTTCATCTCCATTCACAACTCCTTCAAAACTGAAGCAGCCTGTGCCAGCTAACAGCAGGACTTGGACAATATCTAGGCTTGGGTTGCTAAGTGGCAGGTGTTGTGGGACAACCTTAAGACTGGACCACCTTAAGGACTGCAAATGCAGGTCATCATAGGAAGTGATGTCGTGTCACACATGGCCAGGCAGTTGTGGGTGGAGTCCGAGATAGTAAGACATGTGTAGATGAGCTTGTGCAGTAACCTTATATGTAGCTATATTCCAGTTCCGTTATTTTAAAAAAAACAAGTTCATTGTGGATATTACTTCTAGTCCTGTGACTCTTAACAACAGATCACACACCAAAGGGTGTAATATTACATGGTGGCTGCATCATGATCTATTTATTTTATCTGAAGACCACCGAACATCACCTCATGACAACTTTTGATTTTTCCCAAAGAAAAGGGGCGGCACAGTGGCGCAGTGGTTAGCACCGCAGCCTCACAGCTCCAGGGTTCAATTCCGGGTACTGCCTGTGTGGAGTTTGCAAGTTCTCCCAGTGTCTGTGTGGGTTTTCTCCGGGTGCTCCGGTTTCCTCCCACAAGCCAAAAGACTTGCAGGTTGATAGGTAAATTGGCCATTATAAATTGTCACTAGTATAGGTAGGTGGTAGGGAAATATAGGGATAGGTGGGGATGTTTGGTGGGAATATGGGATTAGTGTAGGATTAGTCTAAATGGGTGGTTGATGTTCGGCACAGACTCGGTGGGCCGAAGGGCTCAGTGCTGTATCTCTAATCTAATCAAAATACATCAAAAGAGAGAACACAGAACAACAAGCTGCCTACCTAAGTGGCTGAAGATCCAGCAGGAGAGCAGTTAGCAAGAGACCCCATGACACAGTGAGTCCAAGACACAGCCAGGACCTCAGGAGGTTGGAACTCTGTGAGTACAACAAACAATTTGCTAGGAGCTCAGAGCTTTCACCTACCTGGCAGTGTGTCAAAAAGTTTCAAAAGCAGTAGCTGATGCCATTGATGTTTTGGCTTTCCCATTTTTTTCTGCTTTGAGGGAGGGGCCTCAGCTCAAAACAGCAGGAAAAACTAGACAATGCCAGGGGAGGTCCAGCATTGAGAGAAAGGCTGACTGTGGCAGAGTCAAGTACTGCAAACTCCAACTGTCTTTAAACAAATTGATAGCTGGCAGTTTGAAAAAAATTGAACAGTTGTGCAAACAAGCTATCTCAGTTAAAAAAATCCAAATCTCTCATTAAAGGGAAACAGCCTACAAAAGCGAATTTGTCTTAAAAAGGAAACAAAGCAAGTGTTCCTGTGAAAAATATAGCCTGTAAAAGCCATATATTTATTTTTTTTAAAACAGTTTATTAAGACAATGGCTTTCCGATATCCAGTTATGGACTGGAAGGTACGTATGAACATATGAATTAGGAGCAGGAGTAGTCCACTTGGCCCTTGAGCCTGCTCCACCATTTTACAAGATCATGGCTGATCTGATTGTAACCTCAACTCCACATTACCACCTACCCCCAAAGGTGTCGGATATAACATCGGCACTTAAGCTATTCTGATGGAGTTGTTTGTCCTGGACCAGGATGTGACTGAACCAGGGAAACAAGCTACCAAAATTAAGATTGCACTGGGTAATGAAGGTCTGAAGTGGCTCAGTACCTAGGCTTGAGCTTATGACCTACTGCAAAGGCAAGATGAGTCCATTGACCAGTTGATTGCAAGGTGCCGAGCCAAAACTCAATATTGTGCCGTTGCAGATACCCAATTGTCAGAATGACTTATAGACCTGGTAATTGCATTTACCTCACTAGAGACCTTTCAAAAAGACCTGCTAGAAAATAAGAAAGGGCACACCATAGATGTATTGCTCAATGATAGGTGGGAAATTTGAAACCATCATGGCTGGGCACCAACAATTGCAAGAGTTAGGGATGGCTGTACCAATCGGTATGATTACCAAGGCTCAGAAGTCTGCTAAGCCTTATGTCATATGTGGCCTGACATGCCAAATTCACAGCTGTCCGGCATACCAGGACTGGTGCAAAGCTTGTGGCCTGTGAAGATATTGGGTAAGGCAGTGCAGAAGGCCGAGCTCAAATGCTGC
This sequence comes from Heterodontus francisci, assembly GCF_036365525.1. Taxonomy (NCBI): domain Eukaryota; kingdom Metazoa; phylum Chordata; class Chondrichthyes; order Heterodontiformes; family Heterodontidae; genus Heterodontus; species Heterodontus francisci. Next base: position 141,808,951 of record NC_090374.1, read on the forward strand.
ACACAGGAATGGTGGCAGATCACATGCAGAGAGAACATCTGCAAGACAGTATGCCAACACACAAGAAAAACCCAAGCAGGTACATCAGGTCAGCAGAGAAACAGGTTGCCAGGAGACACAGGGGAAGAATGCACTTGTGTGAACAGTGAGCAAGTATTTCACATAGTTAACTTGAATCAACATGTCAATGCTAGTATGCAATCTGAGGCATTTGCCATATTCGGGATTATATGTCTGCAGAAGAGTGGCAAGCATAAGCTCAGGGTAAAAACCGACTCCACAGCAAGTGCAAATATTCTGCCCATTCATATAATGAAGGACATGTACTCAAAGAATTGGGTATCCATGGTACAACCCACCACAGCTAGGTTAATGGTCTACAATGGTTCTCCAATCAAGTGCATTGGAACAATAACCTTACAGTGCAGCTATGGGAGCTTCAAATGGCTACCACAAACATTCAACATTGTAGACACAACTGGGCCAGCAGTCTCATTACCTCCAGCATGCCAAGGTCTATGAATTGTCACAATACATGAAGTCAGTAATGCACTAAAGTTGGCAGAATATATCCAGCTCAAGTATGTCGGATTGGTCCAGGTAAAGCACAACACAAAGGCTGGCAGACTTGGCACAAAGAAGTGGTACGACTGGGAGTCTCTCCTCAGATGTCAGTTCATTGCAGCAAGTACCCAGAGGCTAGAGGGATGGCTGGTGATTGGCTAGATTGTCAGTCATCACTTTTACGAGCTTTCCAAAGGAGGGAAGAGATTCACAACAAAAAGATCCAGGTGAATAAGCAAAACTCCTCTACATTTTAGAGACTGTTAAATTTGCTTATCTGTAAATAACATTTTGTTCAATTGTGTATTATTAGTCCTAAATGAGAAGATTGTTGTTTCTTGTACATATTTTTTTATCTTTAGTAAAAAAAAAGGGGATGGCCTTAAGACTGGACTACCTTAAGGGCTGCAGGTGCAGGTCATCAGAGGAAGTGATGTCATATCACACATGACCAGGCAATTGTAGGAGGAGCCTGAGATAGTAAGATGTGTGTAGATGAGCTCCTGCAGTAACCTTTTATGCATATATGTTCCAGTTCCATTATAATACAACCCCAAGTTCATTTTGGATGTCATTTGTAGTCCTGTGACGCTGATCAAGAGTTCACACACCAAAGGACAATATTACAACAGGTAGCATTTGCAACACATAACTTCCAGGTAATGATCATCTTCAACAAGAGAAAGCCTAGCCATCTCCCTGTGACATTCAACATCATCCCTGTCGCCAGTGGTCCCTCTAAGCTGCGCAGCCAGTTCCTGTACTGTCTGCACACAAGTCGGCCCCTTTAAGTTACTGCTCATACACAGCTGTGCAAAATAATTTAAAGATTCTGCGCACTTAAATTGCGCACATGTTATGGAAAAAGATTATAGGGTACATTGCCTGTCTCTATGAACATCTTGAAGGTCATCACTGACCAGAGGCTTAACTGGAGCAAACATATCAACAGAGTGACTACAAGAGCAGGGCAGACGTTGGGTACTCTGCAATGATTAGCTCACTTTCTAACCTCACCAAATGAATATCTTAATAAAGTGCCTCCTTGCTTAAGATGGGCACTTCCACCATCATTACTCCTCCATATATGATAGCACCAAGTGACGACAGATCTTAGGCAGCACTAAACTCCTGTCCTTCTCCATTACCAGCCATCTGACTTTTGCCTGTGGAACGAATGGATGACAGCAGGAAATCCAGGTTGTGCCATTCTGAAAATATTGGGAATGATTATAATTAAGAAATTAACCTGTAATATTAGGCCTGTAAATGGGACAGTGATGAGACAAAAATCAGAAATAAAAGAATCCCAACTTACCACCAGTTATTGCAATTTTCAGGTGGACGTCAATTTAAACGGCTAACATTTCAACCAGAAACAGGCAGGGCAATAGCAAATATGCAGAAAAAAGTGTCACTGGAAGCTCCTGTTGATTAGTGCTGATACTTCCTCATCCCACCCACAAATCATGGGCGATACAGGTCATGGATCAGCTATTTCCAGCACTACGTAAGGGATCATTGGCTGCTCTCAGTGGAATCTTGAAACAGTTTTGGCACTCATTTTTCCTTTTTTGAGGGGACCTTTCAGCTTTAAAGCTTCCTTAACTTTAAATACATGCTGCTGGGTGCATGCTATACATTTTTTCTTCACTTACGTAAGCAACTCCGTAGCACCCACCTTCAGCCCACCAATCTTTCCAGTCCTCCCCTTGAAGGTACAGCTGCAGGAACATGATCAGTGTCTATCCTGGTGGATTTCCCACCCTTTCAAAGACAAGGTGCCGAGAAACAACAGCTAATAATGTTGGCAGTTCACCTATTGACTGCTAACTGGGTTTCTAGCTGACGGTGTCGGTCGGGTAGTATTGACCCCCCAACCATTGTCTGACTTGTTTACACAAGATATCCTTTAACTTGTACTGAATGCAGTACAAAGACGATGGGAGTCTTCTGAACCTCATCCAAGTAGCCATTCTCCATGTGTGAGCTTAGGCAGGTAAGCATCATAGGTTCACTGCATAATCATACCTTATCTTGTTCCTTCATGGTTCATAGCATAAAGGGAAATCACAGGGCCACCTTACTGCCGTAACAAGATTAGCTAACACAGTGCATACAAAGAACAGAGCCTGGGACCTGCCTGCTCTATGTGGCTCACCACTTCAGCGACTTCAGTAGAAAAAAGAATAGGGTGGTATGTAAAACAGGCAGCCAACGTGGTCCCATAAGTTTTCTTACAAGCATTTTAGACTAAAATTATTGCTAATGTAATTATTTAAATGAAAGAGTCCATACAGTTAATTTAGTTCATATGTTTATACCCTTAAGTTTACACCTGAACTTTTAGGCATAATATTGTTTGGTCATCTGCAAAGTTTAGAATATAAATGAATGACTGTTTGCTGCCATCACACTTACCTTTGTTGACTTTGTGGATCATTAAACTTCCTCCTGCCTTAGAGGGAATTCTTGGAGTTTTGGGTTGTCAATCACTGTCCATGCCACCTCCTTCTGCTGCTGTATTGGCAGTCTCTTGCCACTGACTCCCATTATTTTGTCCCTCCTGTGTCTAATTTCAGTCATATTTCATATATATATTTATATATATATCAATCACTTTCTGAGAAGTTTGATGTTCTTTTCGTTTTTCCTCACCACTAATGCACATCAGAATTTCCCAATATGTGATGACAGCATGCAAGTTTCTCCACCATCAATGCCATCTCAGAAAATTACCCCTATGAAATAGATTACTAAACTAATACCTGGAATGGGTGGGTTGTCTTCTAAGGAAAAGTTGGACAGGCTTCTATCTGATGGAGTTTAGGAGAGTAAGAGGCGACTTGATTGAAGCATATAAGATTCTGAGGAGTCTTGACAGGATGGATGTGGAAAGGATGTTTCCCCTTGTGGGAGAATCTAGAACTAGGGGTCACTATTTAAAAATAAGGGATCGCCCATTTAAGACAAAGATGAGGAGAAATTCTTTTCTCTCAGAGAGTCGTGGGTCTTTGGAATTCTCTTCCTCAAAAGGCAGTGGAAGTAGAGTCTTTAAATATTTTTAAGGCAATAGTAGATAGATTCTTGATAAGCAAGGAGGTGAAAGGTTATCAAGGGTAGGCGGGAAAGTTGGGTTGAGGTTACAATCAGATCGGCCATGATCTTACAGAATGGCAGAGCAGGCTTGAGGGGCTGAGTGGCCTACTCCTGTTCCTAATTCATGTATTCGTATGTTTGTAGATGGTTAGCAGCTTAATAAGTGACCCAGCAATATTGATGCTGTTGCGATCTGATTGCCTTCTCGGTTGTGGGTCGGTATAAAGCATTTGACTCACATCAAGCACACTGCATGAAGCTCCACAGGCCTACCAGTACACAAAAACAGGAGTAAAAAATTAACTAATTTAAAACACTCCTAATAAGCTAGGAGTAAATTACCCATCTTAGTGTCATTGATCACAGTTCTGGATAACAATTGCAATGATCTAAGGATCATTCCTTCTTGGGTTTGAATAATAAAGTTTTATTATATTCTATGCAGTTAACCATGCCACTCTTAACTGTTCTGTGAAACAGCCAGCCCTGTGCTTAGAAGCAAGTTCACAGAATGATTAAAGTAGCTGTTACTCTGATACCATATTCTTATTGTTGAGTGGTCATTGCTCGAGGTTGGGTTAATTAAGAAGGAAAACATTAGTTCCTCTATTGGCTGATTTAGTAATCACTACCCAGCACAGTACTATACCATATAAGTTAGTACATGTGCTCAGTTCAACTCCTAGTTCATGTGGAGGTAGCTCATCCCAGTTTTAAGTATCACAGCTGGCATTGTATGTATTTCTTCACCCGGATAGGTGATATGTCTTTTCATTAATACTGTTTATTTTGCCTGGAGATAATGATTAACAATTAATTTTTTCTGTAAAAGAAATGAGCTGTGCCTCTGGTTTTGAAGGATAGCATTTCCCCTCTAACATAATGAACTGTGCACATGAGTTATGTACATAATTCCAAAATTGTTCCCAGAAAATCAAAATATATTGCAATATTGCAAAAACCAAACTGCTACTGTGATGGATTAGTTGTGCAATATGCAGCCAAGTAATATCAAATGCATTTTTATCCATTTGCCATAACTCTTCAGATGTCAGGCTTATGCTTATTATAATATGGTTGTCTTTATTTTGTAACCAAGCTTGTTAGATAAATATTGCAGAGATAATTCTCTTATCCATTGTTCTAGTTATTCTTAAGGCAGAGGTACAATTGCAATATGCACACAAAGTTTAGTTTAGTTTAGAGATACAGCACTGAAACAGGCCCTTTGGCCCACCGAGTCTGTGCCGACCATCAACCACCCATTTATACTAATCCTACCCTAATTCTGTATTCCTACCACATCACCACCTGTCCCTATATTTCCCTACCACCTACCTATACTAGGGGCAATTTATAATGGCCAATTAACCTATCACCCTGCAAGTCTTTGGCATGTGGGAGGAAACCGGAGCACCCGGAGGAAACCCACGCAGACACAGGGAGAACTTGCAAACTCCACACAGGCAGTACCCAGAATTGAACCTGGGTCGCTGGAGCTGTGAGGCTGCAGTGCTAACCACTGCGCCACTGTGCTTTTCTTTACAGTTGTTTTCTTTACAGTGTGCAATGAATTAAAACCTTCATACTACGAAAAACAATGCATGTCCAAAATTTGCCAGTAGACATGCTCACTACAGTTCTCAGAAGCCGTACAAAGATTCTGAGTGAGAGGCATGCTGTGGAGAAGGTGGCTTATATGGCAAGAAATTATTTTTAGGCTTTGTGGTTTCCATTAGTCCCTTATAAGAAGAGGAGGAGAAATCCTGCTACCTTTGTAGCAGGGATTCTGCAAGGGCCTCAGCCCCTTTTTTTCAGAGATGATGCTGAATTCCTGATCTTTTTAGCATTGCAGATGTAATCAATGTTCAAAGTGGAACAAAAAAAAAAATCAATGGTAGAGGAGACAGGGAGGACTCATGCTTTTTGATTATTTCTTTTTCCTTCAACATTTTATTTTACTAAATTCCCCAATGAATCTTGCCTCGCAATTATGTACTATAATTAGTTTGGTACAGTCCCAAACTGGGAAATAGAAGCATGTCTTTAATTCATTTATTGGATTACTTGAGAATACAACTGCAAAAACAATAAATATACTTTGTACACCTTTGGTTTGACTCAAATAAAATGAAACAGTCAGTAGACAAAGCAGAGTTTACTACCTTGCATGTATAGTTTGGATTAAAGCGCCTGTGTGAGAAGGAAAGTGAGAATAACAATCCTAGTGCAGTGAGAACTAAATCAACACTTATGCAGTGATTGGCCAATACAGCTAATTGTATCACCCTTTCTTAGAACCGTAGATGAGAACCTCTCATCGGCAATACCTCATTTAAATTTTTCATTCTGTTGGTGCTCTGACTAATAATCTCTCGAGCTAATGCCTGTGTCAGTTACATTTATTTTAATCTAAAGACAGAAAATGGAGTGACACTGCAGAAGCTAAAGATGTGTGTATGTCAGGATGGGGGTATGGGCAAGGATACCATGCTACTCTATATGTTAACATTCAAAATATGTTTTATGCCAGAACAGTTGTAAGAGCTGTAAAACCCCTAGCCTTTATGCCTTTATAATAGTTATTCCCTAGTTAGATTATTGGTAAAAAAATGAAATGTACAATTTACTTAACTCCCTGGACCTTTCATTGTGCTTTATTGGAGTTGTGGCTGAGATGATAAGCATCAGAGGCATCAACCAACAAGAAATTTGAATTTAAAAAAAATACACATGCCCAGCACTGAATGGTGATAATGAATTCAAAGACGTGCACACTGGCCTCTGTTTTCACACGTTGCTTCACCTTGTGTCTGGTGCGCAAATTCCCTCAATAAATGCATAATTTTGTTCTCATTATCACCCACATCTTCAAGGAGGTATGTAGTTCAGGGACTCTGGATGCACTGTTTAACCCATTATTGACTAATATTAGAACTGAAATCAGAAAGAAATTGCGGTCAGTAAACAGTTGAACAAATTTGTGTATCAATCACATCCAACAATGTAAGAGTTTTAATCTAGTATCATTTTGACAACAAATTCTGCTCTTAGACTTTCATACAAATCTTTTTATATTATTATGAGATCTTTGAAATTCTCTAATAGTGTTATTGTTGTGAGATTATAGGAGGTTCAGGTTTTGCCAGCATCTTGGATAAATCACAATTATGTTACCTCTTAGAATTTACCATAATTACTCTGCCTCGCCTGCAAGATGATGTGGAGCTTTTAAAAGGACAGTAAGGAATCCCTGTGATGAGAACAGAAAGTGCCGGAAATACTCAGTAGGTCTGGCCCTGTACTCTTCCCATCACATGCTTCATGTTTTTACATAATAGTGCTGGGTTTTTCTTTCTGTGTTGCAAAGAGCTGTGTTTACCTTAATGACAATGTGAGGTGCCATTATTGTACATTACTCACAAAAGGAATAAAGAATATATTACTGAAACAAGGCTGATAGATAAACTATTTACATGTACCAGACAAGCATCTCAGCTCCCAGGTGGTTTCTGACATACCATTTAATCTTACTTGTATTACAGTTCTTTTTTTAGGAAGAAAAGGGCATTTATGAATGAATTAACTTATAGTTCTTTAAAGTGTTTTAGTACCATTTATCACACTACTGATGGCTAAATATTTCTAATTACTATATTTATTCTAAATACAGAACATATATTTTAAAATACTCACACAAACTAAATCAGAGGCTTTACAAGAAAAATGAATATAATTGTAATACTGGAAGAGCCTGGATGTTGTAGTTCACCTTACATTGCAAATATCCCTTCAATTATCTATTACGCCAGGTTGTCACTGTTTCAGTATAGATAACTTCTTGATACACATGGGTTACAGTGGCAAAGGCACTGGATATACCAAAGCATATATACTGGAATAGTTTTGCTTTAGTGCTGAATTTGACATGCCCATATGACCAGCTTTAACAGTGTTTTAGTATTAGCGGTTTTAGGCTAGATCTGTTTTATTAGAATGGAGCATTTATGATGCTTAGCTTGTTATTTAGAAATTGTTTCCTACCTCTTCTCGCCCAGAGTATTTTATCCCTTATTCCCAATATAAGATTATTTTTACAAAATGAATTACTTAACTGTTAGCGTTTGGTGGATTTAATACTGTGTACTGCAAAACTCATAGGTGGGAAAACAGAAGTAAATTGAAAAATGGGCTGGAAGGACTGGACCTCCATATTTATACTTTCAATATATGTCAGCAGAAGATAAACAAATGATTTTACTTTCCAACTGTCACTGCCTAAGGCATACATTTTATAATGTCACCTTGTGTCTGCATCTTAATGTAAAATGCAATGACTCTTGACCACATTTGTTACTCTTTGACCTTTAGCCACTCTTAGCCATCTGCCATATTTATTTGAAGTAAATGTACCAGGTCAGAGGGCAACAAAGACATGTGGAAGGGTTGAATAACAAGATATGAAACCAATGAGGCACAATAGAACTGCGCTAATATCTTCCATCTGAATTACTTGATTCCAAATATCAGCAAGCGAACAACTTCATCATGACGGTAATCCAAATCTGGTAGGAGTTTCCTTCATCACAATTTTGTTCATATTGTAAATTAAAAAGGCACTGAAGGATACAAATTTAACAGGCACTGTTCTTTTGGTTGAGCAGACCAGATGTGCATCGTTTTTGCCATGATATCAAACATGCACATAACTTTAATGTGTTTTGATCATAGTATTTGGCATTCACAGAAAGATCACAAACATTTTTCTTTATTTTTCTCTTTTTTAATTGCCTTCTGTCCTGTATCTATTCTCATGGGTGCCAGAGGCCCTCCAGTGCCCTGATTATAAAATAAGATAACAACAACAACTTGTAATTATATAGCTGCTTTAACATAGTAAAATGTCCTAAGGTGATTCACAGCAGCATTATCAAGCAAAATTTGACACGGAGCCACATAAGGAGATATTAGGGCAGCTGACCAAGAGGTAGGTTTTAAAGAGCATCTTAAAGGAGGAGAGAGATAAATAAAGAGGCAGTGAGGTTTTGGGAGGGAATTTCAGAGCTTAGGGCTCGGTAGTTGAAAGCACAGCCACCAAAATCGGAGATGTGAAAGAGGTCAAAATTTAAGGAGTACAGAGATCTCGGAGAGAAGGTTTTAGGGCTGGAGGAGGTTACAGAGATAGGGAAGGGCAAGGCTATGAAGCGATTTGAAAACAAGGGTGCAAATTTTGAAATTGAGGCATTGCTTAACCACGAGATCAGTGAGTACAGGGTGATGGGTGAACAGGATTTGATGCGAGTTAGTATATGGGCAGCAGAGTTTTGGATGAGCTCAAGTTTATGGAGAGTGGAAGATGGGGGAGGGCGAACCAGGAAAGTATTGGAATAGTCCAGCCTTGAGGTTAAAAAGGCATAAATGCGGGTTTCAATGAACTGAGGCAGGGATGAGACGGGCAATGTTATGGAGATGGAAGTAGATGGTTTTGGTGATGGCGCAATATATAGTTGGAAGCTTATCTTGCAAATACAACTCCAAGGTTGCGAACTTTTTTTTTCAGTGTCAAATAGTTGCCAAGGAGAGGAATGGAGTTTGTGGCTAAGGAACAGAATTTGTTGTGGGGACCAAAGACAATGGTTTCAGTCTTCCCCCAATATTTAGCTGGAGGAAATTTCTGCTCATCCAGTTCTGGATGTCAGACAAGCAATATGACAAGTAAGAGTCAGCGGAGGAGTCGAGAGAAGTGCTGATGAGGTAGAGCTGTATGTCATCTGTGCATATGTAGAACCTGACATTGTGCTTTTGGATGATGTTACCGAGGGACAGCATGTTCATGAGAAATACGAGAGGGTCAAGGAAAGACCCTTGGGGGACTCCAGAGGTAACAGTGTGGACCAGGAATTGAAGCCATTGCAGGTGATTCCATGGCTACAACTTGATAGATAAGAATGGAACAATGGACCCAGGCAAATGCAGTCACACCCAGCTGAACAACAGGAGGATGGAGGAGGATGGTGTGGTTAACTTTGTCAAAGGCTGCTCACAGGTTGAGAAAGATGAGGAGAGATGGTTTGTCACAGGTACAGTCACATAAGATGTAACTGGTGTGAAATGTGGCATCATTCGAACAGATACAATTGAGATGCTGAAACTAGAAACTACAGAAATAGGGGTGGGAAGTAATATAATCAAGGTAGCTATGAGAGTTGGTGAGCTTATAGTAGATATTGGTAGACAGCCTATGCCAGAAATGGAGATAGAGAAATTAAAGAAGGGAAGGGAAGAATCATAGAATCATGGAATGAAAGAGCACAGAATAAGGCCATTCGGTCCACCATGCCTGTGTCAATCACTCCTTCCAGGTGAAACAGCAATTTACCTGTTCTTCTTCCAACTTAGTATACTGTATAAGAGTCAGATATGAATCATGTGAAGATGATGGTGGGGTGGAAATTAGAAACAAAGTTGATGATATTTTCCGGGTTAGAGTGAGAGCAGGAAGCGGCACTTACACAGTCAGCAATATACTAGGAAAAGAGGTGAGGGAGGGGACCTGAGTAGGACTGGAACATAGAATGTTCCACATGTCCCAAGAAAAGGCAGGCATAGCTAGGACCCATACATGTTCCCATAACAATGACTTTTATTTGTAGATGGAAGTTAAAGGAGGAGTTGTTTAATATATGAACAAGTTCTGCTTGCCTATATTCTTGTTTGGAGAGAAGACCACTCACATAGGCCACAGAAACTGGGTTACCCTCATCAGGCCTCTAATCTCCTAGAACATGGGACCACTTCTACTGCTGGTAGAACACATAACAGAGAGACTTCGAGATGGAGATATGTGAGGCCAGATGCCAGCATTAAGCTTTTCACGACATTCTGCTGTTCTACTTCCACTTGTGCACCAAACCTGCTTGCAAATAATCTCATGTTACTGCTTCTTCTGAAAGTCACTAAATCATTCTAGTCTTCTGGTATCCATTATAATGTCCCTTTTTGTTCATTTCACATAGAAACAGATGAGAAGGAAGAAAATAAGCCAGAGCCCTTCACCCTGTAAGTATTGTACCATCTACACCATCATGCACCCTCTCTCTTCCAAAATCTAACCTCGTAAGAAACTTCAGAGAGAGAGAGAGAAGGAGCATGAGAATATCCCACAGGTTGATATAGGTTGGAACACTAAGCATGAGTGGCTAAGTGGAGTAAGGAGGAAGATAAGGAACCTGCTGCTTCTGAGCAGAGGGTCAGGAGACACCAGCCACCAAAGGGTGAACCCCAATCTCTTTAGGTCCTGCTTACAGAGTATTGCACTATGTGTAACACTGGACATAGGCTCCCAGAGTTTGTTGTATTTGTTTGGCTAATCGGAGGAGTCCACAGCTTAGCATATGTAGCACCATCAGGAATGGATTTACAGCACTACAGTCCACTATGGGCATGTGGCAGCTCACAGCAGAACTGTACCAGATGTCCCTAACTCAGAGACACAAGGAGCAGGATAAAGCTTCCTATGGCAACTCACATTGTTGCCATGAAGGCCTTGGGCAACTGTTTCAATATAGCTTTTGGGTTGTATAGAATTGGCAACTGGTTGGAGATAAACATGAACAGGGCTTTACAGCTTTTATTGGTGCCATTCACACTGCCTACCCGGTGATCAATGACCTTTTGACTCGGATGTGAGATCACTCCCAACAGAGCCACGCTGACAGCACCAAGAGTAGTCATAAGATGCGAGAAATGGCACAGCTACTCAGTGTAGGAAATGAATTATTCAGTGTGGCTGAAGTTGATGTTTTACTTTCTTCAGCTACTGTAACAGGCTGAAAGTGACTAACTTGATATATGATGAATGGGAACTGTATGAATTGATGGGAATTCAGAAAATTGTGGTAATGTTGGATTATTGAGGACAATGTTGCCATGACTTTGTTGGGGCAGGCTTGTTCTCAGGAGAATAAGATGCTTATGAAGGATTCTGGCTACTGACAGGTTGATACATCAAATGATAACACGGAAGTTGATCATTCAGCCCAACCAGTCCTTATGGTATTTATCCTTCACATGAGAAGTAATCCTAATGCTGCTGTCTTCTCACATCCCTTTATTCCACCTTCTTTCAACCACCTATCTAACCTATTTGTAAATATTGACATGACTTCTACTTAATCAGAAACTTTGATCTCCTTGGCAATTTCTTCTTGATACTGCTGCTAGTCAACTTTTTTCCTGTTGCCTTGCGTCATTTGTTCTCTGCCCTCCATGAAGACATCCATTTCCAAAGCAAAACTGTGGAGAATATAGCACACCATCACCATAGTGGACACTCATACAGGACTGTCCTGCAGACCCCCATCAGATCTATCAAGGCACCTGAAATGTGCTTTTAGCATTCCAATAATGTTAAACCCCTGGCAAGGAATGGACCTTATTGCATCATAGCTCTGCAGAGCTTCTGGTGAACTGTACAAGTATCATCAAGCAAGGGTTGAGAGGGTAATCTTCATCATCCAGGATCCAGTCGGAAACTTGACTTTCATCTCATAAGAACTGCCTTAGCATAATTGAGTTGTAGCAGCTCCCAGGAAATTAAGAAATCAAAATGCATGAGAAGGAGTTAGTGGTCACATAGTAGATATACATTCAGGGACTGATACCCTTTCCTGTTAATGTATGTCATTGAACTGATCAAGAGTTCCTAGTCCATTATCATAAACATTAGGCTACCTCTGTAAATGTTCAATACCACCATAGGCTGAATTTTAAGACTCCACCACTGAAATAGGTGGCGGACATAAAAACTTTAAAGTTTAAAAAATGAAAGGAGAAGTCTTCCCATGCATTCTCCCCCCCCACCCCCAATGGCATATCACAACATTCCTGCCCTTCACTGCCACCACCACCCCACACCACTCCCCGCCATTGGGATACATATATTGAAAATTTTACCTTTCCCCCTCCAACGTTCGGCACCTTTGTCCTTTACCCCTTTCCATCACCTCCCCAAACCAATCCGAGTCATTCTAACCCCGCTCATCCCCACTCCCGCACAGAGAAAAAAACCTCCTCTTCGCTCCCCACAGGTGTCGTGCCATGTTTTCCCAAACGGGGATTTGAAGGCATGGCATTGTCGGCCGCCAGAATGAAGATTGCAACATGGTGGCTGAATTGCTGCAGCCTATATGGTAAATAGCAATTAACATATTTTAATGCGGGTCCTGTTGCCGAGCGGCAGGGCGGCCACAACGAGGCCTCACCGCCTCCGCTGAGATTGGTACGGGACCTGGTGGAGTCGGGGTCGGTGGCAGGCCTCCACCGTACCGAACTTCATTGCCCCCCGCTGCCATTGTTCCTGGCGATGGAGGCCTTTAAAATCCAGCCCCATGAACCAGCCAGTGGCAAAAAATAACAAATCAGTATGATGGTTACTTTGCTGGTGTTGTGAGTGTGTATATTGGGGATTGCTTGCAGCTCACTTTGCAGCTTGTGACACAGCTCATGGATGGCTTCCCTTAAAAAAATGAAGTCTCCTCAGCTCACCTCTTGAGTGAGTTGGGCGAGGAACAGTGTAGTCAGTAACTTCTGGTCGCCTGGAGCTGTCTTCTGTGTTGTCTTATCTGCCTTTTTACCCTTTGCCGCTCCTCCTCATTTTCCACTATGGCAACCAGGGTGATGGGTATTTCCAAAGGGAATGCCATACTGCCTAGGGTGGAATGGGTGGGAGTATGATCATTAATAATCTGGGCAGCAGTAGATCGCAAGGTTGACCTTCAATAGAAAAACGCCAAAAAAAGAGTTGAGCTGTTCAAGTATAGTGATATGCTAACACTTTTAACAGGGTGTGCCTGTTTTAGACAGACTTCCTGTATGTCAGGCAAAAATTAAGGTGTAATGATGGAAAATGAGTTGTATGATGCCTTTAGACCTTCATTTAAGAATTTGGGCTGAAAAATTGACTTTTGTGCCCGATATCACTTCCAGTGGGAAATTACATTCATGCAATCATGAATAGTGATTGGGAATAGGTAGCCTATCCATGTCCTGCTCCTTCCCAGCCCAGGTATGCTGGCCACAGGGACACAAATATAACAGAAAATCTAGGCTTCAGCATCAAGTATTACAGATGAAAATTAGCCTCTTGGAAGTCAGTAGTAGGTAGGCTATACCCCAGCCAGTATTGCTGCTTTTAGGATAGGATGGTAGAAAATTGATGGGATGATGTTTATCTGAAAGCAAAAATTTAAATCTGGCAACTGCGCAAGTCAAAATCATCCAAAATTGATACTGAATTTGTATTAAACAGTGTAAAGTGACTGTGGAAGATTACCGATCAAGTATTAATATGATTTCTCATGTTATGAAAATTTTGATGCATCATTAGCAATCTTGGCTGAGAATGTTTCATTGGCAGAAGGCAAAATCTCTGGTGAGCTTGTTAGAATAAACAAATATTTTGATTATTATTATTTCCATGTTTACTGAAGGTCAGCAACTTAAATGTAATATGTCTTTTATATGTGGGTGTATAATATGATAATAATTGAAAATTTCAGCATGATTTTTTCTTGAAAAGAGGACAGAGAGCTGATTAAAGCTTAACACACAGCTGGGTGCTTCATCAGTTTTCAGTCGCTTTCAGAATTAAACAAACTGGAATGTTCATTATATCCATTTACATTGGCGGACTACAATTGCTTCAGTGACACATTCTTTTCCTGCATATTAATTCCCCTTTTTGGCTTATTGGACTGTTAGGTTTATCTAATGCACTAATAATGAACACACAAGATTGATCAGTCCAAGGAATATGATAGTTGACAGTTTAAACATTAAACCTGCTTTATCTTTATGTTAAAAATCTATATGGAAAGACAAAACAAATTACATATCTTAGAGGCGAGGCATATTGCTACACTAATGCTGCTATCAGGATGAAGATTCACATCTGCCACTTCCCCCATGTGGCAAGGCTTCATTTTTGCCAAGTAATCAAGGAAGGAGATATGCGGAGAATGGAAAGAAAATAAGGGGGGAAGTCACTCTGGCAGTTCCCCCCTTATAGAATTCTTATAAGGCAACTCAAGTGTAGTGATCATAGAGGTCTAGGAAATTAAAGAGTTGTGCATGGGGAGTAAATTTAATTGGGGCAAAAAATTAGTGTTGAATTGTTCCAAACAGTATACAATGCGTATTTTGTCCAAAACTGATTCATAATTTAGGATACCAAATGAAAAATAAAATATATAAAATTGTTCTACCAGTACTAGGCTTGAACAAGTATGAAATTTGCTTGAACTACTTTTAATGCATATTTCAGCATAAACTGTAATGACATGACATAGTTTAGACTCAATAGTGGCCTGATTTTAACTCAAGGTGTGATCAGTATGTTGGGGGCTGGGGAACAGGGTGCGTGGTGGGCCTTGGTGGGTGACAAGTTTTCATGCAGAAGCTGGGAGAGATTTTAGCTCCTGGACCTAATTTACATATATACGATTGGATTCCCATCTGAACCCAGCAGAAATTACTGCCTGGTTGGCGAATCGGGAATGAGAATTTGAGAAGCAGAAGGCTGCTCCTGGGGACCCATGCGAATATGTTCCAGCATAAGGTAAGTTCATTGGAAGCCTCCAGGAAGAAGGGGTCCATGGGGGTGTGAAGCTTGGGGGCAGAGATGGCCTAAGGTTTCCTTGTGGAGCCCTGAGTTGCAATTCTCCTAACCCAGAAGTAAACTAAAAAAAAGTTTAAAACTTTGATGGACCTTTTCTGACCCTGTTCATGGCAGGTTTAGTCATATTATCAATGATAATAATGTCATTGGAGCTTGATCAGCATATTTAAAGGGGACCTCATTAGTTTAGGTGGATGACTTTGCCACCCACAATTTAAAATTGCAGTCGTTCAGATAGGAGTGGGTAAGACCCACACTCCATTTTATCTGCCCCCTTCACCCCTGGTCTTCACCAGGCAAGAGGCATTAAGATTGATTGAGGCCAGAGTTTGGTTAAACCTGCATAATGAAGTCGGTGATCTCAACTATAATGTTGCAGGAATGCTTCAGAAAGCTGTCTCTTCGGGAGTGACTGGAAGTTCCAATGTCTCAATAGTTTGAGATAGGTAATCTCCAATTTTGACAGACTAAGAAAAATACAGCTCACAGATTGAAAGTTTTTTTTTTCTTTCATGGGATGTGGTCATCACTGGCAAGGCTGGCATTTGTTGCCCATCCTTAATTGCCCTTGACAACTGAGTGGCTCGCTCGGCCATTTCAGAGGGCAGTTAAGAGTCAACTACATTGCTGTGGGGCTGGAATCACCTGTAGGTCAGACCAGGTAAGGATTGTAGATTTCCTTCCATAAATATAATATAAGAACAGAATATAAGAGCAGGGAGGTTATGATGGAGCTGACAAAACTTTAGTTAGGCCACAGCTGGAGTACAATGTACAGTTCTGGGCACCACACTATAGGAAAAATGTGATTGCACTGGAGAGGGTGCAGAGGAGATTCACCAGGATATTGTCTGGGCTGGAGCATTTCAGCTATGAGGAGAGACTGGATAGGCTAGGGTTGTTTTCCTTAGAGCAGAGAAGGCTGTGGGGGGACAAAATTGAGGTATACAAAATTATGTGGGGCATTGATAGGATAGATAGGAAGAAACTTTTTCCCTCAGAGGAGGGATCAATAACCAGGCGGCCTAGATTTAAGGTAAGGGGCAGGAGGTTTAGAGGGGATTTGAGGAAATGTTTTTTCACCCAGAGGGTGGTTGGAATCTGGAACACACTACCTGAAGGGATGGTAGAGGCAGGAACCCTCAGAACATTTAAGAAATATTTAGATGAGCACTTGAAACGCCATAGCATACAAAGCTACGGGCCAAGTGCTGGAAAATGGGATTAGAATAGATTGGTGCTTGATGGCCGGCACAGACAGGATGGGCCGAAGGGCCTATTTCTGTGCTGTATAACTCTATGACTCTAAATGACATTAGTGAACCAGATGGGTTTTTACATTAATCTACGGGCGGCACAGTGGCGCAGTGGTTAGCACCGCAGCCTCACAGCTCCAGCAACCCGGGTTCAATTCTGGGTACTGCCTGTGTGGAGTTTGCAAGTTCTCCCTGTGTCTGCGTGGGTTTCCTCCGGGTGCTCCGGTTTCCTCCCACAGCCAAAAGACTTGCAGGTTGGTAGGTAAATTGGCCATTATAAATTGCCCCTAGTATAGGTAGGGGAATATAGGAACAGGTGAGGATGTGGTAGGAATATGGGATTAGTGTAGGATTAGTATAAATGGGTGGTTAATGGTCGGAACAGACTCGGTGCACCGAAGGGCCTGTTTCAGCGCTGTATCTCTAAATCTAAATCTAAATCTATGATAGTTTCATGGCACCATTGCTAAGCTGAGCTTTCAATTCCAGACTTTTATTAATTAATTGAATTTAAATTCCTCCAACTTCCATGGTGGGATTTTAACCCGTGTCCCCAGGTCATTAGCCTGGGTCTCTGTATCACTAGCTCAGTAACATTGCCACTAGGCCAACATCACCCCATGCATTTGGTATGAGAAAATAGGACCGAAACTGAACTTCAAACAGGGAGCTACAGGTACAGGAAGGGCTCATGTATCTTGTGAGCATCGTTCAATTCACCCCTAATGAGACAGCCTAGAGAGAGAAATAAACATTTTAGCACAAGCCAGGGAAGAAATTCGAGTAGCGCTGGTTTGCACTGATCTCAACATGACCCAAGATATTGGTTGTGATTGATTACTCTGTGATTGATTACTCTGTGCTGTGTTTGTAAGGCTGCTCACTGTGCTGTTAATCAACTCTGAGGGTGCGTGTCCAAAAGTGAAACTAAGACAGGTCCGGGCAGTCATTTGAATAAAGCCTACACATACAGAAATTATGAATCTAGTTTCTTCACGCTTAGGGTATGAAACATAATATCTGGAGACAAAGATGGCAAGTAATTTAAATTTATCTGCCCCAATGCCTTTCCTGTCATTGCCAGGGGATCCTCCCATTCCGTGGGACAGATGGATTTCTGGGTTTGAAACCTCCTTGCTCATTATGGGGATGGACGGTAAGGTTGTAGCAGCCATCTGCAAGAAGGTGATACTCGTGCTTTTCCTCCGAGCAGAGGGCCAGTGTATCTTCAAGCAGCTAATGAATGCTGCATCTATATTTGATAAGTCAGTAAGTGCTCTTGAAAAATACTTTGGCCGGATGAAAAGTGTGATGATTGAACGATACACATTCTGCCAGAGATGCCAGGGAAATGGTGAGCCCATAAAACAATATGTGGCAGTTGTGTCAGTTGGCTTCTACCTAGAAATTTGCCACTCTTACGGCCTAGTGATGAGGGGTCACAGTCATCCCCTCTTGTCCTTCCTCTGATTTGACCACAGCAAGATTTATTCCTTTTAAACAGTGGCTGTGCTTACCACCTCTGTGAGTGTTTTACCTTTTTCCTTTACTGTGATTGTGAAAGAACCAATCAAACAGGTTTTCTTGAGTTTAAAAAAGAAAGAGGTAGATTTATTATACTTAACACTCTAACCCGATTTAAAAATGCTAAAAGATACGCTACACGTTCACACACACATTCATTGGGAGACCGGAGGCAGAGCAAGTGAGAGAGAGAGGAGCACGCCAGGAGCGGAGGTTTAAAAAGCATGCCAAAAGCCCAGAATCGGAGACCAGAGACAGTGAGAGAGAGAGAGAGAGAGAGAGAGGAGCAGGGTGGCAGCGGAGGTTTAAAAAGCGTGCTAAAAGCCCAGAATCGGAGACCAGAGAGAGAGGAGCATGGCAGGAGCAGCGGGAGCGGAGCAGGGAAAAATCGAAAAGTGACATCAGAGTGACATCACAATCAACAGGGAGAGCAGGGAAACAGAGCCGCCGGGGTGAGTATACAGGTAAGCTTATAATTGAATTTAATTTAAATCAAACATAGCATCAAACATCACAGGCAAGCAGGTAGGTGATTGGTTTGGAAAGAAGCTACCTGTTTGGTGAATATCTGGTAAGTGATTAAGGTCCATTCTAATCCTAATGTTTAAAATAGTAAAGGAACGAGTGGTAAGCTTAATAAAATATATTAAAAAAGGAAAATAAAATAAATAATTGAATAAAATATTTAGATAGTTAACTAAAACACATTAAGGATGGCAGGACAGATGATGTGTCACAGTTGCAGCATGTGGGAGCTCCTGTGATCCTGGGCAAACACGTCTGCAGTAAGTGTTTGCGGCTCGAAGAGCTTCAGCTCAGAGTCAGTGAACCCGAGTCTGAGCTGCAGACACTGCGACACATCAGGGAGGGGGAAAGTTACCTGGACATTTTGTACCAGGAGACGGTCACACCCCTTAGGATAGGATCTTCTGATTTGGACAGTGGTCAGGGACAGGAGAGTGTAGCTGCAGCTAATGGCAGGTAAGGGGATCCAGAGGGCAGGAGTGCAGGAGTCTCAGCCTTTGTGATTGTCGAACAGGTCTGAGGTTCTGTCAGCTTGTTTGGTGAGAGTGGGGGCTGCAGGGTGGATGAGCAACCTGACCATGGCACTATGGTACAGGAAGCCATTCCAATGGAGGGGGAAAAAAGGAATATAGTGGTAGTAGGGGACAGTATAGTTAGGGGGATTGACACTGTTCTCTGCAGCAAAGAGCAAAAGTCATAGAGTTATACAGCACCGTGTCTGCGCCGGCCATCTAGCCTATCTATTCTAATCCCATTTTCCAGCACGTGGCCCATAGCCTTGTATGCTATCACATTTCAAGTGCTCATATAAATACTTCTTAAATGCTGTCAGGGTTCCTGCCTCTACCATCCCTTCAGGCAGTGTGTTCCAGATTCCAATCACCCTCTGGGTGAAAAAATATTTCCTCAAATCCCCTCTAAACCTCCTGCTCCTTTCCTTAAATCTAGGCCCCCTGGTTATTGACACTTCTGCTGAGGGATAAAGATTCTTTCTATCTACCCTATCTATGCCCCTCATAATTTTGTATACCTCAATCAGGTTCCCCCTCAGTCTTCTCTGCTCTAAGGGAAACAACCCTAGCTTATCCAGTCTCTCTTCAGAGCTAAAATGCTCCAGCCCAGACAACATCCTGGTGAATCTCCTCTGCACCCTCTCTGGGGCAATCACATCCTTCCCAGAGTGTGGCCACCAGAACTGTACACAGTACTCCAGCTGTGGCCTATCTAGCATTTTATACAGCTCCATTATAACCTCCCTGCTCTTATATTCTATGCCTCGACTAATAAAGGCAAGTATCCCATATGCCTTCCTAACCACCTTATCTACCTGTGCTGCTGCCTTTAGTGATCTATGGACAGGAATACCAAGGTCCCTCTGACCCACTGTACTTCCTAGGGTCCTACCAAAATGCATCACCTCACACTTCTCAGGATTAAATTCCAGTTGTCACTGCTCTGCCCATCTTACCAGCCCATCTATATCGTCCTGTAATCTAAGGCTTTCCTCCTCACCACTGACAACACCATCAATTTTCACGTCATCTGCGAATTTACTGATCATACCTCCTATATTCACGTCTAAATCATTAATGTACACTACAAATCTGCTCTAAGGGAAACAACCCTAGCTTACCCAATCTCTCTTCATAGCTAAAATGCTTCAGCTCAGACAACATCCTAGTGTCCCAGCAAGTGAACCCTGTGGTACACCACTGGTCACAAGCTTCCAATCACAAAAACAACCCTCGACCATCACCCTCTGCCTCCTGCCACTAAGCCAATTTTGGATCCCATTTGCTAAATTGCCCTGGATCCCATGGGCTCTTATCTTCTTAACCAATCTCCCATGTGGGACCTTATCAAAAGCCTTACTGAAGTCCATGTAGACTACATCAACTGCTTTACCTTCATCTACACAGCTAATCAACTCCTCGAAAAATTCAATCAAATTTGTTAGACATGATCTCCACCTGACGAAGCCATGTTAACTATTCTTGATGAATCCCAGCCTCTCCAAGTGGAGATTAATCCTGTCCCTCAGAATTTTTTCCAATAGTTTCCCTAACACTGATGTGAGACTCAATGGCCTGTAATTACTTGGTTTATCCCTACTACCCTTCTTGAATAATGGTACCACATTCACTGTCCTCCAGTCCTCCAGCACTTCTCCTGTGGCCAGAGAGGATTTGAAAATTTGTGTCAGAGCCCTGCAATCTCTTTCCTTGCCTCACATAGCAGCCTGAGATACATCTGGGGATTTATCCACTTTTAAGCCTGCTAAAACCGTTAATACCTCCTCCCTTTCAATGCTAATTTGTTCAAGTATATCACAATCCCCCTCCCTGATCTCTACACCTACATCATCCTTCTGCATAGTGAACACAGATGAAAAGTAATCATTTAAAACCTCACCTACGTCCTCCGGCTCCACACACAGATTGCCACTTTGGTCCTTAATGGGCCTACTCTTACCCTGGTTATCCTTTTGCCCTTAATATACTTATAAAACGCCTTGGGATTTTCCTTTATCTTGCCCGTCAGTGTTTTTTCATGTCCAGACGGCTGTGTTGCCTGAGTTCGGGACATCTGCTCAGGGCTGGAAAGGAACTTACAGTGAGAGGGGGAGGATCCAGTCATCATGGTCCATGTAGGTACCAACAACATAGGCAGGACAAGGAAAGAGGTTCTGAGTAGTCAGTATGAGGAACAAGGCACCAAGCTAAGAAGCAGAACCTCAAAGGTAATAATCTTGGCATAGGGCAAATAAGAATACAGAAATTAACGCATGGTTCAAAGACTGGTATGGTAGAAGTGGGTTCTGGTTCGTGGGGCACTGGCACCAGTACTGAGGAAAGTGGTGGCTGTACCGTTGGGACGGTCTTCTAGCGAGCCCTATAACTAGGGAAGTAGACAGGGTTTTAAACTGAATAGTGGGGGCAAGGGATCAAATTTGGGAAGATATGGTAAATCAAGGAGTAGAGACAAGGCAAGAGAGAAAGGTATTAATATGGGAAATGTTAAACAGACTGTGACAGGAAGGAACCGAGCATACAAATCTGACAGTAAATCAACAGATAACGTTACAAAAATAATAAAAGGACATAACTAAAGGCTCTGTATCTGAATGCACATAGCATTCGAAACAAAAGAGATGAACTGAGAGCACACATAGATACAATTAAGTACGATCAGATAGCCATTACAGGAACATGGCTGCAGGACAAGATAGATTGGGACCTGATTATTGAAGGGTATATGGCATTTAGGAAGGATAGGAAGCTAGGAAAAGGTGGAGGGGTAGCTCTGTTAATTAATGAAGGTATTAGCACAATAGAGAGGGATGACCTAAGTTCGGGAGACCAGGATGTAGAATCAGTTTGGGTAGAGATGAGAAATCATAAAGGCAAGAAGTCACTTGTGGAAGTGGTGTACAGGCCACCTTACATTAGCAACACTGCAGGACGGCGTATAAAAGAAGAAATAATGACAGTTTGTCAGAAAGCAACAGTGATAATTATGGGGGATTTTAACCTACATATAGATTGGAAAAATCAGATGGGCAGAGGTAGCCTAGACAAGGAGTACACAGAATGTTTTTGGGATAATTTCTTGGAACAATACATTCTGGAGCCAACCAGAGAGCAGGCTATACTAGACCTAGCATTGTGCAATGAGATAGGATTAATTAATGACCTCATAGTTAGGGTGCCCTAGGTAGCAGTGATCATTATATGATTGAATTTTACATTCAGTTTGAGGGAGAGAAGAAGAGTGGGTCCAAGACTAGTATCTTAAACTTAAATAACGGCAATTATGAGGGCATGAAAACAGAGATAACTAAAGTGAACTGGCAAATCAGCTTAAGGGATAGGTCAATAGAGATGCAGTGGCAGACATTTAAGGGGATATTTCAGAATACACAGAATAGATACATTTCAACGAGAAAGAAAAATTCCAAGGGTGGGACCCGCCATCCGTGGTTAACTAAAACAGTTCAAGATCGCATCAAACTTAAAGAAAAAGCCTACAATTTTGCAAAGATGGGAGGCAGGTCAGAAGATTGGACAGAATATAAATAAAACAGCAAAGAATGACTAAAAGATTTACAAGGAAGGTAAAATTAGTGTACAAGAGAAAGCTAACTAGAACTATAAAGACAGAATAGTAAGAGTTTCCACAGATATTTAAAAAAGAAGAGGTAACAAAGTGAGTGTTGGTCTGACAGAAAGTGAGTCTGGGGAATTAATAAAGGATAATAATGAGATGGCAGATGAATTGAACAGATCTTTTGCATCAGTCTTCACTATTGAGAATACAAGTAAGATCCCAGTATTAGCTATAAGTCAAGAAATGGAAAGGAGGGAGGAACTCAAGAAAATTACAATCATCAGAGGAGTGGTACTGAACAAATTTTTGGAGCTGCGAGCTGACAAGTCCCGTGATGGACTTTATCCTAGGGTGTGAAAGAAGTGGCTAGTGAGATAGCTGATGTGTTAGTTTCAATTTTCTAAAATTCCCTAGATTCGGGGAAGGTTCCGTTAGATTGGAAAATAGCGAAGGGAGGGAGACAGAAAGCAGGAAACTACAGCCCCATTATCTTAACATCTGTCTGAGGAAAAATGTTAGAAGCTATTAGTAAAGATGGTATAGCAGGGCATTGAGAAAAATTCAAGATTCTGAAGCAGTATGTGGACGGCCCTACTAGAGCAGGGGCTGCACTCAACCTCCTCTTAGGAAATGAGGATGGGCAGGTGGTTGATGTGTCAGTGGGGGAGCACTTTGGGACCAGTGACCATAACTCTATTAGCTTCAAGATAGTTATGGAAAAGGATAGGACTGGTCCTCAGGTTGAAGTCCTAAATTGGGGGAAGGCTAATTTCGATGGCATCAGACAGGAACTCTCAAAAGTTGAATGGGAGAGGCTGTTTACAGGTAAAGGGACGTCTGGCAAGTGGGAGGCTTTTAAAAGTGAGATAGGAAGAGTTCAGGGCCAGCATGTTCCTGTTAGATGGAAGTGCAAGGCTGGCAAGTTTAGGGAACCTTGGTTGACAAAGGATATTGAGGGTCTGGTCAGGACAAACAAGGAGGCATATGTCAGGTATAGGCAGCTGGGATCGAGCGAGTCCCTCGAGGAGTATAGGGGATGTAGGACTACACTTAAGAAGGAAATTCGGAGGGCGAAAAGGGGCCATGAGATTTCCCTGGCAGATAAGATAAAGGAGAATCCTAAAAGATTCTAAAAGTATATTAAGAGTAAAAGGGTAGCTAGGGAGAGAGTAGGTCCCCTTAAGGAACAGTGTGGCAATCTATGTGTGGAGCCACGGGAAATGGGCGAGGCCTTAAATGAATATTTCTCGTCCGTATTTACCGTGGAGAAGGTCATGGAAGCTAGTGATTTCAAGGGAGGGAACAGCGATATCCTGGAGCATATCAACATTACAAAGGAGGAGGTGTTGGAGGTTTTGAAGTGCATTAAGGTGGATAAATCCCCACAGCCTGACAAGGTGTATCCTAGGATGCTATGGGAAGCAAAGGAGGAGATTGCTGGGGCCCTGGCAGAGATTTTTGTATCATCGTTAGCCACGGGTGAATTTGATTGAGTTTTTTGAGGAGGTGACCAAGAGGATTGATGAGGGCAGGGTGATGGACGTTGTCTACATGGACTTTACCAAGGCCTTTGACAAGGTCCCGCATGGTAGGCTAGTCCAGAAGGTTCGAACACATGGGATCCAGGGTGAGCTATCAAATTGGATACAAAATTGGCAAGGTGATAGGAGGCAGAGCGTGGTAGTGGAGGGTTGTTTTTCAGATTGGAGGCCAGTGACCAGTGGTGTGCCACAGGGATTGGTGCTGGGCCCTCTGTTGTTTGTCATATATATTAATGACTTGGATGTGAATGTAAAGGGCATGATTAGTAAGTTTGCAGATGACACCAAAATTGGTGGTATAGTGGACATTGAAGAAGGTGGTCTAAGGTAGGGGTGATTAAAACTAGAGGGCATAGATTTAAGGTGAGAGGGAGGAGGTTTAAAGGGGATTAAAGGGATAAATTTTTCACATAAAGAATAGTGGGTATCTGGAATGAGCTGCCTGAGGAGGTGGTGGAGGCAGGAACAGTAGCAACGTTTAAGAGGCATCTGGACAGGTACTTGAATGAGCAAGGCATAGAGGGATATGGAATTAATGCAGGCAGGTGGGATTAGTATAGATAGGCATTATGGTCGGCACGGACGCGGTGGGTCGAAGGGCCTGTTTCCATGCTGTTTGACTCTATGACTCTAAGATAATCAGGCAGAGTCAACATCGTTTTGTGCAAGGGAAATCTTGTTTAACCAATTTATTGAAGTTCTTTGAGGGAGTTACATGTGCTGTGGATAAAGGGGAACCAGTGGATGTATTGTACTTAGATTTCCAGAAGGCATTTGATAAGGTGTCACATCAAAGGTTATTGAAGAAAATAAAAGCTCATGGTGTAGGGGGTAACATATTGGCATGGATAGAAGATTGGCTAGCTAACAAGAAACAGAGAGGAGGCATAAATGGGTCATTTTCTGGTTGGCAAGATGTACTGAGTGGTGTGCCACAGGGATCTGTGCTGGGGCCTCAACTTTTTACCATTGATATAAATGACTTAGATGAAGGGACCGAAGATATGGTTGCAAAATTTGCTGATGACACAACAATAGGTAGGAAAGTAACTTGTGAAGAGGACATAAGGGGCGACAAAGGGATATAGATAGGCTAAGTGAATGGGCAAAGACCTGGCAATAATGTGGGAAAGTGGGAAATTGTCCACTTTGGCAGGAAGAATAAAAAAGAAGCATATTATCTAAATGGTGAGAGATTGCAGAGCTCTGAGATGCAGAGGGATCTGGGTGCCCTAGTGCATGAATCGCAAAAGGTTAGTATGCAGGTACAGCACATAATTAGGAAAGCTAATAGAGTGTTGTCGTTTATCGTGAGGGGAATTGAATACAAAAGTAGGGAAGTTATGCTTCAGCTATACAGGGTATTGGTGAGACCAAATCTGGAATACTTTGTACAGTACTGGTCTCCTTATTTAAGGAAGGAAGTAAATGTGTTGGAGGCAGTACAGAGAAGGTATACTAGACTAATACCTGGAATGGGCAGGCTGTCTTACAAGGAAAGATTGGACAGGCTAGGCTTGTATCCGCTGGATTTTACACACAGCTGCCACTGTACGTCGGTGGTGGAGGGAGTGAATGTTTGTGGATGAGGTGCCAATCAAGCGGGCTGCTTTGTTCTGGATGGTGTCGAGCTTCTTGAGTGTTGTTGGAGCTGCACCCATCCAGGCAAGTGGAAAGTATTCTATCACACTCCTGACTTGTGCCTTGTCGATGGTGGACAGGCTTTGGGGAGTCAGGAAGTGAGTTACTCTCCACAGGATTCCTAGCCTCTGACCTGCTCTTGTAGCCACGGTATTTATATGGCTACTCCAGTTCAGTTTCTGGTCAATGGTAGCTCCTAGGATGTTGATGGTGGGGGATTCAGCGATGGTAATGCCATTGAATGTCAAGGGGAGATGGTTAGATTCTCTCTTGTTGGAGATGGTCATTGCCTGGCACTTGTGTGGCACGAATGTTACTTGCCACTTATCAGCCCAAGCCTGGATATTGTCCAGATCTTGCTGCATTTCTACACGGACTGCTTCAGTATTTGAGGAGTCGCGAATGGTGCTGAACATTGTGCAATCATCAGCGAACATCCCCACTTCTGACCTTATGATTGAAGGAAGGTCATTGATGAAGCAGCTGAAGATGGTTGGGCCTAGGACACTACCCTGAGGAACTCCTGCAGTGATGTCCTGGAACTCAGATGATTGACCTCCAACAACCACAGCCATCTTCCTTTGCGCTAGGTATGACTCCAACCAGCGAACAGTTTTCCCCCTGATTCCCATTGACTCCAGTTTTGCTAGGACTCCTTGATGCCATACTCGGTCAAATGCTGCCTTGATGTCAAGGGCAGTCACTCTCACCTCACCTCTTGAGTTCCGCTCTTTTGTCCATGTTTGAACCAAGGCTGTAATGAGGTCAGGAGCTGAGTGACCCTGGCGGAACCCAAACTGAGCGTCACTCAGCAGGTTATTGCTAAGCAAGTGCTGCTTGATGACACTGTTGATTCCACCTTCCATCACTTTACTGATGATTGAGAGTAAACTGATGGGGCGGTAATTGGCCGAGTTGGACTTGTCCTGCTTTTTGTGTACAGGACATACCTGGGCAATTTTCCACATTGCAGGGTAGATGCCAGTGTTGTAGCTATACTGGAACAGCTTGGCTTGGGGTGGAGCAGGTTCTGGAGCACAGGTCTTCAGTACTATTGCCGGAATATTGTCAGGGCCCATAGCTTTTGCAGTATCCAGTGCCTTCAGTCGTTTCTTGATATCATGGGGAGTGAATCGAATTGTCTGAAGTCTGGCATCTGTAATGCTGGGGACTTCAGGAGGGGGCCGAGATGGATCATCAACTCGGCACTTCTGGCTGAAGATTGTTGCAAATGCTTCTGCCTTAACTTATGTAATAGGTTTTAAGCAAGTAAAGCGGGGTTGGGGCAAGGGATAACAAGAGAGAAGGTGTTGATAGGACAAGGTCACAGAGAATAACTGACCAGAAAGTCCTGGAGCAAACGCAAACAGTATGTTAATAGTGTGGTGAAAGACAAAGTGTGAGTACAAGGAGGGTGTTAATTGACAGAAAACTGAACAGGCTGGCCCCAAGCACAAACATGAAAAGAACAGTGGGTAGGCACAGTAGAAACAAACCAAACAAAAATAAACACATAAAAAATAAAAAAGAAGAAAAAAGAAAAAAATAACTAAAAATAAAAAGGGGGGCCCGTCATGCTGTGAAATTATTGAACTCAATGTTTAGTTTGGTAGGCTGTAGTGTGCCGAGTTGGTAAATGAGATGCTGTTCCTCGAGCTTGATGTTCACTGCAACTCTGCAGCAATCCCAGGACATAGATGTGGGCATGAGAGCAAGGGTGGGGGGTTTGAAATGGCCAGCAACCGGAAGCTCGGGGTCATGCTTTCGGACTGAGCGGAGGTATTCCGCAAAGCAATCACCCAGTCTGTGTTTGGTCTCCCCAGTGTAGAGGAGACCACATTGTGAGCAGCGAATACAGTACACTACATTGAAAGAAGTACAAGTAAATCACTGCTTCACCTGAAACGAGTGTTTGGGGCCTTGGATAGTGAGAGGAGAGGAGTTAAATGAGCAGGTATTACACCTCCTGCGATTGCAGGGGAAGGTGCCATGGGAAGGGGACGAGGTGGTGGAGGCAATGGAGGAATGGATCAGGGTATCATTGAGGGAATGATCCTTTTGGAATGCTGACAGGGGAGGGGAGGGGAGGGGAAGATGCACTTTGTAGTGGCATCACACTGGAGGTGGTGGAAATGGCGGAGGATGATCCTTTGGATGTGGAGGCTGGTGGGGTGGAAAGTGTGGACAAGGGAAACCCTGTCGCGGTTCTGGGAGGGAGGGG
This sequence comes from Heterodontus francisci, assembly GCF_036365525.1. Lineage (NCBI taxonomy): Eukaryota > Metazoa > Chordata > Chondrichthyes > Heterodontiformes > Heterodontidae > Heterodontus > Heterodontus francisci. The sequence continues at coordinate 141,837,106 of NC_090374.1, forward strand.
AAGTGGTGAGGGTAGAGGTGTGGGAAATGGGCCATACACGGTTGAAGGCCCTGTCAACCACAATGGGGGGGAATCCTCGGTTGAGGAAAAAGGAAGACATATCAGAAGCACTGCCATGGAAGGTTGCACCATCAGAGCAGATGCGCCAGAGACGGAGAAACTGTGAGAATGGAATGGAGTCCTTACAGGAGGCAGGGTGTGAAGAAGTGTAGTCGAGGTAACTGTGGGAGCCGGTGAGCTTATAATGAATAATTTCAAGTTCTATGTGGCCAAAGACAGGCGGAGCGTTATGGGAGTAAAACTATTAGATAATCTTGGCTTCAAACTTGCAGATCCACCAGAGCACACATTAATGTGATTGATGATACAGACTATGCACAACAGTATCCTTTCTTATTCACCGGATTTGGGGAGATTAAGGGGTCTGTCATGCTCCTCCTGTTGACATGTCAAGCCCACCTGTATTGCAAAATTTGAGACGGTTGCCATCCGCAATCCATGCTGAAGTGTCACAGGAGCTGAAATGACTAGAAGCAGATGGTATCATTGAGCAAATCAACTCATCCCCATGGATATCGAATCTAGTCATTCCGCGACACAAAAATGGAGAACTTGGACTATGCGTTGACTGTAGATCGGTCAACAAAGCAATTATTCCGGACTAGTACCTGTTCCCTATGATCCAATAACTATTGGCATTATTTCATGACTCCACAGTCTTTACGAAGCTTGACATGCGATGGAGCTATCTTCACATACCACTAGCGATAGCGAAGTGATTTGTGACATCGGCGACTATGCAGTTGCATGATTTTGCACACGACCGCAAATCTTGTGATGTGCGAGGAGTCGAAGGCAGATTTGGCGGCAGACAGTATACTGCAAAAAGTAAGCCAGTAGCGAAAAAGAGGAAGAACTAGTCCCATACTACAGAGTATGCAATGAACTCGCATTGTTTGATGACAATTCTATTGCATGTGGAACGCAAGCAGTTATCCCAAAAGTGCTACAGCAATAGATGTTTCATCTTGCCCATGAAGGACATCCAGGTGTCGTTAAGATGAAAAAACAATCCCATGAAGCAGTCTGGTGGCCTGCAATAGATGGCCACATAGAAGTGGTCATTAGAAGCTGCATAATATGTACACTCAGTGAAACATCTGCTAAACTGTGTCCCTCACCTCGACAACTGATCCATGGCCAACAAAACCATGGCAACAACTGTAAGTAGATATTTTTGGAGAAGTGCATGCAGCCCCTAGCAATCAAAGTTTTTTTGCTTGTTGTTCATGATCTACATAACAAGTGGTTGGAAATTACCACAAAAAATTCTATAACCACCACTTCAGTCATTGACGTTCTAGACAAGTTGTTTACAGAGTGAGATTTGCCAGAGACTATCACTATCAACAACAGACTGTGGTTTGTTTCCATTCAGTTCAGAGTTCCTAGCAAGTTACAGAATTCACCACCATCTGACATCGTGATGCAACCAGCAATCGAATGGTGGCATTGAATGTTTTAACAGGGTGATTAAGGACAGTTTGAGAGCTAGCATGTCAGAGGGGAAAACGTTTGAACAATCCGTTTATATTCTACTTTGCCTATATCGATCCACCTCACACTCTGACAGGAACGACACCGGCTAAAACTTATAGTTGGTCACGACATTCACACAACGCTGACCATTCTTCAGCCATCACCACCATTCAACACAAATGTCAGAGTGAAAGCAGAAGAAATCACAAAGCAACAAGGCAAAGCAAAAGCATACTCCGATAAGCAAACACACGCAAGGAAACCATGATTCACAGTTGGAGATTGGGTTCGCATCAAACGTCCAAATCACAACCACAAGCTCACATTGTCTCTATCATGACTCAGGCAGATCAAGTGGATTCTCAGTACCAAAGTTTATCTCTTGGGTGACAACACCAAGTGGAACACAAGCCGCTTGATTGTGAGCTGACCTGGAGATTTCAACGATCGTGACTACAAGAATACATTTCTTTTTCTGATTAGCAATTGTGATGTTGATCATTTACTCATCAAGACGATCACACTGAACCACAACCATGTCTTTGTCGATCTCAGCGCCGTCATAGGAGACCTCCATATCTTGAAGATTATTTCTGTACTTAGAGGAGCAAAGGGACTCTAAGAAATTACTTAATTTATATCTGATGCTTATGAAAGTTTAATTAAAAATAAGCAACTTAGTCTACAAGGGGAAAACATGTTGTGTTTGATTGCTCGGTGATTGGTTGCTTTGTGCTGTGTTTGTAAGGCTGCTTGCTGTGCTGTTAGTCAACCCTGAGGGGCGTAGTTCCAAAAAAGACAGGTCCAGGCAGTCATCTGAATAAAGCCTACACATACACAGAGATCATGAGTCTAGTTTCTTCATGCTGGGGGTACGAAATATAACATAACAATATTGGCTCAAGACTAATTGAATTTGGGCCTCACCTGCGTAAGACTGGCGAGCTGCCAATCAGATGTTCCAGTGCAACTCACCAGTCAGGACCGTAGAAATGTTGGCCAGCTCAAATGCCAAGCTGGTCCACAGGTAGGTTCTGGAGTAGGAGTTGGGGTAGAGAGAGGTGAATCAGAGCCTAGTTCATGATTCAGGTTGGGCAGCCAGCAATTTTCAGGGGGAGATTGGGCACAAGAGTTCACGACCCAAAATTCATCCCCCCAACCTTAACATTATGCCCCCAAAAGATGGGTGAAACGAGGCTGGAAATTTCCCCCTGCCATGTTCAATTTGCTGTACCACAGACTTGATCTGTTTATTTTGTCTTCCAAGGGAAGTTCTGCATCAATACCCACTGACATCCTACATTACTCAACCGAAACTAAAGTTGTTGTTGTTATACTATATCTAGTCTAACACCCCCATTATTTATTTATCCCTGAGCAATTACTTTCCGCAGTTGTTGGGTCCATGGCCAAGCAGCACAGGAATGATGATGGTTCATGGCATATTGAATCGTCTCTCAATACTTATTGCTGTAACCTTTGATTTCATTTCTAACTAGGTATTTATCTGCCTTTTTATTTTTAAAAATTAATTGATACTCTCATCAAAGCAATTAATACTGTATGTTCCACATCCTTTTGGACTTCATTCTCCCTCCAGCTCCAGTTCTTCCTATCTTCCTTGATCAGTTCTTTGTAGCTTACGGCAGTGCTTTCATCTGAAGTAACCTCTGAACTATATCAAAACAATGTTTACTGCCTTTTCATATTTTTTTTCTCCAGTTAAAGTTCAAGTAACCTTTTCTGGTGAAACATAATGGTGCGTTTTAAAGATGCCCACATGCTGTGCAAATCTGAAAGCACCTTGGGGGTAGATTTTAACATTGTGCAACAGTGTAAAATGGATGACAGTGAATCAGCAGCCCATTTAACATCTCTCCAAATTTTTATTAACCCTGAAACTAAAAATCAGGAGATGTCAAACTGGCTGCTGATTTGCTGTCACCTGTTTTACACTATCACACAAAATCCAAATTACCCCCTTAAATTTGATAGCAGCTTGTCTCCTTTTTTGTATACTTGCTGACTCAAAGTCCTTTTACAGCCAATGAAATACTTTTGAATTGGCATCACCATTGTAATGTAGGAAACATGGCAACCAATTTGTGAAAAACAAGATCCCACAAATGGCAAAGAGTTTAAACAAAACAGATAATATGTTTTAATGATGTTGATTGAGGGATAAGTATTGGCTCGAACCTTTCTGCTTTCTTCAAATAGTACCATGGGATCTTTTATGTCCACCTGAAAGGGCAGACAGAGCCTTGGTTCAGCGTCTATTCTGAAAGATGGCATCTCAGACAGTGCTGCATTCCCTCAGTACTGCATTGACATGTTAGCCTAGATTATGAGCTTATGTCTCTGGAGTGGGACTTATCCTATGAACTTTTGACATAGAGACGAGAATTCCACCACAAAGCTAAGGCTGAGACCTTTTCAACAAGCTATTTTTAAGTGAATACATATTGTCTGTTATTGCTTCAAGGCAGTAAATGGCCAAGATATCAAATTCCATGCTTTTCTTAGTGCAGAATTAATGCAACCAGGGCAGAGTAGTGGAATTTTGGGAGGATTCCTGCTGTGCTATGGCCAGATTCGAAATTCCAACAGGAAGAAGTCAACTGATGAGCATTTTTTCCTTTGCCCCTATCATGACATCACTTTTGGATGTGTAACTGGCAAGATGCCAGGCTACCAACAAAACTCCTGTCATTCAAGAAGGCATACAGCATGTTTGCCTTCATCGGTCGGGGCATAGAGTATAAAAATTGGCAAGTCATGTTGCAGCTGTACAGAACCTTAGTTAGGCCACACTTAGAATATTGCGTGCAATTCTGGTCGCCACACTACCAGAAGGACATGGAGGCTTTGAAGAGGGTACAGAGGAGGTTTACCAGGATGTTGCCTGGTCTGGAGAGCATTAGCTATGAGGAGAGGTTGGAAAAACTCAGATTGTTTTTACTGGAACGACGGAGGTGGAGGAGCGACATGATAGAGGTTTACAAAGGTATGAGTGGCATGGACAGAGTGGATAGTCAGAAGCTTTTTCCCAGGGTGGAAGAGACAGTTACTAGGGGACATAGCTTTAAGGTGTGAGGGGCAAAGTTTAGAGGGGATGTGCGAGGCAAGTTTTTTACACAGAGGGTGGTGAGTGCCTGGAACTTGCTGCCAGGGGAGGTGGTGGAAGCAGATACGATAGCGACGTTTAAGAGACATCTTGACAAATACATGAATAGGAAGGGAATAGAGGGATATGGGCCCCAGAAGTGCAGAAGGTGTTAGTTTAGGCAGGCATCAGGATCGGTGCAGGCTTGGAGGGCCAAATGGCCTGTTCCTGTGCTGTACTGTTCTTTGTTCTTTGTTCTTGTTCTATTCCACCACCAGCAAGATTCCCTGCATGAAGCAGGCATACTTGCCATGAAAGGGTTATAGACACGCCTCACATTCTGAGAAAGATCAATTGAATTTGATGTTTCTCACTTTAAAGGAAGACTGAACCTCACCCTTCCCATGCTCCACCTCCCAACCCCCATTTCCCCGATGGAGAAGCAAGGTGTCACCCAATCCAAAATCCCACTGGCTCTGATGGCAGAATGTCCTAGTAGTGCTATTGCTGGTGTAGGCATCCATTACTATTATTCAACCAACTCTATTCCCAGGATTTTGGGATGGGGTCAAACAATGGGCCAGTGGAAGATTCCCCTCCTGTCTCAAACCCAACTTCTCCAATTCCTTGTACTAACATCTAGAACTGGTGTGGAGACAATCTCCACGGGCTGAATTGTCTGGGCCCCTCAAAGACGGGCTAACAGGCGGGGGTGGTCATAGAATTGCGACAGGAGGCAGTGGGTGGAGGGACCGTCGCAATGTAATTTTGTCGGGAGAGGGATAAGCCCAGTAAAATGAGATGACCTCCCTGCTGGTTTGTGGGAGGGAGGCCCTCCTCTGTGTGCAATCTGTGGCCACCATCAAAGAAACTACCTCCCTGGGCTCCCTTCTCCCTGTAATTCCTACCTACCAGCACTGGGCCTCGGTCCAAGGCCTCTGCAGTACCGACAGTGGTCACCGCTCCCGGTGGTGCTGTCAATACTACTGAGCTCCCAGCCCTTTGGCCAACAGCTCTTGGAGGCAGGATCCCCATCTTTAAAGGGACGAGGATGTCGACACTGGACTGTTAATTGGCCTGGTGTCATTAAATAGAGCCGGAGGGGTGTGGGGGCTTTGAAAAGCTAAGGCAGTTTCCTCCGCCTTTTTGGCCCAATGCTGGAAGCGCTGATGTCAGCACATAATCTACAAATAAAGTGCAAGAGACAGCTTAAATGAATACTTCTTTCTAATGGTTTGTTACTGTACTTTGTTTTTTCCTTCTATTTTTCTGAGATTTTTCTTTTTTCTAACAACAGTTTTGATGTGCTCCTACCTGTCCCTCCTTTCTCTTTGGCAAGCTTCCAGTGCTGCCTTAGTGTTGGACATGGGAAATTTCCCCAGTTAAACTAGCTGGGCTGGATTTTAAGAAACCTTCGATGTCAGGATCCAAGGCGGGGTGGGGGGGTGCTGAAGATGGCTCTGGATGAGGCCCGCCACCAACCTGGATGCTGGCAGGGCCCGGCCTGATTCTCCCGGCGGCGGCAAGGCACTGTGGCGGTCACCACCCGCCCCCCAGCCGCTCGGCGACAGGACCACAATATACAAATTAATAAAATTAATAGCTTTACATATACTTACATCTAGATGGCCCGCCGCGATCTTCAGCCTGGCGGGCAGCACCCCCGCGACTTTGGACCCCCGTCCGGCAAAATGAGGCGCAACACTGCTGGGGAGGGGGGATGAGGTAAATTTATCAGTACTGGGTGGGGTGGGGGGGGGGAATCAGGGTCAAATAAACTTCATGGGTGTAGGGGATGGTGGGAAGGGTTGCATTTTAAACTTTCCAGTTTGTGGGGGGAATGTCAGATGGTAAAGGTAAGTCTTTGGTGGGGGCGAGAGGGCAAGTAGTTAATGTAATTGTTATTGGGGAGGTGTGAGGGGGGCAAAAGAAATATATTTAATTTTATTCAATATGTCTTTAAATATTTAAATATCAGTAAAACTAACTGCCCTTTAAAAATGGCATCAGCTCCTGTGCACAGGCAGCTGACGCCATTGCCGGAGACAGACAGCCCGCCCCCTGCACATGATTGGAGGGGGTGGGGGTGGTGGTGGCCTGCCCCTGCTATTTAACTGAGCTGCTTGAGATTACGGCGGCTCTTTGGCATGCGGCCCGCCACCTCTGGAGCTCACTGCCAAGATCGGCAGTGAGCTCATAGATTCCAGCTGCTGTCTCTAACTCACCCAGTGCAAATAAAACTAAATTTATTTATGCTCAATTATAATTTAAATATACTATTTAATCAAATTGTTGGATTGTTAGGGGCATTCAGGTGATTTATACTGGGAATATTAAAATGTATTCTTTTTGGAGTCATCCGATTATTCTTGCATCTGTCCTTTGGTGCCCAAGTCCACTGTCACAAGTGACCTCAATCCAGTTCAAACTCAAAAAGGGCTAAATTAGGCCCTGTAGCATCCATTTATAGATGCTATGCAGCCTCCTAATGTTTTGAAAATGGTGTCTGAGATATGCATGCATGCCTCTGATGTGAAATGTGCCTGATGCCATCTTGGTAAAAGGGAATGCACATGTACAGCTCAGGCAGTGGCAGGATTTGGAGCTGCCAGATTATGATGCCAGTTTTGAACGCCACGCTCCAGCCGACAGCCTGTCTGAACCTCGCACAGCTAAACAGGACATAAAACGGCATGAAAAACTTCCTTGCCATCAGTGCTATTTAAAAGGATCATGAAATACTTACAGGTTACTTGCTGGGTTATCTTTTCTGGCTGTTGTTGCAATTATACGTGTTTTTGGAGCTTTTCTATACTTGCCTAAAGATTGAATACTCTACAGGGAGGGTCTGGCTGGTGCTGAAGCACTTTTTGCTGACTTAAAAGCTTGTGCTGAAACAATTTGCTTCTAGACGTGGGTGGCCTGTTGAACCTTTCTCTTAGAATTGAACATGACTAGGACACCACGCAGTGCTGGACTAGCTATGAGCAGGGAGAGAGTTGCTGGGGAGAAGGACTCTCAGCAGGAGGCCATATCTGCAGAGGTTCCTCAGGGAGCAATTCCTTTACCTCAATTTCTGTGACAACTAATGCTTGAGATTTCTTCGCTTAACTAAAGAGGTTGTGACTGAAATCTGCCAACTCCTACAGCCACGACACCAATCTCAAAGGAGAGCAAAGACAGCATTGCATGTGGTTATCAAGGTGACCATGGCCACTAACATTCATGCATCCGGCTCCTTCCAGGCTGCTACTGGAGATGTAAGCAACATCTCACAGTTTGCAGTACACTGCTGAGAGAGATCACTGAGTTTCTATACACAGCGAGATGGCTTCATCTCATTCACCCTTGCTAGAAATATGCAGGAGGAGTGAGCACAAGGATTTTCTCAGATCGCAGGCTTTCCCATGGAGTAGGGTGCCTTTGACTGCATGGACATTGTACCTCATGTGAACTCGGCCGCTTTCATGAAGCAAAATGATTACACTCCCTAAATGTGAAACTGATGTGTGATGCAATGCAATGCATCTTGCAGATGAATGCTGGATATATTGACAGTAGTCATGATTCCTTCATTCAGCAGCATTCCTCTCTGCCACCTGTACTGAAACCACCATGCCAAGTCAAAGACTGGCTACAACAACCTGGCCATTATGAGGAACAGACTTTGCCACCACCTATCAGGCAAGAAGTTGGGGTGTAGGGGTAAGAAGAGGATGATGGATGATGCGGGGGAGAATAAGTGGAGGAGGAGGAGGAAGTGGAGGAGGAAATGGAGGAGAAAGAAGTGCAACAGGAAGTAGAGGAACAGGAAGAGGAAGGGAAGCTGCAACATAGACAGCCCCTTTCTGCCCAGGCTATACATAATCAACTAATTCATGAGCGACACCAGTAAATTACACCTCACCACCTCATTCACCAACAGTCCCACCTCCTTACTTTTCCTATATCACTGAATATTAAATCGTCCTCTTTCCAGCAACACAATAATAAAAAACACAAGAAAATGCACATTCTTATTCAAATTTATGCATTCTATCACTACATTCTACAACAAAGATAAGCCAATCACCCTTGTGCATTTCCTCAGTGCCTGTCTTCCATCTACCTTTGTCTATCCTCATACTCCTACAAAGTGCTTCCCCAGTGGCTGCAACATGGGTGGTGGAAGGCTGCTCACCTTCAATGGAAAAGACAGCAGATGGCCTTGGTGGGAGACCTCGAGCAGCTCTGGACCTAGAAGGCCCAGATTCAGATTACAGCACCTCGGCCTGGGGTGCCACAACCTGGGCTAGATAGCTGCCAACAGCAAGGGCACTTTTTTTTATTCTTTCATGGAATGTGAACGTTGCTGGCAAGGCCAGCATTTGTTGCCCAGCCCTAATTGCCTTGAACTGAATGACTTGCTAGGTTTCAGAGGGCAGTTAAGAATCAACAACATTGCTGTGGGTCTGGAGTCACATGTAGGTCAGACCAGGTAAGAATGGCAGATGTCGTTCCCTGAAGGACGTTAGTGAACCAGATGGCTTTTTATGAGAATCGATGATAGTTTCATGGCACCATTACTGAGAGTTGCTTTCAATTCCAGATTTTTTTAAATGTAAAATACATTTTATTTTTTATTAATTGAATTTAATTTCCACCAGCTGCTATGGTGGGATTTGAACCCATGTCCCCAGGGCATTAGCCTGGGCCTCTGGATTACTAGTCCAGTGACATTACCACTATGGCACCATATCCCCAACTGGTGGAATGACAGGGATGGGAGCAGGAAAGATGCTATCCTGAGACAGGATAGCAGGTCTATACTCTGCGGAGCCATTGCCACTCTCCCAGGGCGGCACCTCAGCAGTCTTGGTGATCTGTTGGTGTACAGATTGCGGGAATGCTGTGATACCTTAGAAGCCCCTTTGAACACTGATATCCAGAGCCACAATGGCAGCACTTCTACAGCAGCACTCAGACCTTTGATAGAAGCTGTTGGTGCTGCAGTGGAAGCTGTGACATCGACAATCAAACATTGGATCAAGATGGGTTCAACAGGTGTGCTGAGAGAGGCTGTTCCACAATGGAAAGGATAGGCTCCACGCTCTGTGCAAAGCCTGTGGCAAGTTGGTGCTGGACTCCTCTATACTCTGCAACACTGAGTGCATGCTTTCTGGCAGGCTTTCCAGTGCACCAAACATTTGGCTGTGTTCACCCATCAAACTTCTTTTCCAGGAAATGCTGGAATCTCTGCAGGTCAGGCAGCATCTGTGGAGAGAGAAACAAAGTTAGTGTTTCAGATCTGTTCCCTTTCATCAGAACTGGAAAAAGTTAGCAATGTGATAGGTTTTGAGCAAGTGAAAGAGGGGAGGGTGGAAGGAGAACAAAAGGGAAGGTCTGATAGGATGGAGGGCAGGAGAGATTAAATGACAAAAACTGAATATTGGACAAATAAAGAAACAAAAGATTTGTCCAGAGGAGGTGTGAATGGCAGAATCCTTAATAACTGCTGTACAAAAATAAGGGAAACAAGAGAGAAAAAGACAAATCGGCAAAGAAAAATGAAACAAAATGGGGGCAGAGCTTACAATCTAAAATTGTTGAACTCAATATTAAGTCCTGAAGGCTGTCAAGTGCCCAGTCAAAAGATGAGGTGCTGCTCCTCGAGCTTGCATTGAGCTTCATTGGAACACAACAGGAGCCAAGGACAGAGAGCTCCAAGTGGGGGCATGGTGGAGAATTAAAATGACAGGCAACTGGAAGCTGGGGTCATCCTTGCGGACTGAATGGAGGTGTTTCACAAAGCAGTCTCCCAGTCTGTGTTTGATCTCCCCAGTGTGAGGAGACCACATCGTTAGCAGTGAATACAGTATACTAATTTGAAAGAAGTACATGTAAATCTCTGTGTTTGGGGCCTTGGATGGTGAAAAGGGAGGAAGTAAATGGGCATGTGTTGTATCTCTTGCACTTGCATTATGAGAATGATGAGTTACTTTGATACTGACAGCTCACATATTTGGCTCATTCTTATGCATCTCAGTGGAATGGAACTAGGTTGCTAAAAGCTAAGACACACATCATTAATTTGTATGTTTTTGAGTTTATTGAGTGAGATATCTCATGTGTCTAACAGGTTAAATTGATGAATTATGACACTTTTGTACACACGCTATTTTCAATCAACAGGTACAAGTACCTTGTGGTAGAAATCAGTGATCCGAGACTTTTACTCCATTTCTCTCAGACCATGATCTAATTTACAAATAAAATGCTTCACTTTCTAGATGGATCAGCAATGAGTTCTCTGAAACTGTTAATTTCTAAACAATCTATGACAGTAGCTAACCAGATTTGCATAAAATCAGATGGATTCAGCAAGAAAAAAGAGTAACTGAAGTGAGCATTGCTCCTCTAGACAGTGAGTCTGAAGAATTAATAATCGGTAACAAGGAAATGGCAGAAGTGTTGAAGAGGCATTTTGTATTAGTCTTCATGGTAGAAGACACAAAAAATTCCCAAAGATACTTGAAAAACAAGAGGTAAAAGGGAGGGAAGAACTTAAAACAATCACCAGGGAAAAGGTACTGGGAAAACTATTAGAGCTAAAGACTGACAAGTCCCCAGAAACTGATGCCCTACATCCGAGGTCCTAAAAGAAGTGGCTGTAGAGATAGTAGATGCATTAGTTGTGATCTTCCAAAATTCCCTAGATTCTGGAAAGGTCCCAGTGGATTGAAAAATAGCAAATGTAACACCTGTTACGGTCAAGTGAGGAGGGTTCAAAGGGCTTCCCTCTTTTCCCTCTCCTTGTTAGACCACAACAGGTTTAATTCTTTCCAAAGTGGATGTACTGGCCAATTCAGAAGGTGTTTGATTACTTACTTGCTATGATCATAACCAATCGGACAGGTTTTCTTGAGTTAACAAAGAAAGAGTTTAACTTTATTGTACCTAAGCCAAACTAAAAAAAAATATACAACGCGCCATCTTTCATTCTCACACACACAGTAGAGGTTTACATATTACACAAATAGGTTACAGAGTGGGGAAAGGTAGATTGGTTCAGTTAGAGTCCATAAAAAAAGTATACAACCTGTGGAGTTTGGTGGTTTGGCTGGCTTCTACCTGAATTCAGTGGTCCTGAGGCTTTTAGTTTGAAGAGGTAGAGGACTGGTTCGGTCAGTCTCTTGGCGATAGCGATGCAGATGATTTCCTCCAACGGGATTTCTGATTGTAGCTAGAGTATGCAAAGGTGGTCAGTCAACAGGCAGGATTCAAAAGCTTTCAAGCTGGAATGGAAAGAGACAGAGAGAGAGAGAGAGACCCCCACTTAGGGTCTGCTCATGTCAGAGTCTAGTTGCTTTTCCTCTGCTGCAGAGAAAAAAACAGCTTAAAACCACAGATGGTGAGGGGCTTGTCACATGTGATTCAAACATAGCAGTTAGCAGTGTTGTTCTGCTTGCAAAAAAAACAAGCAATTCCATTAGACTTCCTGGGTCTTGGTTCTTGCTGGGAGGTTATTTTGTCTCCCTCCTCACAGGCATTTCAGTGTAGGATGCTGTGTTGCAAATTAGGTAGTCAACTTAAGCTGTCAGCAAAAATCATGCTTTTAGCTGGTCTTTTAAAAATGTATTTCAAAAAAAAACTTCAGATCTCCAGTCTGTGGATTAAAAAAAATTATCATTCAACAAAGCACATTGGCATAACACACCTCTATTCAAGAAAGGAGGTAGACAGAAAGCAGGAAACTCTAGGCCAGTTAGCCTACAACTGTCATAAGGAAAATGCTAGAATCCATTATTAAGAAGGACATTTACAAAATCATAAAGTGATCAGATAGAGTTCACATGGTTTTGTGAAAGGGAAATCACGTTTGACTAATTTATTAGAGTTCTTTCAGGAAGTAACAAGCAACATGAATAAAGCAGAACCTGTAGATGTGGTGTTCTTGGATTTCCGAAAGGCATTCGATATGGTGCCACATCAAAGGTTACTACACAAAATAAGAGTTCATGCTGTAGGGGGGTAACATATTAGCATGAATAGAGGATTGTTTAGCTAACAGGAAGCAGAGAGTAGGGATACATGAGTCATTTTCAGGTTGGCAGCATGTGACCAGTGGAGTGCCACAGGGATCAGCTGGGGCCTCAACTGTTTCCAATCTATATCAATGACCTGAATGAAGGGACCAACTGTATGGTAGCTAACTTTGCTGATGACACAAAAATAGGTAGGAAGGTAAGTTGTCAAGAGGACATCAAGAGTCTATAAACGGATATAGATAGGCTAAGTGAGTGGGCAGAAATTTAGCAAATGGAGTATAATGTGGGAAAATGTGAACTTGTCCACTTTGGCAGGAAGAATAGAAAAGCAGAATATTATTTAAATGGAGAGAGACTGCAGAACTCTGAAGTACAGAGGGATCTGGGTGTCCTGGTACATGAATCACAAAAGGTTAGTATGCAGGTACAACAAGTGATTAGGAAGGCAAATAGAATGTTGTTGTTTATTGCAAGGGGAATAGAATATAAAATAGGAAAGTTTTCTACAGCTGTACAGGGCCTTGGTGAGACCACATCGGGAGTACTGTGTACAGTTTTGCTCTCCTCACTTAAGAAAGGATAAAATTGCATTAGAAGCGGTTCAGAGAGGGTTCACTCGACTGATTCCTGGGATGAAGGAGTTTTCCTATGAGGAAAGTTTGAACAGGTTGGGCTTATACCCATTAGAGTTTAGAAGAATGAGAGGTGATCTTATTGAAACATATAGGATCATGAGGGACTTGACAGTGTGGATGCTGGAGGGATGGGAAAGACTAGAACTAAGAGACACAGTTTAAAAATAAGGGGTCTCCCATTTAAGATGGAGATGAAGAGAAATTTTTTCTCTCAGAGGGTCATTAGTCTGTGGAATTCTCTTCCCCAGAAAACAGTGGAGGCAGAATCATTGAATTTATTCAAGACTGAGTTAGATAGATTCTTGATAGACAAGGGAGTCAAGTGTTATGGGGGGAGGACAGGAATGTGGAGTTGAGGCCACATTCAGATCAGCCATGATCTTTTCAAATGATGGAGCAGGCTCGAGGGGCTGAATGGCCTACCCCTGCTCCTAATTCATATGTTTGTATGTAACTGTGAGGGAGAATTCTACCCCATTTAATTGTTTCAGATATAAAAATGAAATCATGTATTGTAAAAATCTGTAACTGCTAAATGATAATCAGTGTGTTAACCAGTTAATGCCTATAGGATACAATCTTCCACTCTGCTGGCATGTGTATGTTTACTGTCAGCACAAATGCAGAAAGTCTATTACCATCCAGTACTTAATTTTTCACCTTTTTATTATTCATTCATGGGATGTGGGCATTGCTAGCTAGGCCAGCATTTATTGCCCATCTCTAATTGCCCTTGAGAAGGTGGTGGTGAGCCTCATGGCATTACAGCAATTCAATTACACGAATACCTTTTGCACATTGAAGTGCCCACACATATCAAGCACCAGACAAATGTAGTAAGCATCTGGCAGGCTGAGGTTGCAGTTGGGTATATTTGCCTCAGCATCCTACATGTCCCTGAGCTGAGCTTCTGACTCCATATCCTCTCTGTCACCAAGACTGCCTATTTCCACGTTTGTAACATCACCCATCTCTGCCCTTGCCTCAGCTCACTTGCTTCTGAAACCCTCCTGCATGCCCTCAGTACCTTTAGACTAGACTATTCCTATGCTCTCCTGGGAAGCTTCCCACCTTGTACACACTGTAAACTAGAGCTCACCCTAAACTCTTCTGCCCTCATCCTTATTCGCACAAAGTCCCGTTCAGCCATCACCCCTGTGCACGCTGATCTGCATTGGCTCCCAGTTCAGCAATGTCTTGATTTTAAAATTCTCATCTTTGTTTTCAAATACTTCCATGGCCTCGCCCCTCCCCATCTCTGCAACCTCCTCCAGCACCTCAATCCTCTGAGATATCTGCACTGCTCAGATTCTGGCCTCTTGTGCATCCCCAATTTTTAATGCTCCACCATTGATGGCTGTGCTTTCAGCTACTTCGGTCCTAAGCTCTGGAATTCCCTCCCTAAACCTGCTCAACACAAGCTTCCTCCCACTCTATTTCATCCAACCCTATCAGCATAACCTTCTACTCTTTTCCCCCTTATGTGCTTATCTAGTTTCTCCTTAAAAGCAGGCATGCTATTCGCCCCAACTATTACTTGAGGTGGAAAGTTCTACATTCTAGTCATGCTCTGGGTAAAGAAGTTTCTCCAGAAATCCTTTTATTAGTGATTATAACTCTTATGAGCAGAACCGCCTGCTGTTAAATGAAATCTAGAATGGAGGCTGGTGGGAGGGCTGGCAGTTGGAGGGAATATGTACAGTAAGCCAGCTAGCTCGTACCAAGCTACTGTTAAGTGAAGTTGACTGTGCGTCGATGACCTAATTATCCAGCTGCTTGAGTAAATTCAACCAGATGCTTCCAGAATTCGGCTTCGATTGTTCAATGAAGCAAGTGCCAGAACCTACCGTTCCAAACTGAACATCAGCTGAACAACATGCATAGCTAATAATCTGTACCAGAGTACAATCCCATGTGACAGAACTGTGCTGCTCTGTTAGGATCAGAGGAGTTATTCTGATGCCTGTGAAGGAGTCACTTTTCATCAGTGTAGCCCCAGCTCGCCATAAATTAGTCATTGATACTGGAAGAGGCTGCACTTATAAAGTCATTCTGATGTAGAATATGGAATCTGTAGATAGAAGAACCATAGTTTATGGTTGAGACTTGTGTAGGGTATCCAACCATGATATATGTATAAAATGCTTAAGCTTGATTAAAAAAACCTGACCAGCAGGCTTTGAGACATTGGAAGCAGGGCTGGTGGTAAACAGCTTTTTTTCCTCAAAGTTGCTGAACTGTGAGATGTTTAGTGGAGTCATTTTCTCACATGGAAGCTAGACATTGTTATTAAGAGAGAACAAATTGAAAAGGTTATTAAACAGACCTTGTAGGTCTGTAAAACAGGGTGTGTGTCAGTCAGTGTCCCCGAGATTTGATAAGCACAGCTAATTACTAGCCAACAAATGAAGCACTCAGGCTTCATATCTGGAAAATAGCCAGATCAGTTGACCTGAGCCAAGTTCAGCCAAGAACATTGAAAGGTGAGGATCTGCCCCCAACGTAGCACATGCTGATGGAACTTTAACTGTATAAAAGACAGTAACTTTAGAATTTCGGTACTGCAGTACTCAATCACTGAAGACTACAGCCAAAACTAAACAGACATTCGCGGGTGATTTATGGGTATAATTTCCTTCTAACTCTATATTTCTGTGAGTTCTATCACTTGAATAACAGTGCATTGAAGGTATTGCATTGCAAAAGAGTGGTAAAGATTTTTAGTGGTTAACTGAAGCTTCTAAGTGTGTTCTCATTATTTCTGTAATTCTCATGGTCAGAACTCTAAAAATCTGTCAGGCCTAAGAAAAGTCTTACAGTGAGACAATGTAAATATAAAAATATTGTTTAATTTACATCTGCATTGATGATTACAGCACCATTCCAAAAGCAGGCAAGCTCTCAATAAATCTTCTGCAGTACAGGAGAAATTGTGCCTGGATTTTAACTGCCACTAAGTTCATTTCCCAACTGCAGGATGATACTCAGCCAATTGTAACAGCCGAGCCTCATTTAAATTCTGGTGCCCAACTTCCCACAGAGAACGGGAGAGATGTGGCAAAAAAATTCCTTACCTCAGAGGACATCTGCTGATAGCGGGTAAGTGGCGCGATCGTCTGCAGGCAAACCTAGCCCCTCAAGGAAAGTGAAAATAAAAATTAATGTACCTTTTTGGGCCATGGATCTGCTTTGTTGCTGGGTTGGCCTGGCAGGAAACTCATTATCACTTCCCTCTCAGACAATCTAGTTAAAATTGCAGTCTAGTCCTGAGATTTTTTTTCCAAAATATACTTTATTCATAAAAATTTGTAAAAAAAAAACATTACAAACCAGTTCAAAACAGCACCAAGTTGACATTCCAAAAAGTGCAAAGGAAATCAATTTTCTTCAATACAGGAGTGAATTGCCTCACAACCCTTCCATTCCATTTTACATGCCATGTACATTTTGCAGCAAACCCACACGGGTTGCGGAGGGGTCATGTTTAGAATCAGGCTCACAATCTGGTGATCACAACATGGACACATTACAGCAGCGGACTGATACTGTGACAGCCGGGTCCCCTGACACTCGGAGGATTGTCCGTGTTGTGATCACCAGTGTGGGTGTTACTGCTCTGAAGAGGCAGGTGATGGTGCATCCTCTCGAACAGTGGCCTCATCATCCTCAGAGCTGGAATCTTCAGGTTCTTCACATGGTTGCTGTCTGATCCTGGGATTGCAAGGGCCTGTAGTGGAGAACAAACAGAACCACATTCAGGATCATCACGGTATGAAAGCTAAACATTTCCTCACTTGATGTCCTCAGAAGTTCAGTGAGGTTTAGCCGAGTTTGGTATAAGGTCTGAGGCAAAGACAGAGAGATAAAGACTGCAACAGCTGAACATAAAAGGTTCTCCTTTTATTCCTGTCTTAGTTTCACTTTCTTTTTGCTAGCCTGTGTGTTCTACAGTAGCCTCCAGAGTACATAAAGCACAATGCAATTGCAATTTCAAAATACTACAACACTACAGGGTCCAGGCCCCTGCAGACACCCACGCTGATGACAGGCCTCTGGTAGTGGCCACAAGAAGCCTGCTGGACATGCAACAAAAGGTAGGGGAACATACCTCAGAGATGCCAGAGTCATGCGCAGCTTTGTGTGAGTATTGGAGGAGTCCATGCAATCCATGAGTTCCGCCATGTCTCAGGTATACGAGTGCATGGCTTCGTCTATAGAAAAGTTGACGACTGCCATGGAGAGCCAGATAGATCACTCGACCCATATGCTTTCTGATCTGCATTTCATTGCTTCAGCTGTGGGCTCAGTGCAGCAGTGACTAGGCAAGAGGGGGACGAGGCACATGGACCTCCTACCAGGTGCCCTTTCCCCTCAGGGAGACAGGCAGGTGCCATTGAGCACCCAGATGGAGGAGGAATGCTTGTCAATTGCCAAGGGGCCTTTGTCTCAGGACACCTCCCAAGGTGAGTGGCCTCTCCTCATCCTCTCCAACATTGATCCCATTATTTCCAGTAGGGGATGCCATGGAGGATGCCCCTGTACCAGTGCAGGAGAGCACCACCAGGCCGGAACCCTCAAGGCCTCAGACTTCCAGAGTTCACTCACCATGGTCGTCAAGGGCAATGGGGCAGTGCACTGAGCAGACCGCCTCCATCTCAGCTGCTGATGTCAGTGCAGCACCAAGACGTAATGGCCGTAAGCACAAACATAAGAATTATTGAGAGCACAACGGTGGCACAGGTGCTTTTCAAGATTATACGTCACGTAAATATTTCACATTATATTGGTTTCACTTTATTCGTGTGTGGATCATCATCATTTGTTGGGACTAGCTTAGTGTCATGCAAGCCCCACCTGCCAAGAATGAGGCATATTCATTTCGCCACATGGACATTAAATTTCAAATTGTTGCTGGGAAAAAGAGAAGGCTGCCAGACTGCTGGAAAGACATTTTTGCATATTGACAGATGGTATTTGAAAGGACAAAGGGGCTATTCCCTGCTCCAATTTAACCCACAATGGACCTTTGATCACCAGGTATTGTGTGTAGTGGAGGCATTCCAAGGTCCGCTAGGACAGGACAATTCACAAGGGCCAGGACTGATTAGGCCAGCTGGTCACATGACTAATTGGCTGTTGCAGGTTTTTTTGAACTCGCCATAGAGAATTTGAACTCAGAAGGCAGTTTTGCTCCTGGATTGAGGACATCTCTCTCCTGTTGGATCCCATCTCTTTCTCACCAGCTTTGGAATCCATTGAAGACACATGAACCCCGAGGGAAAAGTCTCCTACAATGAACATGGTTTAAGAAGAAAAGCAAGATCTACCTACAAGCAAGGACTACAGCGAGCTCAAAGCACAGTAACAAAAACTCTTCAGATATTGCATCAAACTTTTCCACTTTATTTTTCTTCTGCTCTTTTCTGTCTCTATTTGCATGTGTGTATCGCGTATGCATGCTAGCATGGGCGCGTCTTGTATCCGTAGGCATCAACCAAATTAGAGTTTTAAGTTTAAATTTTAATAAATTTCAATCTTTCTTCTTTAAACCTAAGAAAGCCTGTTTGTGCTCATTTCTTTGCCTTATAATTGGAAAGCAGTGAACAAGGATTCACCAAGGGGGAGCTAAAACACGGTGTATTTAAAATAAAGCCCTGTTAGAGTAAGACCAGGTGAAGGCGGAGAGGGACCCCGAGACACCTTTTTCACCTGGTCATAACATTAGTCAGAGAGCTAAATGTACTGACAGCCTCATGGTGGGCACACATTGATGGTTACAGAGCAGTTAGGGACATTGCCTTTATTATGGAAGGAACAATATTTTGTGTTTGGATTTAATCTTTATTGAATGTTCATGTTAGTGTACAGTTTTGTACATGTCAGTCTGTAGGACATGGTTGAATACGTAGACCTAGCTGGCCCTCCCTTCTATGCATTTTAAAGGAGACTGTCCAAGATTATTCTCAATGGGGATAATTGAAATGGTGTAGGTGCACTGAAAGACCAGTAGCAATGATTGCTCAGTTATGATAAACTGACTGACATATGACCTTGTGCGACACAGATGTCCTCGGTTCCAGTATTCACTAGTGAAAATGTGTGACAAAGCTTTACTCCCCATAGGTGGCAGAGGACACAAAGTTAGAGGTAGTTCCACCAGGGCGGCTGGCACGGGTTGCTCTACATCCCAAGCAAGCAATGGAGTTCCAGAAAGGGGACAATCGTCGTTTAGGTGCTTCACTCTTGGGCAAATCAATGTATTAGGTTGTCCCTGGTATCCCATGCTCGTCTCTCCATGGCTCTGGCATCCATTAAATGGTCATGCACATTCATGGCCTCCTCCTCAGGCACATCCAATTCATCCTCATCTGAGGAGGAGTGCTGGTCCTCCTGCTCGTCATGTTGCAGCAGATGTCTGAATTGCATGGCCACATTGTGCAGTGCACATTAGACCACGACTATTCGTGATACCCTCTGTAGTGCATACCACAAAGCCCCTCCAGACCAGTCAAGGCAGTGGAGGTGCATTTTCAGCACGCCAATGGTGGGGTCGATGATGGCTGTCGTGGAGGCGTGAGCTGCATTGTATTGCAATTCCACTGCGCTCTGAGGCTGTCTCACTGGTGTCATCAATCATGTCCGCAGAGAATAACCCTTGTTACCCAAGATCCAGCTGTCACGCTGGGCTGGGGTCTCAAAAATCTTTTGGGTGCATTGAATTGCGTAAAATGAATGCATCATGATAGCTCCCTGGGAAACGAGTACAGAACTGCATAATTCTCCACCTGTGGTAACAGACCAGTTGCACATTCAAAGAGTGAAATCCCTTGTGATTCACAAATGCAGCTGGCTGGTTCCAGGGAATTCTAATGACCAGATGAGTGCAGTTGATGACCCCTTGCACTCTAGGGAAATGAGCAATGGCCCTGGAGGCCAATAACCTTGCTGCCTGGCTGTCTTTATTGGTGGAGTAATTTATGAATTCATTTTCACGATGGAAGAGGAAATTAGTCACTTCCTTTATGCACCTGAATGTGGCAGCTTGTGAAATGCCACATATGTCGCCTATATTGCCTCTCTGACATCTGAAGGTACTTTGTCCTTGTCCTGAGGACGTGGCACCACACCACTGCCTGTATTTTGCAATGCCTTCCCTGGATGGCTTCATCATAACCAGCCTCCCCCTCTGGCGCTGCTTGCTGCTGGCATGTGAATTCAGTTGTTTAATGGCAAGAGCCCTCCTTTGTCGTATCCTCTCCTCCTGCTCCCAAGGTTGTAAGATTATTGGGTGTATGTGACCCATGTTATTACAGCAATAGAACTGTGTGCAAAAGGCAGACAGTAAAATGAGAACATGTTTGTATATGGTTTACATCCACAGAATTGATGAGCAGTGAGTTTTGAAACTCTTCCCATTGTCCACACCAACAACTCCATCCACCCAAAACTGGCCTCCTCCCAGTTCCTGTCATCCCCACTTGCATTTGGAGACATTTTGAGAAAATGGTCCGTGTAATATTTAAGCTCGAGGCTGTGACCCTCCACCCTCCTCCTGTCACCCTCACGCTTGTCCCCATCACTCTTGACCCTCCCAACATCACCTTGCGCCTTACCTCTGTAACCCTTCAACCGCCTCCATTACCCTGGACCCTGTCATCATCCAATTGGATGTACCATCTCTCCCCCTTGAGCCTACACCCAATCACATCAACATGCCCACTCTGATCCTGGAGCATCCTGCATCATCCTTAGAGTTTTGTTATATCCCCTGACCCACCCTACGGGATCTTTGCTTACCCTAACCTCAGACTGGACTTGTCCCCCTACCGAATCAAACTCCCCTCTGTGACTTTGATCGTTCCCTCTGTCAGCCATCATCCTGAGTTTGACTCACAGGACCCCAATGTGGACACTAATGAGCCCTCCATTTAGGCCCCTCACTTCCCTCACCTTGACTAACTGTCCCCCCCCGCACACCACACCCAGGACACCAGGCCCTTCCCACCACTCCTCCGTTCACCTGACCCCACTCTGTCCTCCCTTGGATCCCTCTGCCACTCCTCCATGCACCCAACCCCATCCTCTCCCCCACCCCAGTTTTGCCGTTCCCGAACCTCTAGTCAAACTGCCATTCTCCCTTTGCCCCTCCCTGTGCCGCAGATTTTAACAAAGCAAACCGCTGACCTCAGACACAACTGCACAAAGCCAACTGTTGAGCGTGACCTTTAAACGGACTTGAACTGGGTACCACGAGATTCCCGTGCACCGCTGACTTAATCTGGAAGGTAGAACTTAATTCCAATTAATTATAAGATAATGAGTATTCATGGCATGCAAATGTATTAAAAGTAAGAACTCACCATGAAACAGTGTGAGGACCAACCCGCCACAAACACGCCACTGACTTAATCTCTGCATCTCAACCCACCATCGGTAAAGCGAGATTTTGATTCCTGCCTAATTAAGTCACCTCGCCCACCCCGTTTTTTTCAGGGCCCATAAAATGTCACCCAGTGTGTGTGGCACCACTCGTCACAGCAGAGGGCTGATCTTATAGCATCTTACCCCTGGCTGGGAGTCCCACCTACTGAGGTGAAGGGTCACTGACCTGAAACGTTAACTCTGCTTCTCTCTCCACAGGTGCTGCCAGACTTGCTGTGTATTTCCAGCATTTCTTGTTTTTATTTCAGATTTCCAGCATCTGCAGTATTTTGCTTTTATTTATATGAGAAATGCTGGTCTGACATAGAGACACCATATCTAGCCCACCGGAGCTGTGACTTCTATGCTACTTATGTTGGTGTGCTGTAGCTCTTCAGTGTTTTGTTGTTCTGTCTTGCCACTTCATTTTCATGACCTTTAAATAGTAGAAATTATCCCGGGCTCATTCTCAGGTCCAGACTTGATGCCGTATAGCCAGCGCACACCCAAAGCGAAAGGCCTGAGGATCAAACGCATCAGGCCTCATCAGCATAGTGCAGGCTAGGTGTGTTGGTTGTGCCTCCACAGTAGGGTTGCCAACTGTCCAAGATTGCCCTGGTGTCTCTAGGAGTTGAAGATTAATTAATTTCCTATGATCAACCCAGGAGAAAAGTCAAAGGGTGAATTAAAAAAATTGTGTTTTTATTTCAATTTCTTTGAGCACACATTTATTAATTACAAAAATTTGAAGATGGGGATACAGCTGTTTGACTGGGCAGGGCAGTTGGAGGCGGGCGGTCATGTGATGGAACCTCCAGGATTATGTCAAGTTAGAGTTGGCAACCCCACTTCACAGGCAACTCTCCCAAGTGAAGACTTCAATTACAGGCTCCCTATGATGCCAGCAGCAGGCCTCTGGTAAGTCCTTGGAGAAGGTGGGGGTGGGAAGAGTGTGGTTACAGCTGACTGCTGGGGGCAGGCTTGGGAGTTTGATCGTGACTCCTGCGGACTCCTTTAACTCCACAGGGAAATTTCACAACCTACCTTGGTGACCACTGAAGATTTATTTAGATTAGATTAGAGATACAGCACTGAAACAGGCCCTTCGGCCCACCGAGTCTGCGCCGAACATCAACCACCCATTTATACTAATCCTACACTAATCCCATATTCCTACCAAACATCCCCACCTGTCCCTATATTTCCCTACCACCTACCTATACTAGTTACAATTTATAATGGCCAATTTACCTATCAACCTGCAAGTCTTTTGGCTTGTGGGAGGAAACCGGAGCACCCGGAGAAAACCCACGCAGACACAGGGAGAACTTGCAAACTCCACACAGGCAGTACCCGGAATCGAACCCGGGTCCCTGGAGCTGTGAGGCTGCGGTGCTAACCACTGCGCCACTGTGCCGCCCATGGTTGGCATGTTCTGATGTCTGACCTGTTTATCAGGGGCAAGTTTCTGAAAGGGGTCTCAGCAGGCGTTAGGCCCCTCATTTACATATTGAAGGGGCCTGTTTTCAGCAGCAGCCTGGAACTCCTTATGAACAAGTCCCACAAATTTAGCAGTGGAACCAACACAAGTGTAGAATGGGTTCAGGCTGTCCCACTGCTAAACTAGTATGCTTTGTGCCAATTTTATACCCAATAAACAAGTGCATTACATTCCAGTTTCTATATATATCTCTGTTTGAATGTTTCCAGCTGCTTTATAGGCTAATAAAGAATCCACATTTCACAAGCATACTGAAGTGAAATAAGTACAAATATACCATACAACCAAAGGCCCCAATATATATGGGGAGGTGGGGACTGAGTGGGGGCACATGTCAGTGGCTCGGAAGCCTGGAAATACTGGGAAGTTGGAGGTTTGCTGAATTTAAACTTGTTTACTCTGTTTCCTGCTTAGCAGCCAGCTGTAGTGATGGTTACTTGGCTGTTGGGTGGGAAAGCCAGCAGTAGAAGGCCGCAGCTAAGGACTGTCCCAATCAGAGAAGATTGAGAGTTGCTGTTGAGGGAACTTGGAGCATAGTTGTAAGAAGGGAGAGTAGGAGAGAGAGAACGTTGGGGGGAGGTGGGGTGCAGGGCAGAGATCACACGGTGGGGATTGAATGGTCAGCTGATCACAGGAAGGGAGAGATTGTTGTGTATTTCACTGAGTGGGCCTATATGTGGACTCACAGCAAGCAGCCATTATTGAGCAAACATTATTTACACCTCCCCAAATAGAGAGGACAGCAGAGATTACACCTCCCCAACAAAGATGGCAGTATAACAAAATGCTCAGTTTTATAATACACTACAGAGATCATGGCAGAAGGTTTGTTTCAGGGTTTGGGAAAAACACTGCTGATTTTCCTAGCCTACAAGCAGTGCTGTAAAAGCACTTGCATCATGTGTCCAGCCAAATACAATAATGTGGCAGCCAACCAATAATGTGTTTTCTTGCTTAACACAAACACACAGTCAATATTGATGAATCTCAAAGGTGGGTTCTTTTATTGAAGATGCTAACTTATATACAGCAATACTAGGAAGGTAGGGTAAGACGTCTTATCTCTGGAGCTGCTTCCAACAACTGCCTAGAGATCATATGTACATCATATCCTGTCTGGTGATGGACAGCCATTTTAGATACACACAAGAGGCACAAGAGCCAATTAACTCATAGAAGGCCTATCTAATTAAAAAGCAGGGGTGGGAAACAAAGTACCTTAATGCCATCAGCTGACTGAACGGCAGGTGCTGGAACCATATTTTGTTCATTCTTTCGTTCGTTGGTGTCATCTTCTTCCCAGAAGTTTGACTGTCATAGATCTCCACCTCAGTCTGTCCTGTGCTGCCCTTATGCATCCTGCCTAGGTCAACTGCATCCAGTCCATGATATCTGTCTCCATATTTAAAGGGTTGCCAGCCCTGCATGCACTGCTGCTTTGTTTTAAACCTAGGTAGGTAAACCTATCCAAAATATTTATACAAAAGCAAAATTCTGCGGATACTGGAAATCTGACCCACTGTGCCGAAGAATCTCCTGCTGACTACAGTGCAGAAGACCCCGTGGGAGCTGAACAGGAGCCTGGTGCAGCCATGTTCAGGGACAATAACAGTTCCACTAAGTTACAAAAAATCACCTTAGACAGGTTCATTTTCTGTACAGTGTCATGCAGGCCGCTACCTGCCAAGAATGAGGCACATTGGTTTGTCATAGGAACATTGATTTGAGCTGTTGCTGGAGCGAGGAAATGACTTGCTAAACAGATCAGCCGTGGCTGGAGAAGACAATTGCATACAAACAGACAGTACTTGTGTAGACAAAGGACCATTCCCTGACACATTCAACCCACAATGGATGTTGATCACCGGACAGTGAAGGGGCGGGAAGCGCATTCCAGGGCCTACTGGAGTGATGCAATCCACAGGGGCCAGGACTGGTTGGACCAGCTGGTCACATGACTAACTGGCTGTTCCAGGGTTTTTTGAACTAGCCATAGACAGCTTGAACTGAGAAAGACTGTTTGCTCCTGGACTGAGAAGATCTCTCCTATCTGCTCCCATCTCTTTCTCACAAGCCTCTGAATCCACTGAAGACACATGAACCCCAAGAGAGAAAAGTCTCCTACAACGAATAAGTTTAAGAAGAATACTGGGCTCCAACGAAAAGCAAGATCTAACTACATTCAAGGACTCTACAGTAAGCTCGAAGAACCGCATCAACAACTCTTCAGATATTGCTTCAAACTTTTCCATTTTATTTTTCTTCTACTCTTTTCTGTCTCTATTTGCATGTGTGTATTGCATATGCATGCTAGTGTGCACGCGTCGTGTATCCGTAGGCATCAACCGAATTAGAGTTTAAGTTCAAGTTTAATAAATTTCAACCTTCTTTTTTTTAAACTTAAGCAAACCTGTTTGTGCTAGTTTCTTTGCCTTATAATTAGAAACCAGTGAACAAGGAAACACCAAGGAGAGCTGAAAACAAGGTGTGTTTAAAATTAAACCCTGTTACGGTAAGACCAGGTGAAGGCTGAGAGGGTCACCCAGACCCCTTTCTCACCTGGTTGTAACAGAAATTTGGGGCCTACCATCCTGGATTTTACCCACAGACAAATGAGAGAAATTGGAAGTGGGAAGCAAAATTGTTTCCAATCAGAAAAGAACAAGATTTCAATACAGGTTTTCTTGTGGTTGTGTGTGCTTGAATACTAACATGTCCACAACTGAGGTTAGTAGCTCCCCAAGCTAGGGTGAAGTAACTTGGGATAAGTTAAAAGCACTATCTATGGAGGAGTTGAGGAAAATGGCGAAGCAATTTGGGATCACTGTATGTGGCAAGTCTAGGAAGTCTGAACTCCTAAGACTAGTGGCCAACCATTTTTCCCTTGAATCTGAAGAAGCAGAAATAGAGTTGAAGTAGACCCTGACAGGGTGTGGCTAGCAAAGATACAATTGAAACAGAGGAAACTTGAATTAGAGGAAAAAGAAACAGAGAGACAGGAGAGGGAGAAAGAAAGAACCTTCCAGAAAGAATGCGAAGAAAGAGAGCTGAAGCAGCTTGAGTTAATTAGGGGGTGACAGTGTAACCCCAGTGAAAGCATAGCCAATATGGAGGAGCATAATTCAGGGCTGGGTACAGAATTGTTAAAAACTAGCTCAACTAGTCCCAAAATTCAATGAGGAAGATATAGTAGATTTTTTTGTGTCATAGAACATAGAACATAGAACATAGAAAAATACAGCACAGAACAGGCCCTTCGGCCCACGATGTTGTGCCGATCCTTTGTCCTCTGTCAAGGACAATTTAATCTATACCCCACCATTCTCCTTTATCCATATACCTATCTAAAAGCCGTTTGAAAGTCCCTAAAGTTTCTGACTCAACAACTTCCCCAGGCAAGGCATTCCATGCCCCGACCACTCTCTGGGTAAAGAACCTTCCCCTGACATCCCCCTTATATCTCCCACCCTTCACCTTAAATTTATGACCCCTTGTAACGCTTTGCTCCACCCGGGGAAAAAGTTTCTGACTGTCTACCCTATCTATTCCCCTGATCATCTTATAAACCTCTTTGAGAGTCCTTTGAGAAACTGGCAAGGCAGCTAAAATGGCCAGCTGAGACCTGGCCTCTTTTATGACAAAGCAAGCTAACCAGAAAAGCCCATGAGGTTTATTCCCTCTTTCCAGATGAAAATTCATCATATTATGAACTGACAGAAAATGCTATCCTCAGGGCATATAAATTATTACCCGACGCCTATTGCAAAAAGTTTAGAACCCTCAAACTTATTTGAAAGTTTGAAAGAAGTAAGCAGCTGACTTTTGACCAGTGGCTGAAGGCTCTTAAAATACAGCTCAGCTGTTAGATTCTGTTAGAGGAATTTAAACACTCTCTCCCACTCTCCATAAAGACCCATGTAGAGGAGCAGCGGGTTCAGAGAGTCCGGCAAGCGGCCATTCTGGCTGATGAGTTTGCTTTAATTTATAAGTCGGTTTCCCAGGGGAGAACCTTTCCTAGTCACCCACACAAATCCGAAAAGGACAAAGGGTAGGAAGACGATAGGAGCCCAAGCAGTCCTGGGAGAGAAGGAAAAGCAGGAGACACAGGGGGGCCTCCTTTAGCCAAAAAGGAAGGTACTGTGAGCCAGAGTGAGACCTGGATACCTGTGTGCTTCCATTGTAATAAAGCAGGGCATTTAAAAGCTGACTGCTGCAACTAAAGGGAAAATGGGTAGGGTTGATCAGGGCACACCCACTCAGTGAAGGAGGAAACACCTTTATGGAAAACACAGCAGAACAAGCTGTGGCTTTAACTGCAGTAAGAGTGCAACCCAGGAAGTATACTACTGCGTGCAGGAAAAGTTAATAGGATTCCTGAAGGTTATCTGAGCTTTGTGTCTGAAAGGAAAGTAACCCCATACCCCTCAAGTGGGGCAAGCAAGCCCATAGTAATCCTCTGGGACACAGGGGCCACTAGACCCCTTTTACTGGGAAAAGGCCTGACCTTTCCATCAGAGAGTGCAGTGAACACCAGAATGGTGGTAAATGGTATTGGAGGGCAGTGTATGCCTGTACCTTTACACCGGGTGCACCTGGAGTGCAACCGAGTTTCAGGAACGGTGACCGTAGGGATTGTCCCTAGTTTGCCTGTGGAAGGAGTTGACCTGCTCCTATGTAATGATCTGGCAGGGGTGAAGGTGGTAGTCCCGCCCAATAGTGAAAGAAAGACTGCAGGAGGTCAGAGAGACATGGCACAAGACGGACCCCTGAAGTTTCCCTGACTGTGTAGTGGATCAGGCCATGATCAAACCTGAATTAGACTGAATCAGACTGAATTAGCACTGCAGGCAGATGACCAGGTCTGTCTGTCCGAGACTTCCTTTGGAAAGTTAGAAGGCCCCAGGGAATGAATTAAATGTATTTTCCCTAGCTGAGGCTCAGAGAGCCAACCCAGTATTGCAAGAGTTAGCACAGGCTGCCCAGTCTGAAAGTGAAGCAGAGGGAGTCCCTGATTGCTACTATTTAAAGAATGAGGTACCGATGAGGAAATGGAGTTCTCCTCACAGACCTGAGAGCAAAGAGTGGGCAGTAGTTCAGCAGTTAGTGGTGAAGCAGAGGTACCGGAGATAAATATTCAGAAGGACTCATGAGACTACAGTGGCTGTACATGCCGGTATACGAAAGACCAAAGCCTGCATAAGATAGCAGTTTGACTGGCCAAAACTCCACAAAGTTGTGCTGGAGTACTGCAGGAGTTGCCACATGTGCCAGGTTGAGGGGAAACCCCAGCCTGCAGTTAAACCTGCATATGAACATTGATTTTGAACTGTTGGTGCATGTATCATTATGTTAGAAAGTTCATTCTTCGCACCGATCACAAAGCATTGACTACATTGTTAGCTACATCAGATCAGGTCATCGACCCCTATGCATCTATAGATGGTCAGATCATCTTCATCAGTATAACTTTAAGGTCAAATATCTTGCAGATTCTCACAACCGAGTAGCTGATATACTTAGCCATAATACTATCGCAGACAGTATTAGCAAAAGAAAAACAGACTATGACAAACATATAGACACAAGAGAACCACAATTTAAGTTGGAGATTGGGTTCGATCAAATGACCAAATCGTGACCACAAGCCTGCTTCATCGGTATCAGGTCCAAAGCAGATTAAGCGTTTTCTAGGTACCAATGCTTATCTGTTGGATGACAACACCAATTGGAATGTGAGATGTTTGATAGGGAGCAGACCAGAATATTTTGAGGATAGCGGTTATGAGAATACATTTCCTTTTCCAGAATTAAAGGAGCGCAGATATCCTAGAAGGTTGTGGGGTTGGAAGAGATTATGCCGATTGGGAGGGGAAAGGCCATGGAGGTATTTGAAAACAAGGATGAGAATTTTAAGGTCGATGCTTAACCAGGAGCTAGTCTAGGTCAGCAAGCAGAGAGGTAATGGGTGAACAGGATTTGTTGCGAGTTAAGACACAGGCAGCAGAGTTTTGATGACCTTAAGTTTATGGTAGGTAGAACATGGGAGGCTGGCCAAGAGTGTATTGGAATAGTCAAGTCTGGAGATAATAAAGGCATGGATGAGTGTTTCAGCAGCAGATGATCTGAGGCAGGGCTTGAGGTTATGGAGGTGGAAACAGACGGCCTTAGTGATGGTACATATATATGGTTGAAAGCTCATCTTGGGGTCAAATATACCACTGAGGTTGCAAACAGACTGGTTCAGCGTCAGACAGTTTCCAGGGAGAGGGATGGAGTCAGTAACTAGGGAATGGAGATTGTGGCAGGGACTGAAGACAATGGCATTAATCTTCCCAATATTTATTTGGAGAAAACTTCTGCTCAGCCAGTCCTGGATGTCGGACAAGCAGTTTGACAATTTAAAGACAGTGGAGGGGTTGAGAGAGGTGGTGGTGAGATAGAGCTGGGTGTCATCAGTGGACATGATAAAACTGACATGTTTTTGGATGATGTCACTGAGGGGCAGCATGTAGATGAGAAGTAGGAGGGGGTCAAGGATAGATCCTAGGGGGACACCAGAGGTAACTGTGCAGGAGCAGGAAGAGAAGCCATTGATGGTAATTCTCTGGCTACTATTCGATACATTAGAATGGAACCTGGCGATTGCAGTCCCTCCCAGCTGGTAGAGAGGCTTTGGAGGAGGATGGTGGTCAACAGTGTCTAAGGCTGCAGACAGGTTGAGAACAAAGAACAAAGAACAGTACAGCACAGGAACAGGCCATTCGGCCCTCCAAGCCTGCGCCGATCTTGATGCCTGTCTAAACTAACACCTTCTGCACTTCTGGGGCCCATATCCCTCTATTCCCTTCCTATTCATGTATTTTTCAAGATGTCTCTTAAACGTCGCTATCGTATCTGCTTCCACCACCTCCCCTGGCAGCAAGTTCCAGGCACTCACCACCCTCTGTGTAAAAAACTTGCCTCGCACATCCCCTCTAAACTTTGCCCCTCGCACCTTAAACCTATGTCCCCTAGTAACTGACTCTTCCACCCTGGGAAAAAGCTTCTGACTGTCCACTCTGTTGATGTCCAGGACGAGGAGGGAAAGTTTACCTTTGTCATGGCATTTATGATTTTGATAAAAAACCGTTTCATTTCTGTGGCAGTGAAAGAAATCTGATTGGAGGAATTAAAACATGGAGTTCTGGAAAAAATGGGCAGGAATTTGGGAGGTGATATTCAATGACTTTGGAGAGCAAAGGGAGGTTGGAGATGGGGCAGTAGTTTGCAAGGACAGTGGGGTCAAGGGTTAATATTTTGAGGAGACGGTAAAGGCGGCATATTTGAAGGAGAGATGGACAGAATCAATGGTTACAGAACCATTAATAATGTCAGCTAACATGGGTACCAGGAAGGGAAATTGGGTAGTCAGTAGTTTAGTGGGCATAGGATTGACAGGATATAATGGACTGGATTTTGCCAGCCCTTTGGAGACAGGGTGGGAGGCAGGAGGAGTTGTAATATTGTGACAAAAGGTGTGTGGAGAGAAGGCCTGATATTCCTAAGGATGGCAGGCATAGCGGGAGGGCCTTGCACTGAAAGGTGGTGGGAAGGTAATTAACTCTTATTTTAACCAGGGATTTCTAATTTTACGAATCATGCACGGCAACAACGGGGCTTCAGAGCCTCACCAAGTATAAGGAGGTGGTGGATTAGCAGAAGGTCACTTCTGGCTCCACACAACAGCCATTGTGAACACTAGCATAGCTGGTCAGAGAGGGTGGAACATCTTGGGCAAGGTGAGTGGGGAGCAGGGACAAACCTGCCAGCACAGCAGGGGCATACCATTTGAGTGCCATCTCGGAAGTGGCAATTGTGTGTTTGGAGCGGGGCTGGTCAGAGGCCCTGGAAACTGAGTGCAGCTATCTGCCATGGGCTTCATTCCCTAAGGCTTTGGGACCTCCAGTGAGGAGCAGCATCAAAGAGGAAGAGAGCTGCAGCTACAGACAGTGGGGCAGCCGCAACCTGAGGAGCAGCAAGAGCATGGGCCTTGGAGGGGGCATGGAGGAGGAGGGCACAAAGGGGCAGGGAACAGCCTCTTTTGCGCAGAAGAAGTTACTGACCAATGAGGGTCTATCGTCCAAGGCTCAGCTTCCTCCAAATGTACAAGCAGCAGTGTCACCGACGACTCCGCCTCTCCAGGGAGGCCATTAAAGAGCTGTGTGCCATAATGAAGGATGAGCTGAGCCCTTGGAAAGTGGTGGCTACCCAATGCCTTCTGCGTTAAAGGTCACTGTGGTGCAGAATTTCTACACCTCACCATTATTCCAAGGCTCTTCTGGAGATATGTGTGGGGACTCCCAGTCTGCTGCTCATCACAGCATCATGATGGCCACCAATGCCATCTTCAAGAAGGCAAGCCAAAACATGTATTTTCACACTGATCTGCACAGTCAGACTCAGAGGGTCATAGGGTTCAGGGCCATAGCTGGATCCTCTCAGTTGCAGGGTGTCACGTCCGTAGCCATAAAGGCTCCCATGGGTCAGGCAGCAGCCTTCATCAAAAGGAAGGGCTTCAACCCGTTCAATATACAACTGATCTGCAACAACCACAAATGGTTCTTGCAGGTGTGTGCATTGTTCAAGGGCAACAGCCACGACATCTACATACTAAGTCAGTCCCAGCTGGCAGACCTTTACAGGCCCCCTGCGCGCCTTCAAGGATGGATACTGGGTGATAAGGGCTACCCACTGAAGACATGGCTACTGACTCTTGTGAGGAACCCAAACACTTCCGCAGAGCAGAGGTCGAACACCTGCCACGGGACAACTCGAGCAACCATCGAGCAGGCCGTAGGCCTTCTGAAGATACAGTTCATATGCCTAAATTGATCCACTGGAGCCTTTCAGTATGTCCCAGCAAGGGTCTTGTGTATTATAGTGGTCTACCTGGCGTGACAGAGAGAAGCTTTGAACAATGAGGACATCGTGGAGCACGATGCCTCCTCCGACAATGATGATATGGAGGAAAATGCTAACCCGGCGTTGAATGATGAAGAACCCCAGGAACAGCAAGCAAGGTGCAATGAGATATGCGCAAGCTAGGATCACGACATGCTAATACAGGCATGTTTCAGATGCTCTTTAATGACAGATCCTTGCAATCCAATAAAGCTACAGCTTTCTGTAGCCCTGTTGCCATTTCCTTAATTGACCTTACCATTTACCTGCACTCATTAAGACATAAGACTGCGGCATGCAGAATGCATTGAGGTCACAAAGTATGGTCATTCGCCTTCACACCCTTTGAGGAAGCCAGGGCACAGCTAAAGGTCCAGCGGTTAGTGAAAAATGCCTTGCAACATCCCACATTTATTGGGAAACAAAAAGATTTCAAGGCAGCATTCATTAACAAAAAGTAAATCCATGAACCCCAAGTGCAGCTAGGTGCTCCTCTTACATGTGCTCCGACATGGTGCTCCCCCTGCGCTTGGTGGAGGCAGGCTGCTGGCCTCACTGCCCAGTGGCTTTTGATAA
This sequence comes from Heterodontus francisci, assembly GCF_036365525.1. Classification (NCBI taxonomy): domain Eukaryota; kingdom Metazoa; phylum Chordata; class Chondrichthyes; order Heterodontiformes; family Heterodontidae; genus Heterodontus; species Heterodontus francisci. Next base: position 141,869,851 of record NC_090374.1, read on the forward strand.
CCTTGGCGGTCGTCCTCTGGCTGCCTGGAGGGCCGTGGCATATTGATGGCCTTTTGGACAAAATGCAGGAGGCACCTCTGTCATCGTGGCTTCATGAGGCGCTAGTGTCACTGATAGAGGGGCTGAGGAGCCACTGTCCATGCCAAGAGTGCCCTGAGAGGAGCCCCCAGATGCAACAGGATGGCATTCCTCTACCCTTTCAGGGCACACTTGTCCCTCCCTGCTCACGTGTGGAGTATGAGGACCTGGTGGTGAGTCCGTGTGCCTCACACCCCTCTTGCTCAGTTATTGTTCCACAGAGGGCATAGAGGTGGCAATGGCATTCAGGTCTGCACGCATCTCTGGCATCCATTGAGTAGTCTGCGGGATATGGCTCTCCAAGTGGGTCACCACTCTCTCCATGGAGGAAGCCAAGTGCGTGCGCACACCTGAGACATGGCAGCACACATGGTTTGGATGGACTTCTCCATTGTCCACACTAGTGATGCACATTGGAAGCCCTGCCAGATGTTCCCACACACTGCAGCCCCAGCATCTGCCTCCTTGTGGATGACTCCAGAAGCATGTCATTCGCATCACCATGCCCACCCACAGTCCTCTGAGCGTCAGTGGCCTCAGCTGTCATAGCCTCCATCAGCTGCTCAGGCACATCTGTGGTGTGCTCACCGGCTTGTGACCCAAAGCTACACGTGAACCGATGTCCACCGACATGGGCATTTGTGTGGGTTGAGGGTGTGGCGGACTGATAAGTCAGTGCACCCTCTGAGGTCCCCTCCTCCTGCTCAGAGGCAGATTAGCTGTTCCCCAGTCACTGCATCTTTCTGCCCTTGTCTTTGACCTGCATGAGAGAGAAGAGTGATTAGCAGGTAATGCACATTCCATCACGCCCTTTACGGCACTCTTGGGGCTGAATGTAGTTAACCCGTCGCAGGTCCTGGCGGCAGACCCGGAAATGGGCACCGTTGCCGCTCATCATGTTTGCAGCCGGCCCACCACGATCACGTGGCAGTTGGCCATTTATCATAATGAAGGTGCGGGGCTCAGCCAATTACGTGATGGAGCAGGTGGCAAGGCGCCTATGGTGTTCTCAGCAGAGATGATGCAGGTGCTGGCAGCATCTTTAAAGCTCTGCCAGCACTGCTTAAACTGCTGTTTCCTTATTTACTTTGCTGCTGCTTTGCCTTTGATGCTGCTGTACTGTTGTGCTGTGACCCACCCCTGCCAGGAGTCCCTCTGCTGATGCAGTGCTGAGCACACCCTCACCCTTGTCTGGAGTCCCTCTGCTGCTGTACTGCTGTGCTGCTGACCAAGGCCTCAAAAGACCAGGAGCTCTCTGGAAACCAAGAGAGACCATGTCAGGCACAACACACCAGGTGGCTCCATAGTTTAGTTCAGTTCAGTTCAATGCCTCGCTGGTGATTCTCCTCCAGGCTGCAAGGGAAAGGCAAGAGGTCCTCTTTCCAAAGGATGGCAAGAAGAGGTCCTCCCGCCTGTCCAAGTGAACCTAAATGGAGATCACAGAGGAGGTCAGCAGCCGTAAGGTCAACCAACGCAACTGGGTCCAGTTCAGGAAGAGAGTCAATGGCCTACTTCATTCTGCCAAGGTGAGTGCTCCATACCTCTCTCGTCTTGGGGCTTGCTTGTGGCTCTGTGGGAGGTAGCACTACATGGGGAGGGAGTCACCACAAAGAGGTGACCACTGCAAGAGAGTTAGTCATCACCACACCCTGGCAGATGTATGGATGCATCTCAGTCGTAGGCCTCCTTCTTTCACAGCTCAGCTCAATGCCATCCCCTGAGAGCCAATGCCGGGAGGAGCCATGCAGGAAACCCCATCGGGTATGAGGAGCAGCAGTCAGAGGATGCACTGTCACATGACTCTGCTGCACCTTCCACCAACGCAGATACTTTCACTTCGGTGTGTTTGCACTCAGCCTCAGATTCAGGGTCACAAGCTGGTGAGAGTACCGCACATGCACCTGAGCAGCTGACTGAGGCTGAGACAGCCGAGGCCTCTGACAGTCAGAGGACTGTGCGCATCCAGGCCCATGCTGAGCCCCCGGGTGATGACAAGCTTCTGGTGTTGACAGGACAGAGACTGCTGGAGTTGCAGAGAGAGGTAAGGCAATATCTGGTGGAGCTGCCAGAGGTCATGTGCAGCCATGTGCGGATGATGGAGGAGTCCATACATGTCATGAGTGCTGCCATGTCTCAGGCGTGTGAACGCATGGCTTCCTCCATTGAGATATCGGCGACCCTCATGGAAAACCAGATCCCAAAACTATGTGCAGACCTGCACACCATCGTCTTGATCATGAGCTCTATGCAGCAGTGGCAAGGCGAGAGAAAGATGAGGCGCCTGGAGCCTTCTCCAGGTCCTTGTTCGTCTCTTTTGAGTAGGGAGATTCAAGTGAGCCATGAAAGGGAGGAGGAGAGGCTGACCTCCACATGTGGGGTCTCCCCTCGGGGTGCTCTGACTGTGGACAGGGGCTCCTCAGCCTCTCCACCAGTTCCAGCAGCTGCGATGCCTGAGGAGAGTTCTGCAGCCAGAGGACACCCACCAAAGTCATCCCAGGCCAATGGGCAGCCTGATCAGCAGCCTGTTTCCAACCCAGCTGCTATCGCAGGTGTCACACCTTGTAGAAGCACACAGAAATCAGCAATGAAAAGCACATAGATACACTTGGGGTTTCACAGGTTTTTGACATTTGCCATTTGTATTGTGTTATAAAGTTCTATCATTATTACAGTTCACATTCATTGTTTGAAAATGCTTATTCTTTCATGTCTTAATTGTGAGATGTTGCCTTCACCCTTCTCCCTCATTGGGCTGCTGGTCTAGGCACAGCCCTCCTTTGGTAAGTGTCGCAGATGTGTCAGAAGCTGAGCACTCGGCATGTAATCCAGATAGAAAGGAGGTGACAGACTGAATCCATTGAGGTGAGTCTTTATTGAGTTCACTTTGAGAGACCATCGTGGTGGCTGGAAGTGAGTATGTATGAGATTGTGCCTTGCCTCCCTAGCCTGTCGCTCAATGTGCCTGGCCTCCAGTGCAAGGGGTTCAACATCCAGTGCTGCCTGCTCATCACCTTCCTTCACATTCTCCTTGCCGATTGAGGACTGGCAATCAAACATGTCCTCATTATGCAAGGCCTCCTCCTCTGCTAGGCTAGATTGTGCAGAGCATAGCAGACCACCACGATATGTGAGACCCTCTCTGGGGCACATTGCAGGGCTCCACCAGATCATTCGGGGCACCAGAATCTCATCCTCAGCAGTCCAATGGCCTGTTCGATGGTCACTCACAGTGCAAGGGTTCCTCACAGGTGTCAGTAGCCACGTCTTCTATGGGTAGCCTTTGTCCCTGAGAATCCATCCCTGAAGGTGAATGGAGTGGGGGGGGGGGGGCGGGGGCCTAAAAAACTATGGCACCTGGGACTGTTGAAGTATGTAAGCATCATGGCTACTTCCCAGGAAGCGGACACACACCTGCAGGAAACGCTTTTGGTGGTTGCAGACCATTTGAACGTTGACAGAATGGAAGCCCTTCCTATGAATGAAGGCAGCTGGCTGGCCCTTTGGAGCCTTGATGGCCACATATGTACAATCTACCATACCTTGCACCTGGGGAATCCAGTGATGACCCCGAATTCGACGGTTCTCTCAGCATGAGTTTAAGGGTTGGTCTGGTAGTGCACATAGTCACAAAGGTCTCCTTCCATCATGTAAATTTCTATGATTCTATGATTATCTCACTTGCGTCACTGCAGCCAGGTTTGAGGGACGGCCTCACGGCTCCTGACCTCCTTTGCGATCTCCATCCAGGCTTGCTTCGTCTGGTAGGCCAGTCTCCTCGTCCCAACCCAAGGGACGAGGACCTTCCTCCTTGCTTGTGCCATCTGGAGGAGAGCCTGCAGGGAGGCATCACTGAACCATGGATCTTCCTTCAGTTATTCCTCCTGTTGCCTTCTTTCTCAGGGCTTCAATATTTGCTGCCTTTGTGAGTAGATTGAATGGACAGAATGCTGGCAACCCTTTAAATATGGTGCCAACATTTCCAAGGGCATGATCTCACGCTGCCCGTGCCGCCTGAGTTAACTGCTCCTCCACCTCCTGGCAGTTAATTGATTGACTCCGACTGAATCTCTGACTCCAGCAGGTCACCCATCACCCACCACTCTGCTTGAGCAGCAGCAGCTCCCACTTCCATCCCTGGTGGCAGGACCTTGGACCTTATTGAATAATTCAGCCCAGTGAGAGGTTAGCAGGCATCAGAGACTTTATGGGTAGAATTAAGAAATATAAAAGTATTTAAAATTGTAGTGAGTTATGTATTGGTCTCCTGGTAGTAGCTGTGAAGTGGAAGCTTATGTAAATGCTGAGATTAGACAAGCATGTAGCAAAGGCAGAGTGGGTTTAATTGGGGTATTTTAACTTTCATATAGATTGGGATAAGCAGACTAGCACATGTCAGAAAGGTAGTGAATTTCCTGAGTTTGGCCAGGTTAGTTTCCTACAACAATATAGAACATAGAACATTACAGCGCAGTACAGGCCCTTCGGCCCTCGATGTTGCGCCGACCTGTGAAACCATCTGACCTAAACTATTCCATTTTCATCCATATGTCTATCCAATGACCACTTAAATGCCCTTAAAGTTGGCGAGTCTACTACTGTTTCAGGCAGGGCGTTCAACGCCCCTACTACTCTCTGAGTAAAGAAACTACCTCTGACATCTGTCCTATATCTATCACCCCTCAACTTAAAGCTACGTCCCCTCGTGTTTGCCATCACCATCCGAGGAAAAAGACTCTCACTATCCGCCCTATCTAACCCTCTGATTATCTTATATGTCTCTATTAAGTCACCTCTCCTCCTCCTTCTCTCCAACGAAAACAACCTCAAGTCCCTCAGCCTTTCCTCGTAAGACCTTCCCTCCATACCAGGCAACATCCCAGTAAATCTCCTCTGCACCCTTTCCAAAGCTTCCACATCCTTCCTATAATGCGGTGACCAGAACTGCACGTAATACTCCAGGTGCGGCCGCACCAGAGTTTTGTACAGCTGCAGCATGACCTCGTGGCTCTGAAACTCGATCCCCCTACTAATAAAAGCGAACACACCATATGCCTTCTTAACAGCCCTATTAACCTGGGTGGCAACTTTCAGGGATTTATGTACCTGGACACCAAGATCTCTCTGCTCATCTACACTACCAAGAATCTTCCCATTAGCCCAGTACTTTGCATTCCTGTTACTCCTTCCAAAGTGAATCACCTCACACTTTTCCGCATTAAACTCCATTTGCCATCTCTCAGCCCAGCTCTGCAGCCTATCTATGTCCCTCTGTAACCTACAACATCCTTCGGCACTATCCACAACTCCACCGACCTTCGTGTCATCTGCAGATTTACTAACCCACCCTTCTACACCCTCATCCAGGTCATTTATAAAAATGACAAACAGCAGTGGCCCCAAAACAGATCCTTGCGGTACACCACTAGTAACTGAACTCCAGGATGAACATTTGCCATCAACCACCACCCTCTGTCTTCTTTCAGCTAGCCAATTTCTGATCCAAGCACTAAATCACCTTCAATCCCATACTTCCGTATTTTCTGCAATAGCCTACCGTGGGGAACCTTATCAAACGCCTTACTGAAATCCATATACACCACATCCACGGCTTTACCCTCATCCACCTGTTTGGTCACCTTCTCAAAAAACTCAATAAGGTTTGTGAGGCACGACCTACCCGTCACAAAACCGTGCTGACTATCGCTAATGAACTTATTCTTTTCAAGATGATTATAAATCCTATCTCTTATAACCTTTTCCAATATTTTACCCACAACCGAAGTAAGGCTCACAGGTCTATAATTACCAGGGCTGTCTCTACTCCCCTTCTTGAACAAGGGGACAACATTTGCTATCCTCCAGTCTTCGGGCACTATTCCTGTCGACAATGACGACATAAAGATCAAGGACAAAGGCTCTGCAATCTCCTCCCTGGCTTCCCAGAGAATCCTAGGATAAATCCCATCTGGCCCAGGGGACTTATCTATTTTCACACTTTCCAAAATTGCTAACACCTCCTCCTTGTGAACCTCAATCCCATCTAGCCTAGTAGTCTGTATCTCAGTATTCTCCTCGACAACATTTTCTTTCTCTACTGTAAATACTGATGAAAAATATTCATTTAACGCTTCCCCTATCTCCTCTGATTCCACACACAACTTCCCACTACTATCCTTGATTGGCCCTAATCTAACTCTAGTCATTCTTTTATTCCTGATATACCTATAGAAAGCCTTAGGGTTTTCCTTGATCCTATCCGCCAATGACTTCTCGTGTCCTCTCCTCGCTCTTCTAAGCTCTCCCTTTAGATCCTTCCTGGCTTGCTTGTAACTCTCAAGCGCTCTAACTGAGCCTTCACGTCTCATCCTAACATAAGCCTTCTTCTTCCTCTTGACAAGCGCTTCAACTTCTTTAGTAAACCACGGCTCCCTCGCTCGACAACTTCCTCCCTGCCTGACAGGTACATACTTATCAAGGATACGCAGTAGCTGCTCCTTGAATAAGCTCCACATTTCGATTGTTCCCATCCCCTGCAGTTTCCTTCCCCATCCTACGCATCCTAAATCTTGCCTAATCGCATCATAATTTCCTTTCCCCCAGCTATAATTCTTGCCCTGCGGTACATACCTGTCCCTGCCCATCGCTAAGGTAAACCTAACCGAATTGTGATCACTATCACCAAAGTGCTCACCTACATCTAAATCTAACACCTGGCCGGGTTCATTACCCAGTACCAAATCCAATGTGGCATCGCCCCTGATTGGCCTGTCTACATACTGTGTCAGAAAACCCTCCTGCACACACTGGACAAAAACTGACCCATCTAAAGTACTCGAACTATAGTATTTCCAGTCAATATTTGGAAAGTTAAAGTCCCCCATAACAACTACCCTGTTACTCTCGCTCCTGTCGAGAATCATCTTCGCTATCCTTTCCTCTACATCTCTGGATCTATTCGGAGGTCTATAGAAAACTCCCAACAGGGTGACCTCTCCTCTCCTGTTTCTAACCTCGGCCCATACTACCTCAGTAGACGAGTCCTCAAACGTCCTTTCTGCCGCCGTAATACAATTGATTAACAATGCCACACCTCCCCCTCTTTTACCATCTTCTCTGTTCTTACTGAAACATCTAAATCCCCGGAACCTGCAACATCCATTCCTGCCCCTGCTCTACCCATGTCTCCGAAATGGCCACAACATCGAGATCCCAGGTACCAACCCATGCTGCATGCTCATCCACCTTATTCCGGATGCTCCTGGCGTTGAAGTAGACACACTTTAAACCAAATTCTTGCTTGCCAGTGCCCTCTTGCGTCCTTGTAACCTTATCCCTGACCTCACTACTCTCAACATCCTGTGCACTGGAACGACAATTTAGGTTCCCATCCCCCTGCTGAATTAGTTTAAACCCCCCCGAAGAGCACTAGCAAATCTCCCCCCCAGGATATTGGTACCCCTCTGGTTCAGGTGAAGACCATCCTGTTTGTAGAGGTCCCACCTACCCCAGAAAGAGCCCCAATTATCCAGGAAACCAAAACCCTCCCTCCTACACAATCCCTGCAGCCACGTGTTCAACTCCTCTCTCTCCCTATTCCTCGCTTCGCTAACACGTGGCACGGGCAACAACCCAGAGATAACAACTCTGTTTGTTCTCGCTCTAAGCTTCCACCCTAGCTCCCTGAATTTCTGCCTTAAATCCCCACCTCTCTTCCTACCTATGTCGTTGGTGCCTATGTGGACCACGACTTGGGGCTGCTCCCCTCCCCCTTAAGGATCCCAAAAACACTATCCGAGACATCACGAACCCTGGCACCTGGGAGGCAACACACCAACCGTGAGTCTCTCCCACAGAACCTCCTATCTGTTCCCCTAACTATGGAGTCCCCAATGACTAATGCTCTGCTCCTCTTCCCCCTTCCCTTCTGAGCAACAGGGACAGACTCTGCGCCAGAGACCTGTACCCCATTGCTTACCCCTGGTAAGTCCCCCCCCCCAACAGTACCCAAAACGGTATACCTGTTGTTGAGGGAAACGGCACAGGGGATCCCTGCACTGCCTGCTGGTTCCTTCTCCTTCCCCTGACGGTAACCCATCTACCTACTTCTTTTACCTGAGGTGTGACTACCTCCCTATACCTCCTCTCAATAACCCCCTCCGCCTCCCGAATGATCCTAAGTTCATCCAGCTCCAGCTCCAGTTCTCTAACGCGGTTCTCGAGGAGCTGGAGTTGGGTGCACTTCCCGCAGATGCAGTCAGCAGGGACACTCTTGGCGACACTTACCTCCCACATTCTGCAGGAGGAACATTCAACTGCCTTAACCTCCATTCCCACTATTTTAAATTCCCAACAAATCTACTGAAAACCAAAAAAAAAGTCAAAACTTGTTAGCTTAGCAATCCAACGGACAGAACTTTTTTTTTGGTTAGAGGAGGATGGGTGGGAGACACTACCCGAGTAGTGTTTCGGGTAAAGCAACCGCCCAAATATGTAACCTCACTTACCCAGCAGTCCCGCGTGCGCTCCGCCTATACACGAGAAATGCTCTGCTCCCGCTGTTTTCTCTCTCTCTCTCTCTGTGGCTTCCGATTTCTTGGCGCGCTTTTCAAAGCTCTGCTCCCGCTGTTCTCTCTCTCTCTCTATATCCTAGAGTCAACCAGGGAGCAGATAATATTAAATTTAATAATGAGTAATAACTCAGGTTTAGTTCACAACCTAACGCTGTGTGAGTTCTCTTCTGCAAGGGTTTTGGTGAGACCACATCTGGAGTACTGGGTGCAGGTTTGGTCTCCACATTTAAGAAAGGGTATACTTGCACTGGAAGCAGTACAGTGAATTTTCACCAAATTGGTCCCTGGGATAAACAGTTGTCCTATGATGAAAGTTTAGATGGAGTTTAGAAGAATGAAAGTCAATCTCATTGAAACATACAAGATTCTGAAGGGGCTGGATAGGGTAGACACTGAGAGATTGTTTCTGCTGGTCAAGGAATCTAAAACACAGGGGCACAGGGGCCGATCATTTAGGACTGAGATGAGAAGAAATTACTTCATTCAAAGGGTTGTGAATCTTTGGAATACTCTAACCCCGAGAGTAGTGGATGCGCCATCATTGAATACATTTAAGGCTGGGATAGACAGATATTTGATCATTCAGGGAATCAAGGGCTATGGCGAGTGGGCTGGAAGGTGGAGTTGGAGCCTAAGATCAGCCATGATCGTATTAAATGGTGGAGCAGGCTCGATGGGCCATCTGGTCTACTCCTGCTCCTATTTCTTGTTTTGTTGTGTTCAAACAGCAATTAATGCTCGATCAATTGCATATGTACAACGTCCCCTGGAACGACTTTTACAATGTTCTACACCACTGGATGAATCTTACAATACTAACCCTTACATGTACAAATCTAAAATAAGCCATCTTGTGAGACTGAAAAAATCAGCATGATGTGTAAATTTATGAGTAAGTTTACGCTCTGTATCTTTTATTTCCAGCTGCTGTCTCACCCTTCTGATTTAGTCAATGGTTGAAGGTCTCAGTAACTTTCTTGCACCAACTCTAGTCATTAATTCTAGATTTTGAAATCTTAACATAATACAAAATAGATGAAGATTTAGGTGTCACAGAAGCCAACATGAATGAAGAGGTTGACCGAAATAAATATGTCACCTACTTGCTTGGGAAGCAGTATGGAAAGTAGAAATTGGCATTGAAGATGTCATTCGTGATGTAGCCAGCAATGTTGTCTGGAATGCTTGTCAAAAGCCACTTTGTAGCCTATCCCATCCTACTGCAAATAAGAGGAATCACATGTAATTTGTTTTGTGTTCCACATTTGAACTTCTTGGAAAGAAAGCATAATACAGAGTATCCACTTCAGAACAATAATGCTGATAATGCAATTTCATATACAGGACTATTTTCATTCACTCTGCATAAAATTGTCATCATTAGGTAAACTTTATGTGCTAGATTTTGCAGTGGGCAGATGGAAAATCTAATTGCTGCAGTAAATTGCTTGGTTTCCAGTCACAGGTATTTTGCAGTCTCCGTAGCAACCCACACTTTTGAATATTTAGATATCCCATTGGTAGTCTTCTTCCAGAAACTTAAGATAAATTAGTGGAAAGGCAAAAAACAGCCATTTAGTACAAAAGCAAAACGTAGCTTGTGTTTAAATTTAAGTTGTTCCATATAATTGTAAGTTTATGTTAACAATTCACCCCAACACACACACGCAAACACACAACACACTCACATGCTTCTTGCGAGGAATGCCTGATTGAGGAATCAACTCCCTACTTTATTCTACTCACAGCGATCATAACCTGTTGCCTCCAGCATGAGCACAGGTGGAAAAATGATTTTACTCTGCGTACTGGAAAGGGCTACTAGAAAAGCAGCAGGAATAATCCTGGGACACAGAACTATAAGGCAAGATTTGTTTACATCTCAAAGAAAAGATGACTGGGAGAAAGGGTGACCATAAATCCACAGTTTAAAATGCTAAAAGGCACAAGTGATTTCACTTAGTATGTGAGCATGAAACCAGAAGACCCAGGTCTAAAATGAATAAACTTTAATGATGATAAGAGATTAGAGCAAAGACCCCATCCCCACTCCTACTCCCCCCACACAAGAAGAGAATATGTGGGATAAACTTGCTGCACAAATTTATCCTTCAAAAAAGAGCTTGATAAGTATTTGGCTGGAAATAGGATGGAAGGTATGTCTGTGGACGGTCGTTCAGTGGAAGTAAAGGTCAAGAGTAAAGGCCAGAAATAACGTGAATTGTTTGTGATATGTGATAGAAATGACATTTTTCTTCTTCCTTGCTTTCTTATGATGCCACTGAAGTGGAGCTTCACAGTATCAGAGGACTGGGTGTGAGTGCTACACAGAATGCTAACAGGATAGAACATAAGAAATAGGAGCAGGAGTAGACTATACAGCCCCTCGAACCTGCTCCGCCATTCAATACGATCATGGCCAATCTACCTCAACCCCACTTTCCTGCCCGTTCCCCATATCCCTTGATTCCCTGAGAGACCAAAAGTCTATCTATCCCAGCTGTGAATATACTCAACTTTGGAGTATCCACAATCCTTTGGAGTAGAGAATGCCAAAGATTCACAGCCCTCTAAGTGAAGACATTTCTCCTCATTTCATTCATAAATGATCGTATTTTAACTTTTCGAGCCGCTGGCAGCGAGGGGAGCCCAATGGCAGGTAGAGAAGCCAAAAGTTTCAGCAGCGCATTTCTCAGTGCCTTTTTAACGCACTGACTTATTTGCTTCTGACCTCATGGTTTCCCAACCAATTAGCTTGAGGGGGTGGGGGGTTGATGATAACCTGCATCAATCAATTTCACTTGAAATATTTAAAGGAGCCCTGCTACGATGAAACTTGAAGGATTGTCCAGGTGTTTCAAACTGCAGCAATGGACTTTCAATGTTGTAAGGCAGTGCCACACTTCACTGATGCCTTCCCAGAGCTGATGCTATGGGCTGTAAGGGCCCATGGGGAGATCCTGTTCCCTGCTGACAGGAAGGAGAGGCCTGTCACAGAAAACAAGAAGGTGTGATTGGAAGTCACTGAGGATGTCAGCGGCAGAAATGTGGATACAGTGCTGAAAGAGATTTAATGACCTCATCAGGGCTGGAAAGAAGAGTGGCATGGCACATTCAATTATGTCCTGAGATAAGTCTAACACAAATCCGCTTTGTCTGTCTTCCCAAGCCTACCCTTGCATCTTACTCTCACACCAGATTACTTTGCATGTGCAACTATCCCTCTCTGTCCAGATACCTCTTCAAATCCCCATCTAACCATCCACCACTGATACTCACTGTTGGCTTCAAACAATGTTCCACCTATTCCCCATAGTGACCCTCCACAAATGTAATCCATCCATCCACTCAACACACTACATTACTGTCACTCATAGCTCTCTTCTTTCCCTACTTGCAGAAGAGTGCACAGAACACCAGAGAGAGGCAGAGAACCAGAGGTGGCCCTCCAGCCATCTCTATACAAACAGTTTGCCAGTGACGCGCACATCTCAAGAACAAATGAAAAAAAGCTGCAGAGGAGGAGGCACTGGAGCTAACTGAATCTCGGCATGTCTGACCATTGGAGATGGGGGTTGGGGGGGTCTCCCAGCTACCTAGTGACACAACCGCAAGGCATACAATACTCACTCATGCTAACTTGATGTCAGCAGCCAGTGAAATATGATCAGGTGCATAATGATGACTTAACACTTTCTTACCTTAACAGTTTTAAATCATGTCTTGCATAAGAACATAAGAAATAGGGCAGCAGTCATCCATACAGCCCCTCGAGCCTGCTCCGCCATTCAATACGATCATTGCTGATCTTCTGCTTCAACTCCACTTTCCCACCCGCTCCCCATATCCCTTGATTCCCTGAGAGATAAAAATCCATCTATCTCAGACTTAAATATACTCAACAACAAAGCATCCACAACCCTCTGGGATAAAGAAATCTAAAGATTCACAACCTCTGAGTGAATCCTCTCAATCCTAAATTATCCTAAGGCTGTGCCCCTATACCTTCAATTCACCAGCCAGGGGAAACAAACTCTCTGTGTCTACCCTGTCAAGTCCCTTCAGAATCTTGTATGCTTCAATGAGATCACCTCTCATTCTTCTAAATTCCACAGAGTATAGGCCCAATTTACTCAGCCTCTCATCATAGGACAACCCTCTCTTCACAGGAACCAATCTAGTAAATCCTTGATGTACCATCTCTAACACAAGTATATTCTTCCTCCGATATGGAGACCAAAACTGCACACATTTCTCCAGGTGTGGTCTCATCAAAGCCCTGTACAAGACTTTCTTATTCTTGCAGTCCAATCCCCTTACAATAAAGGCCAGCAAGCCATTTACCTTCCTAATTACTTGTAGTACTTGTATACTAACTTTCTGTGTCCCTTGTACACCCAAGTCTCTTTGAACATTAACATTTAAAAGTTTAATGCCTTTTAAAAAATACTCTGCTTTTCTATTCTTGCTACCAAAGTAAATAACCTCACACTTCCCCACATTATACTCCATCTGCCACCTTGCTGCCCACTCACTTAACCTGTCTATATCTCTTTGCAGCCTCTTTATGTCCTCCTCACAGCTTACATTCCAAACTGTCTTTTCATCGTCAGCAAACTTGATACATTACTCTCAATCTCTCTGTCTAAGCCATTAATATAGATTACAAATAGTTGAGGCCCCAGCACTTATCCTTGCAGCACTCCACTAGTTACAGCCTGCCAACTTGAAAAATCCCCATTAATGCCTATTTTCTGCTTCTGTCCATTAACCAATCCTCCATCCATGCTAATATATTACCCCCAACTCCACAAGCCCTTATCTTGCATATTAATATTTTGTGTGGCACCTTATTGCATGCCTTTTGGAAATCCAAGTATACTACATCACTGACTCCTCTTTATCTACCCTCTCTTTATCTAATTACATCAAGAGATATGGGGATAGTGGAGAAAAATGGCATAGAGGTAGATGATCAGCCATAATCTGTTTGAATGGTGCAGCAGGTTGGACAGGCCAAATGGCCTACTCCTGCTCCTATTTCCTATGATCCTATTAGATTTCAGGATACCCTAGTAGTTATTAGATTAGATTAGAGATACAGCACTGAAACAGGCCCTTCGGCCCACCGAGTCTGTGCCGAACATCAACCACCCATTTATACTAATCCTACACTAATCCCATATTCCTACCAAACATCCCCACCTGTCCCTATATTTCCCTACCACCTACCTATACTAGTGACAATTTATAATGGCCAATTTACCTATCAACCTGCAAGTCTTTTGGCTTTTGAAACCGGAGCACCTGGAGAAAACCCACGCAGACACAGGGAGAACTTGCAAACTCCACACAGGCAGTACCCGGAATCGAACCCGGGTCCCTGGAGCTGTGAGGCTGCGGTGCTAACCACTGCGCCACTGTGCCGCCCTAACACCCTAACATCCTCAAAAACACCCTAATAAATTTGTCAAACATGATTTCCTTTTCATACTGTGATTTTCTAGGTGCATTGTTAAGAATTCCTTAATAATAGATTCCAGCATTTTCCCAATGACTGATGTCAGGCCAACTGGTCTGTAGTGCCCTGTTTTCTCTCTTCCTCCTTTCTTGAATAGCGGTGTTACATTTGCTAACTTCCAATCCGCTGGGACTATTCTAGAATCTGGAGAATTTTGAAAATCATAACCAGAGCATCCACTATCTCTGCAGCTGCCTCTTTTAGGAGCCTCGGATGAAGGCCATCAGGTCCTGGGGAAGTGTCAAATTTTAGTCCTTTATGTTTCTCTAATGCTCTTTTTCTGCTGATATTAATTACTACTATTAATCCTCACCCTTAATAGCCCCTGGATGCCTCTGAAAATTCATAAGGTGGATCCCTAGCATGAGCTGCCTCATGTATAAGGAAAGAATGAAAAGATGAAGGCCCCAATGTTTCTAGGTTGAGAGCATCAATCCCATTTCCTTCATGGAGGTATGAATATTTGCCATAATCCAGCTCCACTGCGATCCATCCCATTTAGACAGAACTTTTACATTCTGGTCGAATGGGTCATTAGTGGATCTTCCACCTGCCCCATCAAGTCAAGGGAGTGTATTGCAGGAACTTGCAGGCTTTACTCGGAATTCCTCTTTTTATTCCTTTGAAAGGCCTCAGAGGAACTCATGCCAGTAGGCATCTGGTGTGAGTCTCTTTGGGGCCTTTTTAAGTTCCCCAAATATTTACTAGAATGACATTATTGGTCTTGAAGCAGATTGATTTCCTTCTCCGTGTGCAGAATGGCTCCACAGGGAGTGAAAAACTTTTTAAAAAATTCTTCAGCCCATTTAGGACTAGAGATATTCAGGCACAATGTCAAGGCACCACTCGTCTTAGAATAGTGGATCGGGTTGGGCTGAGGTAGTTGCTGCTGATGTCACCTTACAAGCAAACGTCCACCCAAGTTATGAAAGTGACCTTGTCCCTTGAATGTAGGTCAGGGTCCCAGGCTTTGGCTAAGGGTAGACAGGGGTTCCGCTCTGCTACTTTTACAGTGGTGGAGCAGAGCCCCATGAATATCTGGAGGATTTGTCTTTTCAGCCTGGAAAGGAGATGATTCGGAGATAACCTTATTAAGGATAGTAAACAGTATATAAAGAGCTAAGTCTGGAATGTAATTTCAAACTAAATCCTGGATGTCAGGATAAGATAGCGGAGACAGAAACCCTGGAATCATTTGGAAATAGGTAGATGCTTTGATTAGGGATCTGTAGACCCTTTCCAGATGTTTGAGCAAGGGTGGGGTAAAAGGGCTTCTTCATCCACATCTGTCATGGGATCCTGATATCAGCAGCGCATCAAGTGCTAAATCCATCTACAATGCAAGCACTGAGAGATACCACATTAGGAAGTGTCTGTTTGCAACATTACTGATTATGGAATAATTTAGTAGAGTGCACTTGTCCTTCAAGAAGCCCCTATCATACACATTCCTAAAATTAGCTCTTATTTAATACCAAATGTATGTCACCTCAGGCAATATTACATTTCTTTTATATTGCAAGGTTTTCGAATTATGGCACTTTAGAATTATTCCACTACAGCCTTCAAACCCATCAAGCTGTTTAAAGCATCTTGAAAGGTTCACTGTTCCCTCTACAAACACGTAATGGAGTGTCAATGAATCATTTCCTTTGGCAGCAATAGAAAAATGTCCTCTATTATTTGAATCCAGGAAATGATATGTGAAAACTGGAAAGGCCCAGGGATGCAACATAATGGCTCACACATAGAAGAAACTATGATTAAATAATGGATTTCACTTGTACTGTACCAGAAAATTAAGGCCAGTAGCTCGGCGATCTTGTCCTTCATACCAAATTGCAGATCTTACTTTCTTTGGTGCAATACAGAATATCATCCATTAGTACTTAAAATGTGTTGACTTATGTTATGCCAGAAGCGCTTATCAATGTGCTATGTTGCTTTAGGGAATACAAAAGATTTGACATTTTGGCTGTAAATTCACACTTACCTACACCTGTATTGTTTTAGATATCCAGGATCATGTTTTATTATAGCTCACTTCAAGTGTTTTTTAACAGCTGGCCAGAGGAGAATCACTACATGGGTCAGATTAGACAATGAGAATACGGAGAGACAAATTCTATTATCTCATCACTACGATCCTTAATCCTGCCTTTCAGTAGTGAGCAGCTCCCTACCCCTGAACCGTCAGGCCCCAGCTGCTGCCACCTCCTGTTATCTGCCATCAGTCAGCCTTGCTGCCCTCTCCAGGGAGCTTTTCAGACAGCAGCTTTCTCCTGCAGCTGTTATTTAAATGGCCAGGCTTCTTCCAATACAGTATCCTTTAGCAGTTACCTGCTGCTCTCTAAGAATGAGAAGGAAAAATATATCTTTGCAAAATAAAAAGGCAATGAATTCTGCAGGCTGTTCATAAGAATGCAGCAGTAAGTTAATATTTTAGTACAGTGTTTAAGTAAATATATTTTAAATATGATAAAGACGAGTTCATTCTCTACCACTTCCAACATTTCACATTTGTTATGATTTACACATGACTAACGAGTTTCCATTTTCCTTAAAAAAATCGTCACGCAGAAGTTGTAATTTTAGTTATCCTTTGAATACTGTTCAGAATGGTCACCATACAGACTACCCATGCTTGCCATTTTCGAGTCTGTTTCTGTATTATTGTGATAATGCCTCAGTGTAAATAAAGGAGAGCAGCTGCCCTATTAGATGTGATCTTCAGAGTTCCCAGGTACACCCCTCCCCCCAGTAAACAAAGATTCTTAACAAAGAGAACATGAAGCAAGCTGGATAGCACTGAAGTAGAATGCAGTTAGTATGATGTTAACATGACCCTACACACTGTGTACACATTGTTCTTAAGTATAGATCATTAATCGCTTAAGATCACATGCAAGTCACTAATGTATTTCTGAAATACAGTGCACCTCATAAGTTTTAGATTTTACAACATCAAACATAACATCAAGCACAATCTTTCGATGGTTTAGTACTTTGCTCGATTTTGTCAAACTAGGGGAGATATTGGCAGATACATGTGCAGATATGTCTTCATATGCACACGTGCTGAAGCATTGAATTAAAGTGTCACATAAAAGTAGCCCAGTGAATAAGGTCTTCGATTGATGCAGGTCTGCCTGCATCCCAAATTTTATAGTTATCTAGCAATAGTAAATGTGGGCCGGGGGGTTGCGGGATGGGGGGGTGGGGGCGGTGGTGATGTGGTTGGGGGTGAAAACAATCTCCCCTAAAGCCCAAAGTTTCTATTTTCTACTGAAGGTAGGAGAATTTGTCAATCTATTTTCAGTGGACTTTTCATGTTGTGCTGACCATTTTGTCCATTAGTGCCAGAGAGAATGAATGGATAAACCACCTGTTGTAAGTTATTTACAGGTACACTCAATCATTAATAGTTGGGGACTCTATGCTGCAGCACAGCAGACAACTAAGGAGACATGATATGAGCTAAATTCTGTATTGTGCAAGTGAGATTCTGAAGTACTAATTGTAAATGATGATCCTTGGTAAACAGATAAGGCTAACATTTTGTTGGCATAAGCTGGCATAAGAGGGGCAAAATAGATGGGAGTTACTTGTGCTGGCAGTTAAGTCCTTTCTAGATTGGCAAACCTTCTCCTTGGCTCAACCATAAGCTTCCTTACCAGAGCAAAAGGCTGCTATTATTTTATTTTGTTTTCTACCATTGAGAGGGAAAGAAGAATACCTTACACTACTCAGACATATTTTTGACTGAATAACTTGGGAGATGAATGGAAGCATATACTGCAGGACATCATCAAGATTGAAAAGAATAGCCAAGAAAAGATAAACCCAGAAAAGTCAGTAGATTATAGAGTGATGGAAATGTTCACACAGTTTTTAAATCAGAATTAAATATTCCAGAACAATTATGTTTACATAATGATACATATTGTCCTGAATTTTATTCTTGAATAGTGTATTGGTGCATTCACCCTTCCAGCTCTTCAGGTTGCCGTTCTTTACTTGCGTACTTGTTACTGTATTTGTTGGTATACTGTGCTATTTTGCACCACTGAATAAATACTAGTGAGCCACGTCAATCTATTCTAATATTGCTTTGCTGAATGAATCAATCTGAAACAACTGCAACACGAACAAAATAGCTGTACAGAACCACGACAGTCCATGTGGTATAGGTGCTTCCACAGTGCTGTTAGGTAGGGAGCTCCAAGATTTTGGCCCAGAGACGACAAACAATGACGATATATGTCCAAATCAAGATGATGTGTGACTTACAGGGCAACTTGGAGGCTGTAGTGTATCCATGCACCTGCCACCCATGTCCTTGTAGGTGGTGGAGGTCATGGGTTTGGAAGGTTAAGAGCAATTAATGACAAGCTAAAAGAGATGAACAGATGGTTTGTGGGTGACAAATCACACCCCATGCTGCCATGGATAATGATCCCACTCAGAGTCACAGGAAGGGTAGCTGAGGAGTGCTACATGAAGATGCATGCCTTGACCAGAGTTGTCATAAAGAGAACTATAGGACTCATAAAGGGGTGTTTTTTGTTGCCTTGATAAATTAAGAGGACCTCTGTAATATGCTTCAGAGTGTGTATTCCACATAATTGTAGTATGTTGTATCACATGACTTTGCCATTCCAAAGGCACAGAAATGGAGATTCCAGTGGAAGCTGTTTGAATGTAGAAGAGCATGAAGTGGAACATCAGGAGGTCATTTACAAGGAACATCAGAGCTTAATTTATCAATGAAGTGCTCTCATCACTGAATCTCTCTGTCACCACTGCTTATCATCTGCATTCACAGAAATTACAAGTCCTTCAACAGACAAAAACAGAAAATGCTAAAGACGCTCAGCAGGTCAAGCGGCATCTGTCAAGAGGACCCTATCAATTTACTTTTTAGGTGTAGACCCTTCCTTCGAACTGAAAGACACTACAGATGAACAATATTTAAAGAGGGACTGAAGAAGGGGAAGGGGGAGAAAATCATACAATGACCATCCCCACAGGAAAAGAAATATAATGACATACAAAGTGTTGATGTGGGGGAACCAGAAATGGTTAAATTGTGAAAATTAAATGTACATGAAACAAAAGAAAGAATAAAGAACTTGTATTTCTTTAACACCTTTCATAACTTCAGGACATCACAAAGCATTTTACAGCCAATGAAGTGCTTCGAAGTGTAATTACTCTTGTAATATTGGAAACGTGGCAGCCAATTTGTGCACAGCAAGGTCACACAAATGACAATGAGATAATAGCCAGACAATCTGTTCTAGTAAATATTTTCCTTTATTGCAAGCAACTTAAAGTGAACATAAGCCTTCCTGCTCTTTCATAATACCATGATTCCCTTGGATGTTTAAAATGTCTTTCTTTCTCTGATATTTCGAGACCTGACAATAAATATTGGAAACTAAATATTGGGAAGACTGAAAACATTGTCTTTGGTCCCTGCCATAAACACCATTCCCTGTCCACCATTTCTATCCCTGGTAACTGTCTTATGCTGAGTAAGACTGTTCGCAACCTCAGGTGTGTTTGACCCCGAGTTGAGTTCCCAATCACATATTTGCACCATCACCAAGACTGCATACTTCCAGCTCCGTAACATTGCGTGACTCCAACCTTCCCTCAGCTCATCTCTGGTGAAACCCTCATTGATGTGATTGGTGGTTAGATTCTTCCTTTGGTGCAAGATATACATGGGACAGAGATGGCCCTTCTCCTATGGAAGCTCGATCCTGCGAAGGAAGCTACTGTTTGCAGCTCTTTCGAATGAGATGTTAAACCGAGGCCTGTCAGGTGGACATAAATGATCCTAAGGCATTATGTCAAAGAAAAGCAGAGGAGTTATCCCCAGTGTCCTGGCCAATACTTATCCCTCAATCAACATCACAAAAACAGATAATCTGGTCATTACCATATTGCTGTTTGTGAGAGATTGCTGCACACAAATTGGCTGCCACGTTTCCTATATTATAACAGCAACTACACTTCAAAAGAAAAGTACTTCATTATCAGTAAAGCGCTTTGGGACATCTTCAGGTCTTGAACGCTGCTATATGATTGCAAGTCTTTCTTTTTCTCTAGAGCTTGTCCCTGGGCTGGCTGATGTCATCTCTTATGTACCAATTGCATGAAACTCTGAGGGGGAAAGCCACTTGCATGAAAAGTGCTGCTGCCCTGAGAAACAGTGGCCTCAGGCAGCTCAGCTCCAGCTGTTGCCATCGTTCTAGACCATGCTTTGTGAGTCTATTGATCAGTAGACTGGTTCATCTGTTCTGATCTAATCTGAAAGCCCTGTGAACTACCTGCATCCAGTGCCAATGTCTGAAAGCCAGTACAAAGGGTGCTGTCTAATATCTCCCTTACTATCACAAGGACAGAAATATGTCCTTCCAGAGATTCAAAGTGACTGACTTGCTTTGGACCAATCCTAATGATGAGCAGATACCACTGAAGCTGCCATACACTCATCAACATTTAGAATGAATAAAATGTTCCCATGGCATTTCTGCATAAGAGGACTGTAGACTCTAATGTCACAGCTGTCAATTGCCTTATCAGAGACTGACCACAGAGGCTGCAAGCACATTACAATGCATAGGCTTTACAGCAGGGAAACAGGCTATTCATCCCAACTGGTCTATGCTAGTCTTCATGCTCCACAAGTACCTCCTCCCACTCTACCTCATCCAAGCTTAGCAGCATAGGGTAGATATGGTGTTCCTCAAGCATTCTGCTTTGTAAGCATGTAGCTATGCATTCTGAGTCCCATGATCCCAAAGTCACGGCCAGCCTTCTCCACTGCCTTTGATTTCCTAATTTCCTAGTGCTCTGTAAACCACCAAGTCCCACAACCTCATTTACACTATCTAATTACTCAGGTTTACTGTATCAGAGCTATAGAGTAGAAATGAGAAAGAAAGAGACACAGAGGCTGGTATAAAATGGATGAGGAGGGGGTTGTTGGGAGAAGCACAGGACAGGATGTTACTGCAAGGACTCCTGTGTGGCTTTTTCCTCAGCACGCTGTTTTTCCTCATCATCATGTCAACACAGAAGTTCCCTCCTTCTCTTCCTTGTGCTCATCATCTTCCTCCTAATTATTTTCTAAACCCCATTGCTGTGATGAATCTGCAGGAATGGAGGTCATTAGCCAAGAATGGGTGAGATAATAAGGAGGCAGAGAAGTACATGGAAGCTGGTAGCCACGTGCTGCTTCACAGAGATTCCATGGAACTTTTTAGATGTGAAACCACGAACTTGCTGCCTGCACTGTTCCCCTGATGATGTCAACGCTCAGGGGTGGAGCAGAGTGCCTCCCCAGCAGCTCTCAAATCTGTAGAGGATGAGCTCTTTGATGTCCAACATGCCCTCGCTGGCCCCTGGCCTTCCAGAAACATTATGTGCAACTGCTTTTTTTCCTGTAACAATATTGAGTGAATTAAGTGAGGGTTGTCTCCCTGTGACACTAGACAGTTGATGTAATAGATCTGCTGGTATCATCCTTCTAAAGTGGAGGAAGGGGGTTTAAAGCTCTAAATGTAAGTCCTTGGTGTTAAAGGAGATGGGTACACCGATGGTGTCAGTCCCAGAGTTAGTGAAACCCTTAACCAAAATGTAATTTGAAAGGTAATGTGAATTTATTAACATTACTGGGTAAAAGGTTTGTTGGTGCCCAAGAAAGGAAATGGAGAGCACCCAGTTGTATTACCTTGTATGCTGTCTAGTCATGGTCTACAGTTCTATGAGTGAGAGAGGTGGCACTCAGTGATACTGCCATCTCTTCCCACATGGTGCATAAGATATCTTTTTGCAACTTCCTCCCATGGACACCTTGCAGTCTTATGGGGTAATTTTACCCTAATCCACACCAAAGGAAACTGATGGAATCAGGTTGCCCCCACCCCCTTTTACATTCCGCCTGATTTTACTTTCCATTGAAGTCAATTAGGATAAAATGACCCCTTCTATCTCCTTTGCTGCTATCTTATCTGGGAGGGTTTGTAGGTTGAACTCATTAAAAATGTGTTCTGTTCTATCCTGCCTCCTTCCCTTGTACTGCTTCCTTCTTCAACACTAAGATATGCTTCAGCAATGGCACAAAATCTCACAAGAGCCACCTACTACACATACCTGATGTTAATCTCAGTTTTCCAAGATGTTCACAACTTGCCGGCAGCTCTCCAGCCTGCTGCTGAAAACTTCTGCCATTCTAAGTTCTTTAAAGCCCTCCACCTGCAATTTCCAAAACCCAGTGCAGTGTTACACTGATGTTGTGCTCAGCCAACACCAAAAGATATGTAAATACAATCATCTGCGATATTCGGAGGGATCAGCATTGGCGAGGACTGCCAGGTGAAAATGCAGCCTCCTGGGCACAATCCTGGCGTAAATGGCCTTGTGGATTTTTGGGATGCTTGAATTATGTATAGACCTGTAATCAGCCCTCATAAAATAATTTATAATAGATGTAACAAAATGATTGTCAAAATGAGGACCAATTGAGAAAGTAGGATGTTTTTGAATGATTGCTTTTGGCCACAGGGTTTGCTGATTGAGTCCTCTTCTTGATGTAAATATGGAAACACTCCATGTGCACCTTTCATGTGCTCAATCAATCAAAACACATACAGTTACACCTCTGATGTATATAAGTACGTTTATATGCTGCAGCCATCTGCCAGGCACTGATTCACATATGTGCAGTTACCAGTTTGGAGGGCCTGTTTATGCGTGCTGACTTCAAAACATGGACAAAAGAGCTGAATTCCATAGGTGAGGTGAGCGTGACTCCCCTTGACATCTAGGCAGCATTTGATCGAATGTGGCATCAAGGAGCCCTAGCCAAATTGAAGTCAATGGGAATCAAGGGAGAAACTCTCCATTGGTTGGAGTCATACCCAGTAAAAAGAAAGATGGTTGTAGTTGTTGGAGGCCAATCATCTCAGCCCCAGGACATCACTGCAGGAGTTCCTCAGGGTAGTGTCCGAGACCCAAGATCTTCAGCTGCTTCATCAATGACCTTCCCTACAACATACATTAAATACTATGGCTACAAGAACAGGTCAGAGGCTAGGAATTCTGCAGCGAGTAACACATTTCCTGATTTCCAAAAGCCTGTCCACCATCTACAAGGTGCAAGTCAGAAATGTGATGGAATATTTTCCACCTGCCTGGATGGGTGCAGTTCCAACAACACTCAAGAAGCTCAACATCATCCAGGACAAAGCAACGCATTTGATCAACACCTCATCCACGTTAAATGTTCACTCCCTCCACCATGGCGGACAGTGGCAGCAGTGTGTACCATCTACAAGATGCACTGCAGCAACTCGCTAAGGCTCCTTCAGCAGTAACTTCCAAGCCCACGACCTCTGTCACCTAGAAGACTAGGGCAGCAGATGCATGGGAACACCACCACCTGCCAGTTCCTTTCCAAGTTACACACGATCCTCAGTTGGAACTATATCGTCATTACTTCACTGTCACTGGGTCAAAATGCTGGAATTCCCTCACTAACAGCACTGTGAGTGTATCTACACCACATGGTCTGCAGCGGTTCAAGAAGGCAGCTCACCATTATCTTCTCTAGGACAATTTTTAAAAATGAGATAATATATTTTAGGATGATAAACAAGAAATAGGAGCATAAATTCAATGGAAAAATGTTAAAGGTATGGTTAAACTGAGAGACCTAGGGATTCAAGTACAGAGGGGCTAAATTTCCTCAGCCATTCTGATGAAATTCTGCTGTGACTCCGACGGGAGACCAGTGTAATGGCTTAGATATGGTCTTGAACCTAGATCCTCCAGGTCACAACCAGAATTGGGATTCCTGCTTGATCTTGTAAAAGTCAAAGCCTTTACTCACTCCTTAAAAGAATGGAGAGGCCAGAGCCAGTGACGGGGACTCCATACACTGAGAGTTCACATTTCACAGGCCCAATGCATGGCTGGATATCAGTACTCCTGCAGTCAGGGAGGTAAACAGTCTTCAAAATGGAGCAAGTGGAGGGGCCCCAATGATGAGAGGACTTTTTTAAAAGAATTAGGGGACCAAACAAGCTGGAAAGTGAGGGCTCGAGCAATTGGATAGCAGGCTAATGTCAGAGTTTTCAGCAACATGGTGTTGTCAGATGCCTATGTGCAGCCATATTGGCATAACTGTGGTATCCTCCCACTGAACCTACATACTCCGTGAGCTTAGCATTGGAGGGCATTGTTGGGCGCAATTCCAGTGTAACTACTGCAATTGCCACCTGTGGATTTTCATAATTTCCTGAAAGTTGCAGTGTGGGTAGATAAAGTGATAAAAAAGGTAAACAACATTTTGAGTTTTATTCCTGTGGTATAGACTACAGGATAAAGAAGTATTGATGAATGTATATACGAACATAGGACTTAGGAGCAGGAGTAGTCTATTTGGTCTTTCGAGCCTGCTCTGCCATTCGATATGATCATGGCTGATCTGGCTGTGGTCTCAACCCCACACTCCTGTCTGCCTCCCATAATCCTTGACATTCTTGTCAATCAAAACTTTATGTAACTCAGCTTTGAACAAATTCAATGATCCAGCCTCCACTGCTTTCTGGGGAAGACAATTCCACAAATTACAGTTAAAGTATTGTTCAAGGGTCAGTGCCCATTATAAAATGAAAATTAAATCCATAGGGACTTACAGCGTAAATTCGGCAGGGATGGTAAACTATGATTATGGTGAGAATTTTGAGAAACTGGAATTTTTTAGGCATTGAAATACAGGACACTAAGAGGAAATTATTTTCTTACATAGATGTAAACGGGTATGATATAGTCGGGATTACGGAGACATGGCTGCAAGGTGACCAGGGATGGGAAATGAAAATCCAGGGGTATTCAGTATTTAGGAAGGACAGACAAAAAGCAAAAGGCAGTGGAGTTGCATTGCTAGTTAAAGAGGAAATTAACACAAAAGTGAGGAAAGATATTAGCTCTGACGATGTGGAATCTGTATGGGTAGAGCTGAGAAACACTAAGGGGCAAAAAACATTAGTGGGGGTTGTATATAGACCCCCAAACTGTAGTGATGATGTTGGGAATGGCATTAAACAGGAAATTAGCGATGCATGCGATAAAGGAACATCTGTAATTATGGGTGACTTTAATCTGCATATAGATTGGGCAAATCAAATTAGTCACAATACCGTAGAGGAGAAATTCTTGGAGTGTATACGGGATGGTTTTCTAGATCAATACGTGAGGAACCAACCAGAGAACAGGCCATCCTAGACTGGGTATTGTGTAATGAGAGAGGAATAATTGACAATCTAGTTTCTAGAAGGAATCTAGAAGGATCTAAAGGGAGAGCTAAGAAGAGCAATGAGAGGACACGAGAAGTCATTGGCAGATATGGTCAGGGAAAACCCTAAGGCTTTCTATAGGTATATCAGGAATAAAAGAATGACCAGAGTTAGATTAGGGCCAATCAAGGATAGTAGTGGGAAGTTGTGTGTGGAATCAGAGGAGATAGGGGAAGCGTTAAATGAATATTTTTCGTCAGTATTTACAGTAGAGAAAGAAAATGTTGTCGAATACTGAGATACAGACTACTAGGCTAGATGGGATTGAGGTTCACAAGGAGGAGGTGTTAGCAATTTTGGAAAGTGTGAAAATAGATAAGTCCCCTGGGCCAGATGGGATTTATCCTAGGATTCTCTGGGAAGCTAGGGAGGAGATTGCAGAGCCTTTGTCCTTGATCTTTATGTCGTCATTGTCGACAGGAATAGTGCCGGAAGACTGGAGGATAGCAAATGTTGTCCCCTTGTTCAAGAAGGGGAGTAGAGACAGCCCTGGTAATTATAGACCTGTGAGCCTTACTTCGGTTGTGGGTAAAATGTTGGAAAAGGTTATAAGAGATAGGATTTATAATCATCTTGAAAAGAATAAGTTCATTAGCGATAGTCAGCACGGTTTTGTGAAGGGTAGGTCGTGCCTCACAAACCTTATTGAGTTTTTCGAGAAGGTGACCAAACAGGTGGATGAGGGTAAAGCCGTGGATGTGGTGTATATGGATTTCAGTAAGGCGTTTGATAAGGCTCCCCACGGTAGGCTATTGCAGAAAATACGGAAGTATGGGGTTGAAGGTGATTTAGAGCTTTGGATCAGAAATTGGCTAGCTGAAAGAAGACAGAGGGTGGTGGTTGATGGCAAATGTTCATCCTGGAGTTTAGTTACTAGTGGTGTACCGCAAGGATCTGTTTTGGGGCCACTGCTGTTTGTCATTTTTATAAATGACCTGGAAGAGGGTGTAGAAGGGTGGGTTAGTAAATTTACGGATGACACTAAGGTCGGTGGAGTCGTGGATAGTGCCGAAGGATGTTGTAGGGTACAGAGGGACATAGATAGGCTGCAGAGCTGGGCTGAGAGATGGCAAATGGAGTTTAATGCGGAAAAGTGTGAGGTGATTCACTTTGGAAGGAGTAACAGGAATGCAGAGTACTGGGCTAATGGGAAGATTCTTGGTAGTGTAGATGAGCAGAGAGATCTTGGTGTCCAGGTACATAAATCCCTGAAAGTTGCTACCCAGGTTAATAGGGCTGTTAAGAAGGCATATGGTGTGTTAGCTTTTATTAGTAGGGGGATCGAGTTTCGGAGCCACGAGGTCATGATGCAGCTGTACAAAACTCTGGTGAGGCCGCACCTTGAGTATTGCGTGCAGTTCTGGTCACCGCATTATAGGAAGGATGTGGAAGCTTTGGAAAGGGTGCAGAGGAGATTTACTAGGATGTTGCCTGGTATGGAGGGAAGGTCTTACGAGGAAAGGCTGAGGGACTTGAGGTTGTTTTCGTTGGAGAGAAGGAGGAGGAGAGGTGACTTAATAGAGACATATAAGATAATCAGTGGGTTAGATAGGGTGGATAGTGAGAGTCTTTTTCCTCGGATGGTGATGGCAAACACGAGGGGACATAGCTTTAAGTTGAGGGGTGATAGATATAGGACAGATGTTAGAGGTAGTTTCTTTACTCAGAGAGTAGTAGGGGCGTGGAACGCCCTGCCTGCAACAGTAGTAGACTCGTCAACCTTAAGGGCATTTAAGTGGTCATTGGATAGACATATGGATGAAAATGGAATAGTGTAGGTCAGATGGTTTGACAGATCGGCGCAACATCGAGGGCCGAAGGGCCTGTACTGCGCTGTAATGTTCTAATGTTCTAATAGTTGTGCGAGACTCCTTGGGGATGAATGACCATAATATGATAGAATTCTTCATCAAGATGGAGAGTGACGCAGTTGATTCTGAGACTAGGGTCCTGAATCTTAGTGAAAGAAACTACGAAGGTATGATGCGCGAGTTGGCTATGATGGATTGGGAAATGTTACGTAAAGGGACAATGGTGGAAAGGCAATGGCAAACATTCGAAGAGCGCATGGATGAACTGCAACAATTGTTTATTCCTGTCTGGCGCAAAAGTAAAATGGGAAAGGTAGCTAAACCATAGTTTACAAGGGAAATTAGAGATAGCATTAGATCCAAGGAAGAGGCATATAAATTCACCAGAAAAAACAAGACTTGAGGATTGGGAGCAGTTTAGAATTCAGCAAAGGAGGACCAAGGGATTGATTAAGAAGAGGAAAATAGAGTACGAGAGCAAGTCTGTGAAAATGAGAAAGAAGTGAAAACAAGTTGAGGGATGAACATGGCAATGATGAGCAGATGAAAACAGTGGCGCAGTGGTTAGCACCGCAGCCTCACAGCTCCAGCGACCCGGGTTCAATTCTGGGTACTGCCTGTGTGGAGTTTGCAAGTTCTCCCTGTGTCTGCGTGGGTTTCCTCCGGGTGCTCCGGTTTCCTCCCACAGCCAAAAGACTTGCAGGTTGATAGGTAAATTGGCCATTAGCAATTGCCCCTAGTATAGGTAGGTGGTAGGGAAATATAGGGACAGGTGGGGATGTGGTAGGAATATGGAATTAGTGTGGGATTAGTATAAATGGGTGGTTGATGGTCGGCACAGACTCGGTGGGCCGAAGGGCCTGTTTCAGTGCTGTATCTCTAAAAAAAAACAGTTTGCTCCTCAACAGAACTGGGACCAATGTCCTCACGGGGAGGTTCACTAGTGTGGTTGGGGAGGGTTTAAGCTCAATTAGAAGGAGGGTTTAGCACCAGCATATAGAAGTAGAAAAGAGGAATAAGGTGTATAAAGGAGTGAGAGTGTTGGATAGCACTAGAGAAGGAAGTAGTACCACATTAGATAGGCACTGACTAAAAAGGACTACGAGAAATACAAAGACAGATTTAGGATGCATATATGTAAACATACAAAGTCTGGTGAATAAGATTGGTGAGCTACAAGCACAAATAGCCATGTGGGAATATGATGTAACGACAGTTAAGGAAACGTGGTTTAAAAATGGTGAGGACTGGGCACTTAATATTCAAAGATACAAAGTGTCCAGAAAAGATAGAGAAGGATAAAAGGGAGGTGGGGTGGCAGTATTGATTAGGGAGGACACTGTAGTGTTGGAAAGAGAGGATGTCCTTGAGGGGGTAAGGACAGAATCAATTTGGTTAGAGTTGAGAAGCAAGAAAAATCCCACTACTATAGGCCTCCAAATAGTGAGAATGAGATAGATGAGCAAATCTGTAGGGAAATGTCAGATCTGCAAAAACAAGAGTGGTGATATTGGGAGACGTTAGTTACCCAAATATCGATTGGGATAATATTAGCGAAAAGGGAAAGTGGGGGGAGGAATTGCTGAAATGTGTTAGGGGAACTTCTTTGACCAGAATGTTCTTGGTCCAACTAGGAAGGAGGCATCCTGGTGCTGGGAAATCATATGGGCCAAGTGTCTGTGGGCGAACACTTAGGAATGAAAGCCTGACAGGAAAAACAGTAACAGAACAATGGGTTATCTTTAAAGAGGAGATGTTTCAGATACAGGCTAGGTATATTCCAACAAGGGTAAAAGGTAGGGGAATCAAAGCCAGGACTCCTTGGATGATAAGGGAGATAAAGAATATGATGAAACAAAAAAGAGGGTGTATGATGCATGTCAGGTGAATTCTTCAAGTGAGAACCAGGTGAAATGCAATAAATTGAGAGGGGAAGTGAAGAGAAAAATAAGTCTGGGAAAAAGAGAATCTGAGAATAGAATAGCAGTTAGCATAAAAGAAAACTAAAAAATCTTCCACCAGTATGTAAATATTATGTGGGTAGTAAGGGGTAAGATCTATTAGGGACAAAGTAGGTGATATATGCTTAGAAGCGCAGAACGAGGCAATATGTAACAAATACTTTGTATCATTGTTTGCTAAAGAAGAGGATGCTGATAAAATATCGGTAGAAGTGGAGGTGGTAGAGGGAATGGATGGAGTGAACACTGTTACGGTCAGGTGAGGAAGGATTGAAGGCATCCCTCTTTTCCCTCGCCTTGTTTGACCACAACAGGTTTAATTCTTTTTAAAGTGGATGTACTGGCCAATTCAGTAAGTGTTTGATTACTTACTTGCTATGATCATAACAAGAACCAATCAGACAGATTTTCTTGAGTTTAACAAAGAAAGAGGTTAACTTTATTGTATTTAAACTAAACTAAGTAAAATAATGAACAAAGCACCAACTTTCACACATACATACACACACACACACATACACTAGAGGTTCACACACACAAATAGATTACAGAGTTGGGAAAGATAGATTAGTCAAATTAGAGTCCATAGTAAAAAAAGGATATGCAGTGTGTGGAGTTTGGTGATTCAGCTGGCTTCTAGCTGTTTTTGGTGGTCCTGAGGCTTTTAGCTTGAAGAGACAGATGACTAATTTGGTGGGTCTCTTGGAGACAGCAAGGTGGATGATTTCCTCCAAAGGGGTATCTGATTGTAGCCAAAGTATGCAGAGGTGGTCAGTCAGCAGGCAGAGTTCGAAGCTTGCAGGCTGGAATGGAGACAGAGAGCGAGAGAGAGATAGAGAGAGAGGACCCCCACTTGGGTCTGTACGTGCCAGAGTCCTGATGCTTTTCCTTGCTGCTGCAGAGGAACACCAGTTTAAAACCTCAAAACCATGGCTTTTTTATGCGGCGAATGGTAATGACCTGGAACTCATTGCCTATGAGGGTGGTAGAAGTGATGATAATTAATGATTTCAAAAGTAACTTGGATGGGCACTTGAGGGAAATAAACTAACAGGGCTACCAGATAGAGCAGGGAAATGGGACGGAATGGATTGCTCTACGGAGAGCCAGCATGGACTCGATGGCCGAATGGCCTTCTTCTGTGCTGTAAGGACTCTATGATTCAACTTTCTTTTAGCTATTTTAGGATTTCCTCCTTGGCAAAGTCCTTAACAGATATTTTAAAGTTTAGAAAAGTTTAATGGGGAAAATATGGAAAGATTATTTCTTATAGGAATTTAGGAAATAGGAGCAGGAGTAGTCTATTCAGCCCCTGGAGCCCGATCCACCATTCATGGCTGATCTTCTACCTCAATGCCATTTTCCTGCACTATTCCCATATCCCTCGATACCTTTAATATCTAGAAATCTATTGATCTCTGTCGTGAATATACTCAATTCCATGAGCCTCCACAGCCCTGTGGGGTAGAGAAATTCTTCCTCACCTTAGTTCTACATGGCCTACCTCTAATTGTGAGACTGTGTCCCCTGGTTCTAGACCCCCAAGCCTGAGGAAACATCCTTCCTGCATCTACCCTGTCGAGCCCTGTAGGAATTTTGTATGCTTCAATGAGATCACCTCTCATTCTTCTAAACTCTAGAGAATATAGCCCTAGGCTCTTCAATCTCTCCTCATATGACAATCCCGCCATCCCAGGGATCAGTCTGGTGAACTTTCATTGCACTCCCTCTACGGCAAGTATAGGCTTCCTTGGGTAAGGCAACCAAAACTATACACAATACTCCAGGTGCAGTCTCGCCAAGGCGCTGTACAATTGCAACAAGACTTCTTTACTCCGGTACTCAAATCCTCTTGCAATAAAGGCCAACATACCAATTGCCTTCCTAATTGCTTGCTGCACCTACATGTTAGCTTTCAGTGACTTATGAACAAGAACATCCAAGTCCCTTTAGACATCAACACTTCCCAATCTCTCACCATTTAAGAAAAATTCTACATTTCTGTTTTTCCTACCAAAGTGGATAACTTCACATTTTTCCACATTATATTCCATCTACCATGTTCTTGCCCATTCACTTAGCCTGTCTAAATCCCTTTGAAGCCTCTTTGCATCCTCCTCACAACTCACATTCCCACCTAGTTTTGTGTCATCAGCAACTTGGAAATATTACATTTGGTCCCCACATCCAAATCTTTGATATAGATTGTGAATAGCTGGGGCCCAAGAGCTGACCTTGCAGTATCCCACTGGTCACAGCCTACCAATGAGAATGACCCATTTATTCCTACTCTGCTTTCTGTCGTTACCAATTCTCAATCCATGCCAGTATATTACCCCCAATCCCAAGTGCTCTAACTTTGTTTACTAACTTCCTGTGGGGGAACTTATCGAAAGCCTTCTGAAAATCCAAATACAGTACATCCACTGGTTCCCCCTTACCTATTCTGCTAGTTACATCCTCAAAAAACTCCATCAGGTTTGTCAAACATGATTTCCCTTCCATAAATCCATGTTGACTCTACTGAATCCTACTATCATTTTCCAAGTGTCCAGTTATCACATCCTTTATAATCTATTCTAGCATTTTCTCTACTACTGATGTCAGGCTAACAGGTCTGTAGTTCCCTGTTTTCTCTCTCCCCCCTTTCATAAATAGTAGGGTTACACATTCCAATCTGTAGGAACTGTTGCAGAATCTATAGAATTTTGGAAGATGACTATCAACGCATCCACTATCTTTACAGCCACCTCTTTCAATACTCTGGGATGTAGATCATCAGGTCCAGGGGGATTTATTAATTTTCAGGTCCATTAATTTCTTTAGTACTATTATTTTATGAATATTAATTTCCTTCAGTTCCCCATTCTCGCGAGTCCCTTGGTTGTCTAGTATTCCTGGCAGGTATTTTGTATCTGTGGAGAGAGAAACAGAGTTAACGTTTCAGGACCTGAAACATTAACTCTGCTTCTCTCTCCAAAGATGCTACCAGACCTGCTGAGTATTTCCAGCATTTCTTGTTTTTACTTTAACTTCTCTTGTTAGCCATGGTTGGATCACCTTTCCTGCTGGGTTTTTGTGCTTCAAAGGAATGTAAATTTGTTGTAAACTATGTATTAATTCTTTAAATGTCATTGCCTGTCTACCATCATAACTTTTAATGCAGTTTCCCAATCTACCACATTCAAATTGCCCCTCATATTGTCGTAGTTTGTTTAGATTTAAGACACACATTTCGGATTAAACTGCATCACTTTCAAACTTAATGCAAAACTGGTTGGTGAGCTAGGGGCAAAGGGAGTCATCAATTTAAAGTTGTCACAAAGAGAATGAGGAGAGGTTAGAGGAAATTTCTTCACATGGAGGGTTGTTGGAGCATGGAACGATTTGCCACAAGACATGGTTGTGGCTGAGACTACTGCATTCCTTAAGGGAAAATATTATCAAATATTTGAAGTGAATAAAAATACAGGCTTATGAGAAGAAAATGAGGCAATTTAATTAGTTT
Source organism: Heterodontus francisci (assembly GCF_036365525.1). NCBI lineage: Eukaryota > Metazoa > Chordata > Chondrichthyes > Heterodontiformes > Heterodontidae > Heterodontus > Heterodontus francisci. The sequence goes on from NC_090374.1 coordinate 141,902,672, forward strand.
GTGATTGCTGTACACTGAACTGACTCATTGGTGGACAATTTGTAAATCAGAACACCAAGGTCTGTTTGTCAAAGTAACCGAGGATATATGCAAATTAATGGAAATGTTGAATTGAACTTTATATGTGGCCTGAGACTCCATCATATGCCCACAAAGCTAAAAAGCTAGGACACTCCTAGGTTAACCAAAATCAAATGGATCTCTCAGCATATACAGAATAATTATTTGACTGTACTTAATATTATTTTTGTTCATGAGTTAATTTTTAATGCAGTACAATGCAAGTATCAAAATGATTTTCTGAAATGCTCAGATAGACTATGACTAACTGTAATAGTTAACTTCAGTTAAATTGCACATGATTCTGATGAGCTATTTCAAGAATGTTCAAGCTACCCATTTGATAATGAACATTGGAGACATCTATGTTCCTGTTGCCATTGTTTGTCAAGAAATGTTTACTTTCTAACTTATTGTACATCTTAAATACATCAAAGTGGCTTTCCTGTCGTATTATTTATGAAAATTTGGAGCAAATACTATTTCATGACAGAAGTATTACACAACATAACAGACAATGGTGCCAATATTTCTCACCTTCCTCTGCCTGGAAACAGAGCTGATGCAGCACACAGAAAGTGTTCTCCTGACATGATCTCCACCTGTCTGTATTTGCAGAGTCAGGCCATTAGCATGGGTTTGATGTGCCTCCAGCACAGGCTGACACCCAGAATCAGGGGTGGAAATTATGTGGCTGCAGGGATTTCGAGCCCCAAGGAACACCTCCAGCCCCAGGGATTCAAAACAGCACCTGGAGCAAAAGACACCACTTACATGTTAAGGCCTCCCTGGCCTTGCACCTGTCTTTTTTAGATTTTTGGATGCAAGAGCAGGGAAGGAGATTGTTGTAAGGTCTAGCACCCATTTCATTTGGCTTCCCTCTGTTTGGGTGCTCTCTCAGCATACTTGCAGCCTGGTCTAGGCACAAGCAAACCACTCCTGGTGTAATGTAAAGGGAGACTTGATGCCATATTCTCTGGCTCCTTTCCCTCATTTTGAAACCTGGGAATTGAACCTTCCATAGCTACCATAGGAGAGAATTCATATTTTTGATTGCCATTGCTCATGGTCAATTTTGTTTTACATTTGTATACTCTGATGGTACTGATCTACTCTTATGCCTGTATCACAAGGGGAAAGCTGCATCAAATTTAGCAGTCCAAGGCCTGCTCCTTAATTTGAAAAGGTTGCAGGTGGATTGCACTGTGAGCTTAGCCGATAGGACACTTAGACAAGAAGCACAAAATACTGCAAGGCAGCATTTTCTAGAGGCAGAGCTTGCTGTAAAAATGGAAGCACTGGTGGAAAGAAAAGTGACTAATTGTTCACAATGGCACAGTGGAGACATGTGGGAAACACTGCTCCCCTTCACTGCTGAAGAGTGGGAGGTCCTGCTGCAGGATATGCACCAGAGGAGGGCAGCCATGTCTGTCACTGAAAGCTGCACCTGTAAAATCTCTGATGCCAGTTGCGTGGGGAACAAGTCATTGACAGAATCAATGCAGTTGCAGAGTACAGAGTTCACCCCTTCCACCACCCCCTCCCCCACCCATCAGAGTACAGAGTTCACCCCTTCCCCACCCCCAAACCATCAGAGTACAGAGTTCACCCCTTCACCCCATCAGAGTACAGAGTTCACCCCTTCCCCCCCAACCCATCAGAGTACAGAGTTCACCCCTTCCCCGCCCCCCCAACCCATCAGAGTACAGAGTTCACCCCATCCAACCCCCCCCACCCATCAGAGTACAGAGTTCACCCCTTCCCCCCCAACCCATCAGAGTACAGAGTTCACCCCTTCCCCGCCCCCCCAACCCATCAGAGTACAGAGTTCACCCCATCCACCACCCCCCACCCATCAGAGTACAGAGTTCACCCCTTCCCCCCCCAACCCATCAGAGTACAGAGTTCACCCCTTCCCCGCCCCCCCAACCCATCAGAGTACAGAGTTCACCCCATCCACCCCCCCCACCCATCAGAGTACAGAGTTCACCCCTTCCCCGCGCCCCAACCCATCAGAGTACAGAGTTCACCCCATCCAACCTCCCCCACCCATCAGAGTACAGAGTTCACCCCTTCCCCCCCAACCCATCAGAGTACAGAGTTCACCCCATCCACCACCCCCCACCCATCAGCGTATAGTGCTCACCCATTCCCCGCCCCCCCAACCCATCAGAGTACAGAGTTCACCCCTTCCACGCCCCCCACCCATCAGAGTACAGAGTTCACAGCTTCAACCCCCCCTCAACTCATCAGAGTACAGAGTCCAGCCCTTTGCCCCTCCCCAATCCATTAGAGTTCACCCCTTCGCGCCCCCCAACCCATTAGAGTACAGAGTTCACCCCTTCGCCCCATCAGAGTATAGAGTTCACCCCTTCCCCCCCATCAGAGTGCAGAGTTCACCCCTTCCCCCCAGCAAAGAACAGAGTTCACCCATTCCCCTACCACCTATCAGAGTGCAGAGTTCACCCCTTCCCCCCATCAGAGTACAGAGTTCACTCCTTCCCCTCCCAACTATCAGAGTGCAGAGTTCACCCCTTCCCCTCCCCCCATCAAAGTACAGAGTTCACCCCTTCCACACACCCCAACCCATCAGAGTACAGAGTTCACCCCTACACCCTATCAGAGTGCAGAGTTCACCCCTTCCCCCGCAACCCATCAGAGTACAGAGTTCACCCCATCCACCCCCCCCACCCATCAGAGTACAGAGTTCACCCCTTCCCCGCCCCCCCAACCCATCAGAGTACAGAGTTCACCCCTACACCCTATCAGAGTGCAGAGTTCACCCCTTCCCCCCCAACCCATCAGAGTACAGAGTTCACCCCTTCCCCACCCCCCCAACCCATCAGAGTACAGAGTTCACCCCTTCCCCGCCCCCCCAACCCATCAGAGTACAGAGTTCACCCCATCCAACACCCCCCCCACCCATCAGAGTACAGAGTTCACCCCTTCCCCCCCAACCCATCAGAGTACAGAGTTCACCCCATCCACCACCCCCCACCCATCAGAGTACAGAGTTCACCCCTTCCCCCCCAACCCATCAGAGTACAGAGTTCACCCCTTCCCCCCCAACCTATCAGAGGACAGTGCTCACCCATTCCCCGCCCCCCCAACCCATCAGAGTACAGAGTTCACCCCTTCCACGCCCCCCACCCATCAGAGTACAGAGTTCACCCCTTCAACCACCCCCCCCCCAACTCATCAGAGTACAGAGTTCACCCCCTTGCCCCTCCCCAATCTATTAGAGTTCACCCCTTCGCGCCCCCCAACCCATTAGAGTACAGAGTTCACCCCTTCGCCCCATCAGAGTATAGAGTTCACCCCTTCCCCCCCATCAGAGTGCAGAGTTCACCCCTTCCACCCCCCACCCATCAGGGTACAGAGTTCACCACTTCCCCCCAGCAAAGAACAGAGTTCACCCATTCCCCTCCCACCGATCAGAGTGCAGAGTTCACCCCTTCCCCCCATCAGAGTACAGAGTTCACCCCTTCCCCTCCCCCCATCAAAGTACAGAGTTCACCCCTTCCACACACCCCCCACCCATCAGAGTACAGAGTTCACCCCTTCAACCCCCCCCCAACCCATCAGAGTACAGAGTTCACCCCTTCCCCGCCCCCCCACCCATCAGAGTACAGAGTTCACCCCTTCAACCCCACCCCCAACTCATCAGAGTACAGAGTTCACCCCTTTGCCCCTCCCCAATCTATTAGAGTTCACCCCTTCGCGCCCCCCAACCCATTAGAGTACAGAGTTCACCCCTTCGCCCCATCAGAGTATAGAGTTCACCCCTTCCCCCCCATCAGAGTGCAGAGTTCACCCCTTCCACCCCCCACCCATCAGGGTACAGAGTTCACCACTTCCCCCCAGCAAAGAACAGAGTTCACCCATTCCCCTCCCACCGATCAGAGTGCAGAGTTCACCCCTTCCCCCCATCAGAGTACAGAGTTCACCCCTTCCCCTCCCCCCATCAAAGTACAGAGTTCACCCCTTCCACACACCCCCCACCCATCAGAGTACAGAGTTCACCCCTTCCCCCCCCCAACCCATCAGAGTACAGAGTTCACCCCTTCCCCGCCCCCCCAACCCATCAGAGTACAGAGTTCACCCCATCCATCCCCCCACCCATCAGAGTACAGAGTTCACTCCTTCCCCGCCCCCCCAACCCATCAGAGTACAGAGTTCACCCCATCCAACCCCGCCCACCCATCAGAGTACAGAGTTCACCCCTTCCCCCCCAACCCATCAGAGTACAGAGTTCACCCCTTCCCCGCCCCCCCAACCCATCAGAGTACAGAGTTCACCCCATCCACCACCCCCCACCCATCAGAGTACAGAGTTCACCCCTTCCCCCCCCCAACCCATCAGAGTACAGAGTTCACCCCTTCCCCGCCCCCCCAACCCATCAGAGTACAGAGTTCACCCCATCCACCCCCCCCCACCCATCAGAGTATAGAGTTCACCCCTTCCCCGCCCCCCCAACCCATCAGAGTACAGAGTTCACCCCATCCACCACCCCCCACCCATCAGAGTACAGAGTTCACCCCTTCCCCCCCAACCCATCAGAGTATAGAGTTCCCCCCATCCACCACCCCCCACCCATCAGAGTACAGAGTTCACCCCTTCAACGCCCCCCCCAACTCATCAGAGTACAGAGTCCAGCCCTTTGCCCCTACCCAAACCATTAGAGTTCACCCCTTCGCGCCCCCCAACCCATTAGAGTACAGAGTTCACCCCTTCGTCCCATCAGAGTATAGAGTTCACCCCTTCCCCCCCATCAGAGTGCAGAGTTCACCCCTTCCACCCCCCACCCATCAGGGTACAGAGTTCACCCCTTCCCCCCAGCAAAGAACAGAGTTCACCAATTCCCCTCCCACCTATCAGAGTGCAGAGTTCACCCCTTCCCCCCATCAGCGTACAGAGTTCACCCCTTCCCCTCCCACCTATCAGAGTGCAGAGTTCACCCCTTCCCCTCCCCCCATCAAAGTACAGAGTTCACCCCTTCCACACACCCCAACCCATCAGAGTACAGAGTTCACCCCTACGCCCTATCAGAGTGCAGAGTTCACCCCTTCCCCACCAACCCATCAGAGTACAGATTTCACCCCTTCCCCACCCCACCAACCCATCAGAGTACAGAGTTCACCCCATCCACGCCCCCCCCCACCCATCAGAGTACAGAGTTCACCCCTTCCCCCCCCCAACCCATCAGAGTACAGAGTTCACCCCTTCCCCGCCCCCCCAACCCATCAGAGTACAGAGTTCACCCCATCCAACCCCCCCCCACCCATCAGAGTACAGAGTTCACCCCTTCCCCCCCAACCCATCAGAGTACAGAGTTCACCCCATCCAACCCCCCCCCACCCATCAGAGTACAGAGTTCACCCCTTCCCCCCCAACCCATCAGAGTACAGTGCTCACCCATTCCCCGCCCCCCCAACCCATCAGAGTACAGAGTTCACCCCTTCCACGCCCGCCACCCATCAGAGTACAGAGTTCACCCCTTCAACCCCCCCCCCAACTCATCAGAGTACAGAGTTCACCCCTTTGCCCCTCCCCAATCTATTAGAGTTCACCCCTTCGCGCCCCCCAACCCATTAGAGTACAGAGTTCACCCCTTCGCCCCATCAGAGTGCAGAGTTCACCCCTTCCACCCCCCACCCATCAGGGTACAGAGTTCACCCCTTCCCCCCAGCAAAGAACAGAGTTCACCCATTCCCCTCCCACCTATCAGAGTGACGAGTTCACCCCTTCCCCCCATCAGAGTACAGAGTTCACCCCTTCCCCTCCCACCTATCAGAGTGCAGAGTTCACCCCTTCCCCTCCCCCCATCAAAGTACAGAGTTCACCCCTTCCACACACCCCAACCCATCAGAGTACAGAGTTCACCCCTACACCCTATCAGAGTGCAGAGTTCACCCCTTCCACACACCCCCCCTCCGCCCACCCATCAGAGGACAGAGTTCACCCCTTCCACCCAAGCCACCCATCAGAGTACAGAGTTCACCCCTTCAACCCCCCCCCCAACTCATCAGAGTACAGAGTTCACCCCTTTGCCCCTCCCCAATCTATTAGAGTTCACCCCTTCGCGCCCCCCAACCCATTAGAGTACAGAGTTCACCCCTTCACCCCATCAGAGTGCAGAGTTCACCCCTTCCACCCCCCACCCATCAGGGTACAGAGTTCACCCCTTCCCCCCAGCAAAGAACAGAGTTCACCCATTCCCCTCCCACCTATCAGAGTGCAGAGTTCACCCCTTCCCCCCATCAGAGTACAGAGTTCACCCCTTCCCCTCCCACCTATCAGAGTGCAGAGTTCACCCCTTCCCCTCCCCCCATCAAAGTACAGAGTTCACCCCTTCCACACACCCCAACCCATCAGAGTACAGAGTTCACCCCTACACCCTATCAGAGTGCAGAGTTCACCCCTTCCACACACCCCCCCTCCGCCCACCCATCAGAGGACAGAGTTCACCCCTTCCACCCAAGCCACCCATCAGGGTACAGAGTTCACCCCATCCACCCTCCCCCACCCATCAGAGTACAGAGTTCACCCCTTCCCCGCCCCCCAACCCATCAGAGTACAAAGTTCACCCCATCCAACCCCCCCCCACCCATCAGAGTACAGAGTTCACCCCATCCACCACCCCCCACCCATCAGAGTACAGTGTTCACCCCTTCGCCCCATCAGAGTATAGAGTTCACCCCTTCCCCCCCATCAGAGTGCAGAGTTCACCCCTTCCACCCCCCACCCATCAGGGTACAGAGTTCACCCCTTCTCCCCAGCAAAGAACAGAGTTCACCTGTTCCCCTCCCACCTATCAGAGTGCAGAGTTCACCCCTTCCCCGCCCCCCCAACCCATCAGAGTGCAGAGTTCACCCCATCCAACCCCCCCCACCCATCAGAGTACAGAGTTCACCCCTTCCCCCCCAACCCATCAGAGTACAGAGTTCACCCCATCCACCACCCCACACCCATCAGAGTACAGATTTCACCCCTTCAACGCCCCCCCCCCAACTCATCAGAGTACAGAGTCCAGCCCTTTGCCCCTCCCCAATCCATTAGAGTTCACCCCTTCGCGCCCCCCAACCCATTAGAGTACAGAGTTCACCCCTTCGTCCCATCAGAGTATAGAGTTCACCCCTTCCCCCCCATCAGAGTGCAGATTTCACCCCTTCCACCCCCCACCCATCAGGGTACAGAGTTCACCCCCCAGCAAAGAACAGAGTTCACCCATTCCCCTCCCACCTATCAGAGTGCAGAGTTCACCCCTTCCCCCCATCAGAGTACAGAGTTCACCCCTTCCCCTCCCACCTATCAGAGTGCAGAGTTCACCCCTTCCCCTCCCCCCATCAAAGTACAGAGTTCACCCCTTCCACACACCCCAACCCATCAGAGTACAGAGTTCACCCCTACGCCCTATCAGAGTGCAGTGTTCACCCCTTCCCCCCCAACCCATCAGAGTACAGAGTTCACCCCTTCCCCCCCAACCCATCAGAGTACAGAGTTCACCCCATCCACCACCCCCCACCCATCAGAGTACAGAGTTCACCCCTTCCCCGCCCCCCAACCCATCAGAGTACAGAGTTCACCCCATCCAACCCCCCCCCCCACCCATCAGAGTACAGAGTTCACCCCATCCACCACCCCCCACCCATCAGAGTACAGTGTTCACCCCTTCGCCCCATCAGAGTATAGAGTTCACCCCTTCCCCCCCATCAGAGTGCAGAGTTCACCCCTTCCACCCCCCACCCATCAGGGTACAGAGTTCACCCCTTCTCCCCAGCAAAGAACAGAGTTCACCTGTTCCCCTCCCACCTATCAGAGTGCAGAGTTCACCCCTTCCCCTCCCCCCCATCAAAGTACAGAGTTCACCCCTACACCCTATCAGTGCAGAGTTCACCCCTCCCCCCACTCCCATCAGAGTGCAGAGTTCACCCCTTCCACGCACCCCCCCCCACCCATCAGAGTACAGAGTTCACCCCTTCCCCCCATCAGAGTACAGAGTTCACCCCTTCCCCTCCCACCTATCAGAGTGCAGAGTTCACCACTTCCCCTCCCCTCATCAAAGTACGGAGTTCACCCCTTCCACACACCCCAACCCATCAGAGTACAGAGTTCACCCCTACACCCTATCAGGGCAGAGTTCACCCCTCCCCCCACTCCCATCAGAGTGCAGAGTTCACCCCTTCCACGCCCCCCCCCACCACCCATCAGTGTACAGAGTTCACCCGTTCCACCCCCCCACCCATCAGAGTACAGAGTTCACCCCTTCACCCCATCAGAGTACAGAGTTCACCCCTTCCCCACCCCCCCAACCCATCAGAGTACAGAGTTCACCCCATCCACCCCCCCCACCCATCAGAGTACAGAGTTCACCCCTTCTTCGCCCCCCCAACCCATCATACAGAGTTCACCCCTTCAACCCCCCCCCAACCCATTAGCGTACAGAGTTCACCCCTTCGCCCCATCAGAGTACAGAGTTCACCCCTTCCCCGCCCCCCCCAACCCATCAGAGTACAGAGTTCACCCCTTCCCCGCCCCCCCAACCCATCAGAGTGCAGAGTTCACCCCTTCCCCCCCCCCACCCATCAGAGTACAGAGTTCACCCCTTCCACCCCCGACCCATCAGAGTACAGAGTTCACCCCTTCCGCCCCATCAGAGTGCAGACTTCACCCCTTCCCCCCCATCAGAGTATAGAGTTCACCCCTTCGCCCCATCAGGGTACAGAGTTCACCCCTTCCCCCCAGCAAAGAACAGAGTTCACCCCTTCCCCTCCCACCTGTCAGAGTGCAGAGTTCACCCCTTCCCCCCATCAGAGTACAGAGTTCACCCCTTCCCCTCCCACCTATCAGAGTGCAGAGTTCACCCCTTCCCCTCCCCCCATCAGAGTACAGAGTTCACCCCTACACCCTATCAGAGTGCAGAGTTCACCCCTTCCACACACACCCCCTCCGCCCACCCATCAGAGGACAGAGTTCACCCCTTCCACCCAAGCCACCCATCAGAGTACAGAGTTCACCCCATCCACCCTCCCCCACCCATCAGAGTACAGAGTTCACCCCTTCCCCGCCCCCCAACCCATCAGAGTACAGAGTTCACCCCATCCAACCCCCCCCCACCCATCAGAGTACAGAGTTCACCCCATCCACCAACCCCCACCCATCAGAGTACAGTGTTCACCCCTTCGCCCCATCAGAGTATAGAGTTCACCCCTTCCCCCCCATCAGAGTGCAGAGTTCACCCCTTCCACCCCCCACCCATCAGGGTACAGAGTTCACCCCTTCTCCCCAGCAAAGAACAGAGTTCACCTGTTCCCCTCCCACCTATCAGAGTGCAGAGTTCACCCCTTCCCCTCCCCCCCATCAAAGTACAGAGTTCACCCCTACACCCTATCAGTGCAGAGTTCACCCCTCCCCCCACTCCCATCAGAGTGCAGAGTTCACCCCTTCCACGCTCCCCCCCCACCCATCAGAGTACAGAGTTCACCCCTTCCACCACCCCCCCAACCCATCAGAGTGCAGAGTTCACCCCTTCCCCCCATCAGAGTACAGAGTTCACCCCTTCCCCTCCCACCTATCAGAGTGCAGAGTTCACCCCTTCCCCTCCCCTCATCAAATACGGAGTTCACCCCTTCCACACACCCCAACCCATCAGAGTGCAGAGTTCACCCCTACACCCTATCAGTGCAGAGTTCACCCCTCCCCCCACTCCCATCAGAGTGCAGAGTTCACCCCTTCCACGCACCCCCCACCACCCATCAGTGTACTGAGTTCACCCGTTCCATCCCCCCACCCATCAGAGTACAGAGTTCACCCCTTCACCCCATCAGAGTACAGTTCACCCCTTCCCCACCCCCCCAACCCATCAGGGTACAGAGTTCACCCCATCCACCCCCTCCCCACCCATCAGAGTACAGAGTTCACCCCTTCCTCGCCCCCCCAACCCATCATACAGAGTTCACCCCTTCAACCCCCCCCCCCAATTCATCAGAGTACAGAGTTCACCTCTTCGCCCCCCCCCAACCCATTAGAGTACAGAGTTCACCCCTTCGCCACATCAGAGTACAGAGTTCACCCCTTCCCCGCCCCCCCAACCCATCAGAGTACAGAGTTCACCCCTTCCCCGCCCCCCAACCCATCAGAGTGCAGAGTTCACCCCTTCCACCCTCCCCCACCCATCAGAGTACAGAGTTCACCCCTTCCCCGCCCCCCAACCCATCAGAGTACAGAGTTCACCCCATCCAACCCCCCCCCCACCCATCAGAGTACAGAGTTCACCCCATCCACCACCCCCCACCCATCAGAGTACAGTGTTCACCCCTTCGCCCCATCAGAGTATAGAGTTCACCCCTTCCCCCCCATCAGAGTGCAGAGTTCACCCCTTCCACCCCCCACCCATCAGGGTACAGAGTTCACCCCTTCTCCCCAGCAAAGAACAGAGTTCACCTGTTCCCCTCCCACCTATCAGAGTGCAGAGTTCACCCCTTCCCCTCCCCCCCATCAAAGTACAGAGTTCACCCCTACACCCTATCAGTGCAGAGTTCACCCCTCCCCCCACTCCCATCAGAGTGCAGAGTTCACCCCTTCCACGCACCCCCCCCCACCCATCAGAGTACAGAGTTCACGCCTTCCCCCCATCAGAGTACAGAGTTCACCCCTTCCCCTCCCACCTATCAGAGTGCAGAGTTCACCACTTCCCCTCCCCTCATCAAAGTACGGAGTTCACCCCTTCCACACACCCCAACCCATCAGAGTACAGAGTTCACCCCTACACCCTATCAGGGCAGAGTTCACCCCTCCCCCCACTCCCATCAGAGTGCAGAGTTCACCCCTTCCACGCCCCCCCCCACCACCCATCAGTGTACAGAGTTCACCCGTTCCACCCCCCCACCCATCAGAGTACAGAGTTCACCCCTTCACCCCATCAGAGTACAGAGTTCACCCCTTCCCCACCCCCCCAACCCATCAGAGTACAGAGTTCACCCCATCCACCACCCCCCACCCATCAGAGTACAGAGTTCACCCCTTCTTCGCCCCCCCAACCCATCATACAGAGTTCACCCCTTCAACCCCCCCCCAACCCATTAGCGTACAGAGTTCACCCCTTCGCCCCATCAGAGTACAGAGTTCACCCCTTCCCCGCCCCCCCCAACCCATCAGAGTACAGAGTTCACCCCTTCCCCGCCCCCCCAACCCATCAGAGTGCAGAGTTCACCCCTTCCCCCCCCCACCCATCAGAGTACAGAGTTCACCCCTTCCACCCCCGACCCATCAGAGTACAGAGTTCACCCCTTCCGCCCCATCAGAGTGCAGACTTCACCCCTTCCCCCCCATCAGAGTATAGAGTTCACCCCTTCGCCCCATCAGGGTACAGAGTTCACCCCTTCCCCCCAGCAAAGAACAGAGTTCACCCCTTCCCCTCCCACCTGTCAGAGTGCAGAGTTCACCCCTTCCCCCCATCAGAGTACAGAGTTCACCCCTTCCCCTCCCACCTATCAGAGTGCAGAGTTCACCCCTTCCCCTCCCCCCATCAGAGTACAGAGTTCACCCCTACACCCTATCAGAGTGCAGAGTTCACCCCTTCCACACACCCCCCCTCCGCCCACCCATCAGAGGACAGAGTTCACCCCTTCCACCCAAGCCACCCATCAGAGTACAGAGTTCACCCCATCCACCCTCCCCCACCCATCAGAGTACAGAGTTCACCCCTTCCCCGCCCCCCAACCCATCAGAGTACAGAGTTCACCCCATCCAACCCCCCCCCCACCCATCAGAGTACAGAGTTCACCCCATCCACCACCCCCCACCCATCAGAGTACAGTGTTCACCCCTTCGCCCCATCAGAGTATAGAGTTCACCCCTTCCCCCCCATCAGAGTGCAGAGTTCACCCCTTCCACCCCCCACCCATCAGGGTACAGAGTTCACCCCTTCTCCCCAGCAAAGAACAGAGTTCACCTGTTCCCCTCCCACCTATCAGAGTGCAGAGTTCACCCCTTCCCCTCCCCCCCATCAAAGTACAGAGTTCACCCCTACACCCTATCAGTGCAGAGTTCACCCCTTCCCCCACTCCCATCAGAGTGCAGAGTTCACCCCTTCCACGCTCCCCCCCCCACCCATCAGAGTACAGAGTTCACCCCTTCCACCACCCCCCCAACCCATCAGAGTGCAGAGTTCACCCCTTCCCCCCATCAGAGTACAGAGTTCACCCCTTCCCCTCCCACCTATCAGAGTGCAGAGTTCACCCCTTCCCCTTGCCTCATCAAATACGGAGTTCACCCCTTCCACACACCCCAACCCATCAGAGTACAGAGTTCACCCCTACACCCTATCAGTGCAGAGTTCACCCCTCCCCCCACTCCCATCAGAGTGCAGAGTTCACCCCTTCCACGCCCCCCCCACCACCCATCAGTGTACAGAGTTCACCCGTTCCATCCCCCCACCCATCAGAGTACAGAGTTCACCCCTTCACCCCATCAGAGTACAGTTCACCCCTTCCCCACCCCCCCAACCCATCAGGGTACAGAGTTCACCCCATCCACCACCCCCCCACCCATCAGAGTACAGAGTTCACCCCTTCCTCGCCCCCCCAACCCATCATACAGAGTTCACCTGTTCAACCCCCCCCCCAATTCATCAGAGTGCAGAGTTCACCTCTTCGCCCCCCCCCAACCCATTAGAGTACAGAGTTCACCCCTTCGCCCCATCAGAGTACAGAGTTCACCCCTTCCCCGCCCCCCCAACCCATCAGAGTACAGAGTTCACCCCTTCCCCGCCCCCCAACCCATCAGAGTGCAGAGTTCACCCCTTCCCCCCCTCCACCCATCAGAGTACAGAGTTCACCCCTTCCACCCCCGACCCATCAGAGTACAGAGTTCACCCCTTCCGCCCCATCAGAGTGCAGACTTCACCCCTTCCCCCCCATCAGAGTATAGAGTTCACCCCTTCGCCCCATCAGGGTACAGAGTTCACCCCTTCCCCCCAGCAAAGAACAGAGTTCACCCCTTCCCCTCCCACCTATCAGAGTGCAGAGTTCACCCCTTCCCCCCATCAGAGTACAGAGTTCACCCCTTCCCCTCCCACCCATCAGAGTGCAGAGTTCACCCCTTCCCCTCCCCCCATCAGAGTACAGAGTTCACCCCTTCCACACACCCCAACCCATCAGAGTACAGAGTTCACCCCTACACCCTATCAGAGTGCAGAGTTCACCCCTCCCCCCACCCCCATCAGAGTGCAGAGTTCACCCCTTCCACACCCCCCCCCCCACCCATCAGAGGACAGAGTTCACCCCTTCCACCCAAGCCACCCATTAGAGTACAGAGTTCACCCCTTCCCCCCACATCAGAGTACAGAATTCACCCCTCCCCCCACATCAGAGTACAGAGTTCACCCATCCCCCCACATCAGAGTACAGAGTTCACCCCTTCCCCCCACATCAGAGTACAGAATTCACCCCTCCCCCCACATCAGAGTACAGAGTTCACCCATCCCCCCACATCAGAGTACAGTGTTCACCCCTCCCCCCACATCAAAGTACAGAGTTCACCCCTCCCCCTACATCAGAGTACAGAATTCACCCCTCCCCCCACATCAGAGTACAGAGTTCACCCATCCCCCCACATCAGAGTACAGAGTTCACCCCTTCCCCCCACATCAGAGTACAGAATTCACCCCTCCCCCCACATCAGAGTACAGAGTTCACCCATCCCCCCACATCAGAGTACAGAGTTCACCCCTCCCCCCACATCAGAGTACAGAGTTCACTTCTTTCCTCCTCACCTATTAGAGAACAGAGCTCACCTCTTCCCCCCATCAGAGTACAGAGTTCACCCCTTCCCCTCCCACCTATCAGAGTGCAGAGTTCACCCCTTCCCCTGGGTAGAGCAGGGGCAGGAATGGATGTTGCAGATTCCGGGATTTAGATGTTTCAGTAAGATCAGAGAAGATGGTAAAAGAGGGGGTGGTGTGGCATTGTTAATCAAGGAGAGTATTACAGCGACAGAAAGGACGTTTGAGGACTCGTCTAATGAGGTAGTATGGGCCGAGGTTAGAAACAGGAGAGGTGAGGCTACCTTGTTGGGAGTCTTTTATAGACCTCCGAATAGTTCCAGAGATGTAGAGGAAAGGATAGCGAAGATGATTCTCGACAGGGGCGAAAGTAACAGGCTAGTTGTTATGGGGGACTTTAACTTTCCAAATATCGACTGGAAATACTATAGTTCGAGTACTTTAGATGGGTCAGTTTTTGTCCAGTGTGTGCAGGAGGGTTTTCTGACACAGTATGTAGACAGGCCAACCAGGGGTGATGCCACATTGGATTTGGTACTGGGAAATGAACCCGGCCAGGTGTTAGATTTAGATGTAGGTGAGCACTTTGGTGATAGTGATCACAATTCGGTTAGGTTTACCTTAGCGATGGGCAGGGACAGGTATATACCGCAGGGCAAGAATTATAGCTGGGGGAAAGGAAATTATGATGCGATTAGGCAAGATTTAAGATGCGTAGGATGGGGAAGGAAACTGCAGGGGATGGGAACAATCGAAATGTGGAGCTTATTCACGGAGCAGCTACTGCGTGTCCTTGATAAGTATGTATCTGTGAGGCAGGGAGGAAGTTGTCGAGCGAGGGAGCCGTGGTTTACTAAAGAAGTTGAAGCGCTTGTCAAGAGGAAGAAGAAGGCTTATGTTGGGATGAGACGTGAAGGCTCAGTTAGGGCGCTTGAGAGCTACAAGCTAGCCAGGAAGGATCTAAAGGGAGAGCTAAGAAGAGCAAGGAGAGGACACGAGAAGTCATTGGCGGATAGGATCAGGGAAAACCCTAAGGCTTTCTATAGGTATATCAGGAATAAAAGAATGACTAGAGTTAGATTAGGGCCAATCAAGGATAGTAGTGGGAAGTTGTGTGTGGAATCAGAGGAGATAGGGGAAATGTTAAATGAATATTTTGCGTCAGTATTTACAGTAGAGAAAGAAAATGTTGTTGAGAATACTGAGATTCAGGCTACTAGGCTAGATGGGATTGAGGTTCACAAGGAGGAGGTGTTATCAATTTTGGAAAGTGTGAAAATAGATAAGTCCCCTGGGCCAGATGGGATTTATCCTAGGATTCTCTGGGAAGCTAGGGAGGAGATTGCAGAGCCTTTGTCCTTGATCTTTATGTCGTCATTGTCGACAGGAATAGTGCCGGAAGACTGGAGGATAGCAAGTGTTGTCCCCTTGTTCAAGAAGGGGAGTAGAGACAGCCCAGGTAATTATAGACCTGTGAGCCTTACTTCGGTTGTGGGTAAAATGTTGGAAAAGGTTATAAGAGATAGGATTTATAATCATCTTGAAAAGAATAAGTTCATTAGCGATAGTCAGCACGGTTTTGTGACAGGTAGGTCGTGCCTCACAAACCTTATTGAGTTTTTCGAGAAGGTGACCAAACAGGTGGATGAGGGTAAAGCCGTGGATGTGGTGTATATGGATTTCAGTAAGGCGTTTGATAAGGTTCCCCACGGTAGGCTATTGCAGAAAATACGGAAGTATGGGGTTGAAGGTGATTTCGAGCTTTGGATCAGAAATTGGCTAGCTGAAAGAAGACAGAGGGTGGTGGTTGATGGCAAATGTTCATCCTGGAGTCTAGTTACTAGTGGTGTACCGCAAGGATCTGTTTTGGGGCCACTGCTGTTTGTCATTTTTATAAATGACCTGGAAGAGGGTGTAGAAGGGTGGGTTAGTAAATTTGCAGATGACACTAAGGTCGGTGGAGTTGTGGATAGTGCCGAAGGATGTTGTAGGGTACAGAGGGACATAGATAGGCTGCAGAGCTGGGCTGAGAGATGGCAAATGGAGTTTAATGCGGAAAAGTGTGAGGTGATTCACTTTGGAAGGAGTAACAGGAATGCACAGTACTGGGCTAATGGGAAGATTCTTGGTAGTGTAGATGAACAGAGAGATCTTGGTGTCCAGGTGCATAAATTCCTGAAGGTTGCTACCCAGGTTAATAGGCTGTTAAGAAGGCATATGGTGTGTTAGCTTTTATTAGTAGGGGGATCGAGTTTCGGAGCCACGAGGTCATGCTGCAGCTGTACAAAACTCTGGTGAGACCGCACCTGGAGAATTGCGTGCAGTTCTGGTCACCGCATTATAGGAAGGATGTGGAAGCTATGGAAAGGGTGCAGAGGAGATTTACTAGGATGTTGCCTGGTATGGAGGGAAGGTCTTACGAGGAAAGGCTGAGGGACTTGAGGTTGTTTTCGTTGGAGAGAAGGAGGAGGAGAGGTGACTTAATAGAGGCATATAAGATAATCAGAGGGTTAGATAGGGTAGATAGTGAGCGTCTTTTTCCTCGGATGGTGATGGCAAACACGAGGGGACATAGCTTCAAGTTGAGGGGTGATAGATATAGGACAGATGTCAGAGGTAGTTTCTTTACTCAGAGAGTAGTAAGGGCGTGGAATGCCCTGCCTGCAGCAGTAGTAGATTCGCCAACTTTAAGGGCATTTAAGTGGTCATTGGATCGACATATGGATGAAAATGGAATAGTTTAGGTCAGATGGTTTGACAGGTCGGCGCAACATCGAGGGCCGAAGGGCCTGTACTGCGCTGTAATGTTCTAATTCTAATTCTTCCCCCCCACCTATCAGAGCACAGAGGTCACCCTTCCCCAATATCCATCAGAATGCAGTGTTCACCCCTTCCCCACCTCGGTGGCACCAGCTTTCCCTGGATGGTAAAGGGAAGGTGCGTGAGTGCTGCTCGCCGTGCTGAGAATCGGGAACTGAAGGTAAGATCGCTGCTGTTTATATTTTAATGCAAATGTGTTATTTAAATATGCTACGTCGGACCCTGTCGCAGAGCAGCGGAGGGGCCGCCATGGAGCATCAGGTTCCGTGGCAGAAGCTGCTGCTCTGATTTTCTAGAACCACATCACCCCCAACACATACTGCCCCCACACCCCACCCCCGCCATGGAACCTGATATTGGGCCGGGATCAAAATCCAGCCCAGTTTAGAACTGTTGCATCCTCTGGAATGTACCATTTCAGGCATTGCACTGAGCCATTGTTTTTTTTATACCTACACTTTCATTATGCCTTATGTGCATGGCACACTTAGCTTGAAGGCGAAAGTGGCAGCTGAGAAAGAGGCTTCGGAGTCTAGATCAAGTTGTTCCTTTGCTGTCAGTGGGTTCACAGCCTTGGATGTAAAAAATAGGACGATAGGACCAGGAGCATGCCATTCAGTCCCTCAAACATGTTCAGCCCTTCAGTTAGATCATTGCTGAACTGTATGTTAACTTACTCACCTTAGTTCCATATCCCTTAATACCCTTTCCTAAAAAAAATCTACCGAACCTCAGTTTTGAAATTTTTAATTGACATTTTTTGAGGGGAGAGAGTTCCAAATTTCAACTACCCTTTGTGTGAAGAAGGACTTTCTGATATCATCCTTGAACGGTCCTGATTTTAGGGTTATGCCCCTTGTTCTGGATTCTCCCGCCAGAGGAAATAGTTTCCCTCTATCCCATCAACTCCTTTAATTATCATAAACACCTCAATTAGATCACCACTTAATCGTCTTATAATCATGGGAATACAAGCCAAGCTGAGTCAGGGCGGCAGGTAAGAGTAGCAATAAGGGCCATTTCCAGATGCTGCCGGGGTCCCAAGGGAATAGAACCTAGCATAAGGTAAATATTGTGGGGGAGGTTGTGAGCCCATGCCAGTCGGGGAATGGAGAAGCAAGGCCAGGGCTGGGATTATCCAATGACTTCTATGGGGCACAGGGAAGAATAGCTCTTGTTCTTCTAAGAGTCATCCACCTTTAAATTATATGGAATGCTGGACAATGGGCGGCACAGTGGTTAGCACCACAGCCTCACAGCTCCAGTGACCCAGGTTCAATTCTGGATACTGCCTGTCTGGAGTTTGCAAGTTCTCCCTGTGTCTGTGTGGGTTTTTGCCGGGTGCTCCGG
Source organism: Heterodontus francisci (assembly GCF_036365525.1). Taxonomy (NCBI): domain Eukaryota; kingdom Metazoa; phylum Chordata; class Chondrichthyes; order Heterodontiformes; family Heterodontidae; genus Heterodontus; species Heterodontus francisci. The sequence goes on from NC_090374.1 coordinate 141,920,685, forward strand.
TTTCCTCCCACAGCCAAAGACTTGCAGGTTGATAGGTAAATTGGCCATTTTAAATTGCCCCTAGTATAGGTAGGGGAATATCGGGAAGGTGGGGATGAGATAGGAATGTAGGATTAGTATAAATGGGTGGTTGATGTCAGCACAGACTCGGTGGGCCAAAGGGCCTGTTTCAGTGCTGTATCTGTAAATAAAATAAACAATGAAGGCATCATAGCTGCTTTCTGCTTCCTGGGTAGCTGAATTCACCCTAAAACATTCTTGACTTTATGGTGTTTTGTCGTAGTATCTAACTCTATCAAAACTAGCATCTGGTCTAGTCTGAGTGCCAACAAATTCAACTGACCAGACAAGCTTTGCAATTGGTCTGTCGCTTCTTCAGATACAACATCTTCTTTCTGTGAGGATCTAGCATGATTAACCTGGATGGGAGTGACATTCTCTAAATAAAATTGTTGATTTAAAGTTATTCCAGACCAATTCTGCTTGGCCCCCACCTGCCAAGAATGAAGCACATTAATTTTGTCATGAACATTGATTTTACTGTTACTGGAGTGAAGAAGACTTGTTAAACAGATCATCCGTGCCTGGAAAAGATATTTGCATATTAACAGACAGTGTTTGGAAGGACAAAGCAGCCATTCCCTGACATTCAACACACAATGGACTTTTGATCACCAGACGCTAAAGGTGGGGGAGCTCACAGTCCAGGTTGACTGCTAAGATAGCCGAATACACAAACGGACATGGTCAAACCAGCTAGTCACATGACTAACCTGCTGAGCAACTTGATTTTTTTGAATTTGTACAAACAGTTTGGGCAGAAAGCTGAATGCTCCTGGACTGAAGAAGACCTCCTGTCTGTCTGCTCCCTTCTCTTGCTCACGGAACTCCAAATCCACTGACGACACATGAATCCCAAGAGAGAAAAGACTCCTACAGCCAACAAGGTTTAAGAAGAATACTCGGCCCCAACAAAAAGCAAGATCTACCTACAAGCAAGGACTTTACAGTGAGCTTGAAGACCCGTAACAAAACAACACTTCAGATATTGCCTCCAACGTTTCCACTTTATTTCTTCTGTTTTCTTTCTGTCTCTATTTGCATGTGTGTATCGCGTATGCATGCTACTGTGGGTGCGTCGTTATCCATAGGCATCAACCAAATTAAAGTTTAAGTTTAAGATTAATAAATTTCAATCTTTCTTCTTTAAACCTAAGAAGACCTGCTGGTTTCTTTGCCTTATAGTTGGAAAGTGGTGAACAAGGATTCACCAAGGGAGAGCTAAAAACCTGGTATGTTTAAAATTTAAACCATGTTACAGTAAGACCAGGTGAAGGCTGAAAGGGAACCCTAGACCTCTTTCTCACCTGGTCGTAACACTGCTCAGTACCTAAGCAAGCATATTTAAAAGCCCCACAAGCTTGACTTCCAATTTTAAATTCTATTCAAATCTTATTAATAACATATTTCTCAAATTCTGCAGTACCACCCATAAGATATCATCAACATGCATTATTAAGATACCTGAATGTTTTTTTCAATTAAACTAATAAAACATTGTTGGATAAAGCAAAATAATGCAGATGCTGGAAATCTGAAATAAAAACATAAAGTGCTGGAAATACTCAACGGCTGGAATTTTTCGTTGGACGGTGGCGACCCATCCATCGGTCGAAAAGTCAGTGGTGAGCTCACCTCTGCCGGGCCAGTGGAGCCACACCGGGATTTTATGCTCCACTGGCCCTTAATTGGTCTTGGGCAGGACTTCCACCTCATTGTGGCAGGAAGACCTACCTAATGATGCTGCTGGCCAATCTGCGAGCCGGCAGTTCTTAGAGAGCAGTGGCTACTGCTGGGACTACACCCAGCTTCAGGAGGAAGATAAGGTCAGCTCCGGAAAAAAGGTAAGATTTTAGGGCCTCGCCAGGGACAATCGGTCGGGTCCCGGCGAGGCAAGGGTGGTCGGTGAGGGGGGCGGGGGACGTGTTGTGCATTGGGGTGGTTGGGACTTCGGGAGCAGCCCTCCATGGGGCACAGGGTGCCCGATCAGGATGACCCCCACCCACCCAGCCCACAAGAAGGCTGCCTATTGCCCGCCAGCCAAGGGTAAAATACCCGTGGTGGTGATGGAGGCCCTTAAGTGCCAGTTAATTGGCCACTTATGGGGGCTGTTGCTTGCCACCGCCACCCTGTGTAAATTTGCAGCAGAAGTGGGAGCGGGTCGGGAAGGGTCCCTCCAGCTTCCCACTCCATTTTACACACAACCCACTCCCTACCCTGAGTATAGGCCCAATTTACTCAGCCGCTTATCATAGGACAACCTTCTCATCCCAGGAACCAACCTAGTGAACCTTCGCTGTACTGCCTCCAATGCAAGTATATTGTTATGCAGACCTCCACCTGCCAAGAATGAAGCATATTAATTTTGCCATGTGAACATTAATTTTAAACTGTTGCTTGAGTGAAGAAATGACTTGTTTGAAGATCACCAGACACTTGGTTGGAAGAATATTTGCATACTAAGAGACAGTGCTTGGAGAGACAAAAGAATTACTCCCTGATCCAATTAACCCAAATGGATTTTGATCACCAGACGTTGAAGGTGTAAGGAAGCACATTCCAGGGACTGCTAAGATGATACGGTCCACAAATCCAGGACTGGTTAAACCAGCTGATCACATGACTAACTGGCTGGTCCAGGTTTTTTGAACTATCCACAGGACAGTTTGAATTCAGGAGGCAGTTTGCAACCGAAGCTGGAACAAGGAACCTTCTCTCCTGACTGTCTCTCTCTTGCATTCTCCTAAGCTACCAAATCCAGGGAAGACGCATAAATCTCAAGAGAGAAAAGACTCCGACATAGAAACAAGCTGGAGTGTGAACTGGGCCCCAACGAACAGCAAGACTTACCGGCAACCAAAGACTCCACGTTTTACTTGAAAGACTCTAATTATAATCCCGAGATTGCCTCAAACTTTTCCCCTTTATTCTTTTCTACTTTTTCTGTCTCTATCTGCGTGTGTGTTTATCACATATGCATGCTAGTGTGGTCACGTCGCATATTCGTGGTCATTAACCAGAATAGAGTTTAAGATTAATAAACTTCCACCTTTCTTGTTTAAATCAAGGAAACCTGTCTGATTTCTTTGCCTTACAATTGGAGCAGTGAACAAGGGTTCACTGAGGTGGAGCTAAAAACATGGTATTTCTAAAATTAAACCCTGTTATGGTTAAACCAGGCAAAGACTATGAAGGAACCCCTAGACCCCTTCTCACCTGGTCATACCAATATCCCTCCTTAGATATGGTGGCCAAAACTGCACACAGTACTCCAGGTGTCGTCTCACCAAAGCCCTGTATAATTATAGCAAGACTCACTTATTCTTATTCTTGGTCTCCAATCCTCTTGCCAACATGCCATTTGCCTTCCTAATTACTTGCTGTAACTGCATGCTAACTTTGTGTTCCTTGTTTGAGTGCACCCAAATCTCTCTGAACATCAACATTTACAAGTTTCAGACTTTTTAAAATATATTCTACTTTTTTCTACTTATTACCAAAGTGAATACCTTCACATTTCCCCACATTATATTCCAACTGCCACCTTGTTGTGCACTCACTTAACCTGTCTATATTTCTTTGCAGCCACCTTAAGTCCTCCTCATAGCTTGCATTCCCACCTAACTTTGTGTCATCAGCAAACTTAGATGCATTACTCTTGGTCTCTTCATCTAAGTCTTTAATATAGGTTGTAAATAGTTAAGGCCCCAGCACTGATCCTTGCGGTGCTCCCACTACTTACAGCCTGCCAACTTAAAAATGCCCTGTTTATCCTTACTCTCTGCTTCCTGTCCGTTAACTAATCCTCCATCCATGCTAATATATTACCCCCAACTCCATGAGCCCTTATCTTGCATATTAACCATTTGTATGACATTTATCAAATGTTTTTTTTTAATCCAAGTATACTCCATCTACCCTACCAGTTTCATCCTCAAAAAACTGTAATAAATTTGTCAAACATGATTTCTGTTTTGTAAAACCATGTGACTTTGTCTGATCATATTATGATTTTCTAAGTGCATTGTCAAGATTTCCTTCGTAGTCGACACCAACATTTTCCTGATGACCGATGCCAGGCTAACTAGCCTATAGTTCCCTGTTGTCTCTCTCCCTCCTTTCTTGAAAAGCAGTGTTACATTTGCTAAGTTCCAAACCTCTGAGACAGTTCTAGAATCTGGAGAATTTTGGAAAATCGTAGCCTGTGCATCCACTATCTCTGCAGCTACCTCTTTTAGATCCCTAGGATGTAGGCCATCAGGTCCTGGGGATTTTCAGCTATTAATCCCTTAATTTTCTCTAATACTTTTTCTCTGCTGATATTGATTACTCTTATTAGCAGCTTGGTTACTCTCTATTTCTGGTATGTAATTAGTGTCTTCGACTGAAGACAAGGCACAAACTATTTGTTCAATCTCTGCCATTTCCTCATTCCCCATGATAATTTCTCTTTTCTCTGCTTTTAAGGGACCAACGTTTACTTTAGTTGCTCTCCGTTTTATATACTTGTAAAAGCTCTTGCAATCTGTTTTTATATTCCTGACTAGTTTCCTCTCATTCTATTTTTTCCCTTTTTATCAACTTTTTGGTGGTCCTTTGCTGGTTTTTAAAACAGTCCCAATCCTCAGGCTTACTGCTATTCATTGCAACATTATTGGCCTTTTCTTTTAATCAAATATTATCCTTAACTTCTCTAATGAGCCACAGATGGATCTTTCTTGCTGAGTTTTTATTTTCTAATGCAATGTATTTTGTTGAACAGTTTAAATGTTACTTCTCACTATTCTCTCTTATTACCCTCATATGCTCTTCACTATGCGGCACAGTGGCGCAGTGGTTAGCACTGCAGCCTCACAGTTCCAGGGACCCGGGTTCGATTCTGGGTACTGCCTGTGTGGAGTTTGCAAGTTCTCCCTGTGTCTGCGTGGGTTTTCGCCGGGTGCTCCAGTTTCCTCCCACAGCCAAAGACTTGCAGGTGATAGATAAATTGGCCATTATAAATTGCCCCTAGTATAGGCAGGTGGTAGGGAATATGGGATTACTGTAGGGTTAGTATAAATGGGTGGTTGTTGGTCGGCACAGGCTCGGTGGGCCGAAGGGCCTGTTTAAAACATAGAACATAGCACAGTACAGGCCCTTCGGCCCACGATGTTGTGCCGAACCTTTAACCTACTCTAAGATCTAAGTAACTACCTACCCTTCATTCTACTATCATCCATGTACCTATCCAAGAGTCGCTTAAATGCCCCTAATGTATCTGCTTCTACTACCACCGCTGGCAGCGCATTCCACGCACCCACCACTCTCTGTGTAAAGAACCTACCTCTGACATCTCCCCGAAACCTTCCTCCAATCACCCTAAAATTATGCCCCCTGGTGATAGCCCTTTCCACCCTGGGAAAAAGTCTCTGACTATCCACTCTATCTATGCCTCTCATCATCTTGTACCCCTCTATCAAGTCACCTCTCATCTTTCTTCGCTCCAATGAGAAAAGCCCTAGCTCCCTCAATCTTTCTTCGTAGGACATGCCCTCCAGTCCAGGCAGCATCCTGGTAAATCTCCTCTGCACCCTCTCTAAAGCTTCCACATCCTTCCTATAATGAGGCGACCAGAACTGAACACAATATTCCAAGTGTGGTCGAACCAGGGCCTTATAGAGCTGCAGCATAACCTCGCGGCTCTTAAACTCAATCCCCCTGTTAATGAAAGCCAACACACCATACGCCTTCTTAACAACCCTATCAACTTGGGTGGCAACTTTGAGCGAGCTATGGACATGGACCCCAAAATCCCTCTGTTCCTCCACACTACCAAGAATCCTGTCTTTAAGCCTGTATTCCGCATTCACATTTGACCTTCCAAAATGAATCACTTCACACTTTTCCAGGTTGAACTCCATCTGCCACTTCTCAGCCCAGCTCTGCATCCTGTCAATATCCCGTTGCAACCTACAACAGCCTTCCACACTATCCACAACTCCAGCAACCTTCGTGTCATCGGCAAACTTGCTAACCCAGCCTTCCACTTCCTCATCCAAGTCATTTATAAAAATCACAAAGAGCAGAGGTCCCAGAACAGATCCTTGTGGAACACCACTGGTCACCAAGCTCCATGCTGAATACTTTCCATCTACTACCACCCTCTGACTTCTATGGGCCAGCCAATTTTGTATCCAGACAGCCAACTTTCCCTGTATCCCATGCCTCCTTACTTTCTGAATGAGCCTACCATGGGGAACCTTATCAAACGCCTTGCTAAAATCCATATACACCACATCCACTGCTCTTCCTTCATCAATGTGTTTTGTCACATCTTCAAAGAATTCAATAAGGCTTGTGAGGCATGACCTGCCCCTCACAAAGCCATGCTGACTGTCTCTAATCAAACCATGCTTTTCCAAGTAATCATAAATCCTGTCTCTCAGAATCCTCTCCAATAATTTGCCCACTACCGACGTAAGACTGACTGGTCTATAATTCCCCGGGTTATCCCTATTCCCTTTCTTGAACAAGGGAACAACATTTGCCACCCTCCAATCATCCAGTCCTGCTCCAGTGGACAGTGAAGACGCAAAGGTCATTGCCAAAGGCGCGGCAATCTCTTCCCTCGCTTCCCGTAATATCCTTGGGTATATCCCGTCTGGCCTCATATCATTCAAAATTTCCAGCACATCCTCCCTCTTAACCTCAACCTGTTCAAGCATATCAGCCTGTTCCATGCTGTCCTCACAAACGACCAGGTTCCTCTCACTAGTGAATACTGAAGCAAAGTATTCATTTAGGACCTCCCCTACCTCCTCCGACTCCAGGTACAAGTTCCCTCCACTATCCCTGATCGGCCCTCCCTCACTCTGGCCATCCTCTTGTTCCTCACATAAGTGTAGAACGCCTTGGGATTTTCCTTAATCCTACCCGCCAAGATTTTTTCATGTCCCCTTCTAGCTCTCCTAAGTCCATTCTTCAGTTCCTTCCTGGCTACCTTGTAACCCTCTCGAGCCCTGTCTGATCCTTGCTTCCTCAACCTTAAGTAAGCTTCCTTCTTCCTCTTGACTAGCTGTTCCACATCTCTTGTCATCCAAGGTTCCTTCACCCTACCATCCCTTCCCTGCCTCATCGGGACAAACCTATCCAGCAGTCGCAGCAAGTGCTCCCTAAACAACCTCCACATTTCTGTCGTGCATTTCCCTGAGAACATCTGTTCCCAATTTATGCTCCCCAGTTCCTGCCTAATCGCATTGTAATTCCCCCTCCCCCAATTAAATATTTTCCCATCCCGTCTGCTCCTGTCCCTCTCCATGACTATAGTAAAGGTCAGGGAGTTGTGATCACTATCACCGAAATGCTCTCCCACCGGGAGATCTGCCACCTGGCCTGGTTCATTGCCAAGCACCAAGTCCAACATCGTCTCCCCTCTAGTCGGCCTATCTGCATATTGAGTCAGAAAACCTTCCTGGACACACCTGACAAAAACTGCTCCATCCACACTATTTGCACTAAGGAGGTTCCAATCAATATTAGGGAAGTTGAAGTCACCCATGACAACAACCTTGTTACTTCTGCACCTTTCCAAAATCTGCCTCCCAATCTGTTCCTCCATGTCTCTGCTGCTATTGGGGGGTCTGTAGAAAACTCCCAATAAAGTGACTGCTCCTTTCCTGTTTCTGACTTCCACCCATAATGACTCAGTAGACAAACCCTCCTCGACGACCTCCCTTTCTGCAGCTGTGATACTATCCCTGATTAACAATGCCACTACCCCACCTCTTTTACCTCCCTCCCTATTCCTTTTGAAACATCTAAACCCTGGAACATCCAACATCCATTCCTGCCCCTGTGATATCCACGTCTCCGTAATGGCCACAACATCGTAGCTCCAAGTACTGATCCATGCTCTAAGTTCATCACCCTTATTCCTGACACTTCTTGCGTTAAAATAGACACACCTCAACCCATCATACTGGCTGCAACTTTGCCCTGTCAACTGTCTAACCTTCCTCACAGACTCTCTGCACTCTGTATCTGCCTGTTCAACAGCTACCCCATCCACTGATCCGTGACTCCGGTTCCTATCCCCCTGCCAAACTAGTTTAAACCCTCCCGAAGAGCTCTAGCAAACCTCCCGCCCAGGATATTGGTGCCCCTCCAGTTCAGATGCAACCCGTCCTTCTTGTACAGGTCCCACCTTCCCCAGAAGGTATCCCAATGATCCACATATCTGAATCCCTGCCTCCTACACCAGTTCTGTAGCCACGTGTTCAGCTGCACTCGCTCCCTGTTTCTAGCCTCACTAGCACGTGGCACCGGTAACAATCCTGAGATTACTACTCTGCTCGTCCTGCCTTTCAGCTTCCAACCTAACTCCCTATATTCGCTTTTCAGGTCCTCATCCCTTTTCCTAGCTATGTCATTGGTACCGATATGTACCACGACCTCTGGCTGCTCCCCCTCCCCCTTAAGAATCCTATAGACTCGATCCGAGACATCCCTGACCCTGGCACCCGGGAGGCAACATACCATCCGGGAGTCTCGTTCGCGACCACAGAATCTCCTGTCTGTTCCTCTAACCATTGAATCTCCTATCACTATCGCTCTCCCATTCTCCCCCCTTCCCTTCTGAGTCACTGAGCCAGGCTCAGTGCCAGAGACCTGGCCACTGTGGCTTTCCTCTGGTAGGTCGTTCCCCCCCAACCGTATCCAAAACGGTATACGTATTATTGAGGGGAACGGCCACAGGGGATCCCTGCACTGTGCGTCCATTCCCTTTCCCTCCCCTGACGGTCACCCAGCTACCTTTATCCTGTTTCAGTGCTGTATCTCTAAATAAATAAATTAATTAACAATACCTGTATCTTTTTAGCAGGATTTTTAACCTTTGACAAGAAGAGTGAGAAAATTGTCCATGTTACTTCAGACAGTTTGTTTGTTTTTTTCTCTCTGATTCTTATCACCTAATGACATTAATGCTTGTCTAACACTCTGATGAGAAACATCAGGTTTTGTTAAGAAGATACAATAACATCCTTACTATTTAAACTGCAGATCCACTGACTTTCCAAAAATAATTGCCTAATCACATTCCATGTCAAATTTAATTTGTGACTTTTTCATAGAAGGTTTACTCAGCATCATAGGTATCTCACTAGAGAGTACATCAGCACTTAAAATATGGCTTACTGCGGCTATTTTACATGAAATTACTACTCTCTTTAGTGACCTCAATGTGTTGTCTTTGCCAAAACTAAAGCAAGAAGTACTTTTATATTCGTTAACCTTGCATTGATCCTCACTACTTAGTTAGTAAATTAATTAGGTAGCAATTTAACCAATCTGTTCCACATACTGTCAAAGTACAAGCATTATCCAGCACTGCAGTTAAACAAATCTGCGGCTAACACATTCATCACAGGACTAAAGGACTCCTTGTGGCCAGTATAATTTGTTCATATTCATAATTATCTTCATCCTCTTCCTCAGAATTTTCTGCATCATGTGTCATTTTGAAGATCCTGACTCTCCGCTTTGGCCAGGTCATTGCATAATGATAATTTGAGTCACACCTGAAGCACATATTAACTGTTCCCTGGGCATTCCTGGTATTTGTTTGCCTATTATTGCTGTTTCAATTCTATCTTCTGCTGTAAAAAACAGATCTGCTAAAGGTACTTTCATCCCCATTCTTCCTGTCTTTAACCTTCCCATTGTATTGATGCCTGCATTCAGTATCTGGACCACTTTAAAATCTGGCAATCATTGAGTCCTCGATTTTCTGTGTCACCACGGAATGCCCCATTTGTTCCACAAAGGCTGAAGGAAATTATTCTCTCCCCAGGATCTTTTTCAAGGCAGTGGACATCTGACCCAACAAGGTCACCTTCTCCAAAAAACAAATACCAGTTAGAACCAGGGGCCTGTCCATATGAGACGCTTAGCGCAATCCAGCAATTTAAATGCAATCCCCAAATTGAACTTCAATTAGTTTTAGTTTTAGAGATACAGCACTGAAACAGGCCCTTCGGCCCACCGAGTCTGTGCCGACCATCAACCACCCATTTATACTAATGCTACACTAATCCCATATTCCTACCACATCCCCACCTGTCCCTACATTTCCCTACCACCTACCTACACTAGTGGCAATTTATAATGGCCAATCTACCTACCAACCTGCAAGTCTTTTACTTGTGGGAGGAAACCGGAGCACCCGGAGAAAACCCACGCAGACACAGGGAGAACTTGCAAACTCCACACAGGCAGTACCCAGAATTGAACTCGGGTCGCTGGAGCTGCGAGGCTGCGGTGCTAACCACTGCGCCACTGTGCAATCTTTTATTGCCCTAGCCATTGTGCCAAAGGACTATAGGCATCTCTCCCCATTAGAGAGAGATAGTTGGTGATTTATACCTTGAGGGTCACCACTCCTCAAGCATGGGGCAAGGTGAGGAGGCAAGCCTCCATGAACTACCACAGCCAGTACGGGGATTGAACCCGCACCATTGGCGTCTTTCTACATTTTATGCTAGCCATCTAAGCTAACCGACCCCCCCAACAATCTTTTATGCAATCTGTTAAAGTTCGTGATATATTCTTCCATGGAATGACCATCTGTTCTCCAAAATCGATCAAAGTCTGACCATGCCTCCTAGTCATTTAGCAGATCACCTTTCTCATAAATTTCATCCAAGAACTCTATTTGCAGGTCCAATCTTTCATCAGCATCCAACTGACAGGCATCCAGCTCACAAAATTCTTTACTTTTGATTTTACTTTAGGTAGGAAGCAACAAAACCAAGGCCATACCTTGTTTCCTCTTTGGTAGGAACGTAACCCATGCCCACGTATCCATTTCATTCTTCTACTTATATCATTCAGGTTCCAAGAACATCAGAGGGTTATCATACACTTGCTTTCTGCTGTTATGACAAGGTGAGAAGGAGTCTAGGGGTTCCCTCTCAGCCTTTGCCTGGTTTAACCGTAACAGGGTTTAATTTGAAAAATTAATACAGACCGTGTTTTTAGCTCCCCCTCAGTGAATTCTTGTTCACTGCTCTAATTGTGAGACAAAGAAATCAAGTCAGACAGGTTTTCTTAGATTTTAAAACAAGAAAGGTAGAAATTTATTAATCTTAGACTCTAATCCGGTTACCCACTACGATTATGCGACGCCACCATACTAGCATGCATACACAATAAACACACATGCAGACAGAGACAGAAAAGTAGAAAAGAATAAAGGGGAAAGGTTTGAGGCAATAGATGGTTTTCTATTTTACTGTCCTTTGAGTTTGCTGTGAAGTCTTTGGTTGCCGGTCAGACTTACAATGTAAGCCCAGTGCACGCTTCAACTTGTTTCAAGGTCGGAGTCTTTTCTCTCTTGAAGTTTACATGTTCTCCGTGGGTCCGGTGGCTTGCGAGAAAGTGAGAGAGAGAGAGAGGCATCCTTGCTCCAGGCTCCAGTTCAAGCAGCCTCCTGCCTTTCACTGTGGAACAATTAAAAAAAAACAAGTTACCATGTGACTAGCTGGTTTGGCCACTTCTGTTTGTGGATTCTGCCGTTTTTTTTATTCATTCATGGGATGTGGGCATCACTGGCTATGCCAGCATTTATTGCCCATCCCTAATATTAGCCATGTTAGCAGTCATCCTGGAATGTGAGCATCCTCACCTTCAATGTCTGGGATCACAGCCCATTTTTGGTTTAGTGGACCAAGGAATAATCCTTTGTTTCTCCAAGCACTGTCTGTTAGTATGCAAATGATTTTCCAGCCAAATGTCAGGTGATTTTTTTCAGCAAGTCCTTTCTTCACTCCAGCAATAGTTTAAAATCAATGTTCATACGACAAAATTAATATACTGCATTCTTGGCAGGTGGGGGTCTGCATGACACCTCTACACCCAGCAGAATGAAAAGCGATTTTTAAAAAAGAGCATTTCATTAAAAGGGACCAGAGAGAAGATAAGGACAGGACCACTTGTGCATCTCTCTCATTCATTCAGAACACTAGCAATTGTTACAGCCAGTCTTTTCTTGGTGGCAGTGCTGCTTTAAACAACCATTTCTGGCATCCCAATAAACATGCGGTTTTTGGGGCGGTTTTTCTAATTTGCATATTTCCATCACTGCCTAAGGGGGCTTTGTTCTTGTTGAGGTCTGCGGGGGGCAGGGGGGTGTTAGGTTTAATTAGCACTAGGCTGGAGTTCTGTTCAGGGATGGTGGCAGTGGGTGGTTCCACTCCGAACTCTCTTTCAGTGCCTTGATGAGTCATGCAGTGTCTTTTCACCTGTTTCTCTTTTTTCCTGACTGTGGGGCATAATTCTTTACTAAACTTCCCTTTGTCCTCTGGGACACTGCTACTTACAGGTATTTATCCAGATTCTACTGCAATTCAACTAGGTGAGGCTTCACCCTCATGGTTTCTTTGCCCTCTTGATGTCTTTATTTGTCTCTGCAGGTGCCTGTAAATGCAGTTAGCAACTCTCGTGGGGTGCTTCTAGTGTCTGTATTTACATAGGAGGATGTGGGGTCTAAATTTACAAATATTTTGGCGTTGGCTGACTGGACAGTAGGGGTTTTCATTTGGGATTTCTCCTGGACTTCCTTTATCCTGCCCTTTGGTCCCTTTTTCCCTGATCCTTTCCAACTTGTTGCCAGCCTTGTGCCTGCCTGTCCCTTTTTGTTCTCAGCAGGGGTCCTTTACAGTTCACCAGTCCTCTGCTGGAGGGTCCTCCAAACACCGGTACAGGACTTAGGGGTGAAGATTTCACTGTAGGTTGGGGTTTCCCCTCAACCTGGCACATGTGGCAACTCCTGCAGTACTCCACCACATCTTTGGGGAGTCTTGGTCAGTCAAACTGCTATTTTATGCAGGCTTTGGTTTTTCCTATACCTATATATGTACTGCCACTGCAATCTCATGGGCCATTCTTAATATTTCTCTCCAGTACCTCTGCAGCACCACTAACTGGTGAACCACTGTCCACTCCTTGTTCTCAGGTCTGTGAGGAGAATTCCATTTCCTCATCAACACCTCATTCTTTAAGTAGTAGCAATCGGGGAATCCCTCTGCTTGACTTTCAGACTGGGCAGCCTATGTTAACTCTCACAATACTGGGTCAGCTCGCTGAGCATCAGCTAGGGAAGATGTATTTAACTCATTCCCTGGGTCTTCTAACTTTCCAAAGGAAGTCTCAGATAGACAGACCACATGGCCATCTGCCTGCAGTGCCAATTCAGGCTCCTCTGGGGGAGCTAGTTTGATCATGGCCTCACTCATTACACATTCAGAGAAACTGCAGGGGGCCATCACCTGCCACTACCCTGTCTCTCTGACCTCCTGCGGTCTTTCTTTCGCTAATGGGGAAGCTACCACCTTCATCCACGCCAGATCATTACCTAGGAGCAGGTCAACCCCGTTCACAGGCAAACTAGGGCCAATCCCTACAGTCACCGGTCCCGAAACTAGGTCACACTCCAAGTGTGTAAAGGTGTAAAGGTACAGGCATACACTGCCCTCCAATACCATTCACCACCATTCTGGAGTTTACTGCACTCTGTGGGGAAAAGGTCAGGCCTTTTCCCAGTAAAAGGGATCTTTTGGCTCCTGTATCCCTAAGGATAACTATGGGTTTGCTTGGCCTAAACAAGGGGTATGGGGTTACTCTCCCTTCAGACACAAAACCCTGATAACCCTCAGGAATCCTATTACATTTTCCCGCACTTGCAGCCATAAGCTTCCTGGATCTCACTGCTACTGTTCTGCTGTGCTTTCCATCGGGGTCCCTTCTCCTTCACTGAGCGGATGAGTCCTGATTAACCCTACAGGTTTTCCCTTTAGTTTTCAGCAGTCAGCTCTTAAGTGCCCTGCTTTATTACAATGGAAGCACTCAGGTCTCTGGGTCTCACTCCTACTCGCAGCAGCACCTTCCTTTTTGGCTGGAGGAGGGCCCCCTGTGTCTCCTGCTTTTTCTTCCCTCCCAGGACTGCTTGGGCTTTTATCACCTTCCACCCTCTGTCCTTTTCAGATTTAACATTCTCCCCTGGGAAACTGACTTACAAATGAGTGCAAACTCATCGGCCAGGACTGCTGCCTGCCGGGCTTTATGAGCCTTCTGCTCTTCAACATGTGTCTTATTGGAGAGTGGGGGAGAGTTTTTAAATTCCTCCAGCAAAATTACTTCTCTGATATTTTCAGAGCTGAGCTGTACTTTAAGAGAGGGGTTCCCTCTCAGCTTTTGCCTGGTTTAACCGTGACAGGGTTTAATTTTTAAAACACCGTGTTTTTATCTTCCCTCAGTGAATCCCTGTTCACTGCTCTAATTATAAGGCAAAGAAATCAACCAGACAGGTCTTCTTAGATTTTAAACAAGAAAGGTAGAAGTTTATTCATCTTAAACTTACTGACTACGAATATGCGAAAGCACCACGCTAGCATGCATACGTGATAAACACACATGCTGATAGAGACAGAAAAGTAGAAAAGAATAAAGGGGAAAGGTTTGAGGCAATAGATGGGTTTCTATTTTAATTTCCTTTGAGTTTGCTGTGAAGTCTTTGGTTACTGGTCAGACTTACAATTTGTTGGGGCCCAGTGCACACTTCAACTTGTTTTGAGTTCAGAGTCTTTTCTCTCTTGAGGTTTACGTGTCTTCCGTGAGTCCGGTGGCTTGGGAGAAAGTGAAAGAGAGAGGCTACCTTGCTCCAGGTTCCAGTTCAAACAGCCTACTGCCTCTTTCTCTGCGACACAATTCAAAAAAACCCAAGTTGCCTTGCAGGTTAGTCATGTGACAAGCTGGTTTGACCACTTCTGTTTGTGGATTCTACCATCTTAGCAGTCATCCTCATTTTCAATGTCTTGTGATCACAGCCATTTTTGGTTAAATTGTCCAGGGAATAGTCCTTTGTCTCTCCAAGCACTGTCTGTTAGTATGCAAATATTTTTCCAGCCAAGTGTCTGGTGATTTTTTTTAACAAGTCCCTTCCCCACTCCAGCAACTGTTTAAAATCGATGTTCATTTGACAAAATTAATATGCCGCATTCTTGGCAGGTGGGGGTCTGCATGACACTGCCATTTTTCACAATGGCTACTAGTATTGTAGTTTTCTGTCTGAATTTTTTTCTTATCTTCCAACCTTCACCTTTATACAACATTTCTTTGCGACCATGTTCTCTTCAAGAAAGATAGTTGGTGAAAGATAGAACTGGAGCCAATTTATTCACACTTTTATATTTATTTACACAGTTACACATTACAAGCATACACCTCCTCACCCCAACAACCATAGTTTCAGTCTATGTCTATCTATACCTCTTTTGAAAACAAACTTAAAAGGAGGGACTAGATATCCCTATTGAAGAGGCACTAGTAACACACAGAAACATGAAAAACTACAAAGAAACCTTAACTAAATCAAACTAAAATGTCATTCCTTGTGATGATGATGCACTCAAGTCCCTCCAGTGTCCACTGGACACAGAAGGCCTCAAGTATACCAGCAGACAGTGTGTGCTTCCTCTCCAGGAACACCTAGGAGATGTGTCTATTTGTAGGAAATCAAGTGAATCCGCAGTTAATACCCACCACCATACAATTAATTATATTTAATATACAATTAATAGCCCTGTGAAGCAGAGGTGGAGAAGACAGGTCGTCGTTAACACACCAGGCACACATTCAGGTCTGGGTATAGTGATGGGTGAGACAAAAATACCTCAGCAGTCATTTCCACTGCATTGTTGTTCTTAATGAAATTCAATTCATCTTAATTTTGGAGCACATTTGGCACCCATAAAAGAAGCCAGATTTGGAGAACTATCTAGCAAAACCAACTGAAGCATCGAACAAAATACGAACAGATATATCAAATCCGAAACCAAACTACCTGCATCAAAAAATCTGCTTGTGGCTACTTGAGCATTCCATGTTCTTATGCCTACTTACTGATTTGTGATTGGCAGTTTATTAAAAACAATCAGTGATTTGATTAGTTTTGTGGCAGTTTCCAGTTATAGATTGGTATCGTTTCATGACTTTCTGGTGAATGGAACTTGAAATTTAGTTGATAAGGTATTTTAGACAATCAGCCTTATCAGATGGTGGTAGTCAGTCATTTTGCACAACACCTCTGAGAATTGACAGCGTAGATACCTTCAAGATGTAAAACTCTACGGGAGGTAGATCATATTTTTTTTTAAAGTGCCCCTGGATTCTAAAAAGTGTTTGTTAAAGAAATAGTCTAGAATTTTACAAGCTCTGAATTCTTCAGCCAAAGATAATAATAAGAAAAACTGACTCTAGTCGAGCAGACTGTATTACTTCCTCCCTATTTTTCCAGTTCCACTGATGCTTGTCCCATCTTGCATCACATCCCTCCCAATTAAAAATGATGTGTGTTCTTCATGACCAATTTCATTTCTTTTATCGATACACTTGACTCCATTACCTCGATGTGGACCAATGGTCATATTACAAGTATGAAGCAAAATTTCGTCAGTTATTTCTAGGGAGAAGTTGGTGATATTTGATGAATAGTGAACCAGCATAATAATTGTATATATCACAGTCAATATTATTGTACAAGTCATTGTCACAGCCATTCTAATTCCAATAGTCACAAACAGTAAAGCATCCTTACATTTGTTTGTTCCAGACACTACCCATCACAGTCCCACCCTTAATAAAAAGCAAAATACTGCTGATGCTGGAAATCTGAAACACAAACAAAAAAATGCTGGAAATACAGAGCAGGTCTGGCAGCATCTGCGGAGAGAAAAGCAGAGTTAACGTTTCAGGTTAATGACCTATCATCAGAACTGGCAGATATGAGAAATGTAAAAGGTTTTAAGCAAGTAAAGCGGGGGTGGGACAAGAGATTACAAAAGAGAAGGTGTTGATAGGACAAGGTCACAAAGAATAACTGACCAGAAGGTCATGGAACAAAGGCAAACGGTATGTTCATGGTGTGGTGACAAAGCGTTAGCTAATAGACTGAAAACTGAGCAGCCTGGACCCAAGCACAAACATGAAAAAAACAGTGGGTAAGCACAGTAGAAATAAACTAAACAAACTAAAACAAAATAAACACACAAAAGAAAAAAGAAAAAAGAACTAAAAATAAAAAGGGGGGCCCGTCGTGCTCTGAAATTGTTGAACTCAATGTTCAGTCCGGCAGGCTGTAGTGTGCCTAATCGGTAAACGAGATGCTGTTCCTCGAGCTTGCGTTGATGTTCACTGGAACACTACAGTAATCCCAGGACAGAGGTGTGAGCACGAGAGTAGGGAGGAAGTGTTGAAATGGCCAGCAACTGGAAGCTCGGGGACATGCTTTCGGACTGAGCGGAGGTGTTCCACAAAGCGGTCACCCAGTCTGCGTTTGGTCTCACCAATCTAGAGGAGACCACATTGTGAGCAGCAAATACAGTATACTAAATTGAAAGAAGTACAAGTAAATTGCTGCTTCACCTGAAAGGAGTATTTGGGGCCTTGGACAGTGAGGAGAGAGGAGGTAAATGGGCAGCTATTACACCTCCTACGATTGCAAGGGAAGGTGCCATGGGAAGGGGACGAGGTGGTGGGGGTGTCGCAGAGGGAACGATCCCTTCGGAATGCTGACAGGAGAAGGGAGGGGAAGATGCATTTGGTAGTGGCATCACGCTGGAGGTTGTGGAAATAGCGGAGGATGATCCTTTGAATGTGGAGGCTGATGGAGTGGAAAGTGAGGACAAGGGGTACCCTGTCACGGTTCTGGGAGGGAGGGGAAGGGGTGAGGGTGGAGGTGCAGGAAATGGGCAAGACACGGTTGAGGGCCCTGCCAACCACAGTGGGGGGGAATGCTCGGTTGAGGAAAAAGGAAGACATATCAGAAGCGCTGTCATGGAAGGTAGCATCATCAGAGCAGATGCGTCGGAGACGGAGAAACTGAGAGAATGGAATGGAGTCCTTACAGAAGGCAGAGTGTGAAGAAGTGTAGTCAAGGTACCTGTGGGAGTTGGTGGGCTTATAATGAATATTAGTAGACAGCCTATCCCCAGACATGGAGACAGAGAAGGGAAGTGTCAGAGATGGACCATGTGAAAGTGAGAGAAGGGTGGAAGTAAGAAGCAAAGTTGATAAAGTTTTCCAGTTCGGGGTGGGAGTAGGAAACGGCACCGATACAGTCATCAATGTACCAGAAAAAGAGTTGGGGGAGGAGCCCTGAGTAGGACTGGAACATGGAATGTTGGACATATCCCACAAAAAGACAGGCATAAAAAGACAGACCCATAGCAACACCTTTTACTTGAAGGAAGTGTGGAGTTGAAGGAGAAGTTGTTCAATGTGAGAACAAGTTCAGCCAGGCGGAGGAGGGTGGTGGTGGATGGGGACTGGTTGGGCCTCTGTTCAAGGAAGAATTGGAGAGCTCTCAGACCGTCCTGGTGGGGGATGGAGGTGTGGAGAGATTGGACGTCCAGAGTGAGGAGGAGGCGGTTGCGGCCAGGAAACTGGAAAGAAGAGTCAAGGATATGGGCAGGAAGAGATTAGACCAGGGGAGAAAAGATAGAGTCAAGATAGGAAGAAATAAGTTCAATGGGGCAGGAACAGGCTGGAACAATGGGTTATAAAAGCAAAATACTGCGGATGCTGTAAATCTGAAATAAAAACAAGAAATGCTGGAACCACTCAGCAGGTCTGGCAGCATCTGTGAAAAGAGAAGCAGAGTTAACGTTTCGGGTCAGTGACCCTTCTTCGGAACTGACAAATATTAGAAAAGTCACAGGTTATAAGCAAGTGAGGTGGGGGTGGGGCAAGAGATAACAAAGGAGGTCTAGATTGGACCAGGCCACAATAAGACGGAGCCGGAGACAGTCACTGAGGAAGGAGATGTGGCTGTGAAAACGAGTTTTGGTAGATACCTTATCAAACACCAGGAGGGAAATAGAAAGCAATGAAGGTGAACAAGGTAAAAGAGACAAACGAAAATCTTGAGGGAGAGAAGAGCAGAACTTCTTCAAGGTAGGCATTCCTGGAAGAGAAGTGGCAGTGAATTAAACACTAAAATAAAAGCAAAATACTGCGGATGCTGGAAATCTGAAATAAAAACAAGAAATGCTGGAACCACTCAGCAGGTCTGGCAGCATCTGTGAAAAGAGAAGCAGAGTTAACGTTTCGGGTCAGTGACCCTTCTTCGGAACGGACAAATATTAGAAAAGTCACAGGTTATAAGCAAGTGAGGTGGGGGTGGGACAAGAGATAACAAAGGAGGTCTAGATTGGACCAGGCCACAATAAGTCGGAGCCATGGGTTTGCTGGGACAGTCCTGTTTGTGGATTTTGGGAAGGAGGTAGAAGCAGGCTGGCCTGGGTTGCGGGACTAGGAGGTTGGAAGCTGTAGAGGGAAGATCTCCAGAGGAGATGAGGTCAGTGACAGTCCTGTGGACAGTCGCTTGATGTTCGGTGGTG
Source organism: Heterodontus francisci (assembly GCF_036365525.1). NCBI lineage: Eukaryota > Metazoa > Chordata > Chondrichthyes > Heterodontiformes > Heterodontidae > Heterodontus > Heterodontus francisci. The sequence continues at coordinate 141,940,178 of NC_090374.1, forward strand.
GAGTCATGGTCCAGGGGAAAGTAGGAAGAAGTTGAGAGTTGGCGCTGAGCCTCTGCAAGGTAGAGGTTGGTACGCCATACAGTCCCACACTTGGCAGGGCCAAGCACCAAAATGAGAGAGTGAAGTTAGCTGTTATTACAGGCCTGAAGCATTAACAGTGGCTACAATGGTGAGGAGTTCTGGCTGCAGTCCAAAAAGAGCAGACACAGTGCTTCATTGCTGATCACTGGTCTGATGTCTTTGTTAAGAAAAACAGGTATTTACTTGCCTGCCTCCCTCAGACTCTTCAATCTTAGAGAGACTTGGTATAGTAACATGGACACATCTCTGGGAGTCTCTCAAAATGGCTGCCCTGCTGGTGAACAAACAGGAACATCAGACTGAAGGGCCTGGAATAATCCTTTCTGCCGCATTTAAATGCCAGCCCTATGCCAGTACCTACTGTGAACACAAACACTCTGCTCCCCTCTCAGGGACACCCTTGGAAATTCCAGGGCAATGTAAAGGAAGATAAGACCCTTCATCATAGGTCCCACTCCGTATTTCCCATGCTTTGCATCTGGAGAATAAGTACTTACACAGTGCAAATCACATGAACATGGATCCCAATATTCTAATTGTGGCCTAATCACTGCTTCATTTGGCTCGGAAATCTGAGGAGCAGTGCATTTAATCATAAGTGCTAGAATACACCTGCACTAGACATCTGTCTTTGATAGTGCCAAATTTACAGTGATAAGGAGGTTCCTTAATTATCATTCTAATAATGAATGGCTACACTTCTAGCGGTGAATCTGAGGCTCTCACCATTGATGTCAAGCAGAAAGTGCTGAGCCGTCAGAGATTTGGATTTGTTAAGGGAAGGTTGTGTTTTACCAACCTAATTTAATTTTTTGAGGAAGTAACAAGGAGGATTGAAGAGGGCAGTGCAATGGATGTGTTCTACATGGATTTTAGTAAGGCATTTAACAAGGTCTCACATGGTAGACTGGTCAGAATTGGATCCAAAATTGGCTCAGTGACAGGAAACAAAGGGTCAATGGATGTTTTTGCGAGTAGAAAGCAGTTTCCAGTGGCGTTGCACAGGGCTCAGTGTTGGGTCCCTTGCTTTTTGTGGTTATATATTAATGATTTGGACCTAAATGTGGGAGGCATGATTGGAAAGTTTGCAGATGACACAAAAATTGGCCGTGTAATTGATAGTGAAGAGGACAGCTATAGACTCCAGAATGATATCACAGTGGTTAGCACTGCAGCCTCACAGCTGCAGGGACCCGGGTTCGATCCTGGGTACTGCCTGTGTGGAGTTTGCAAGTTCTCCCTGTGTCTGCGTGGGTTTTCTCCGGGTGCTCTGGTTTCCTCCCACAAGCCAAAAGACTTGCAGGTTGGTAGGTAAATTGGCCATTATAAATTGTCACTAGTATAGGTAGGTGGTAGGGAAATATAGGGACAGGTGGGGATGTTTGGTAGGAATATGGGATTAGTGTAGGATTAGTATAAATGGGTGGTTGACGGTCGGCACAGACTCGGTGGGCCGAAGGGCCTGTTTCAGTGCTGTATCTCTAATCTAATATCAATGGTTTGGTTGAGTGGACGGAAAAGTGGCAAATGGAATTCAATGTGGAGAAGTGTGAGGTAATGCATTTGGGGAGGATAAACAAATCAAGGGAATACACAATAAATGGGAGGATATTGAGAGGGGTAGAGAAAATAAGAGACCTTCGAGTGCATGTTCATAGGTCCCTGAAGGTGGCAGATCAGGTGGATAGAGTGGTGAAGAAGACGTATGGAATGCTTTCCTTTATTGGCTAAGGTATAGAATACAAATCAGGGATGTAATACTGCAACTGTCTAAAATACTGTTTCGGCCACAGCTGGTGTATTGCATGCAGTTCTGGTCACCACATTATAGGAGGAACATAATTGCTGTGGAGAGAGTACAGAGGAGATTTACAAGCATGTTGCAAGGACTTGAAAATTGCAGCTATGAAGAAAGACTGCATAGGCTAGGGTTGTTTTCCTTAGCAAAGAAGAGGCTGAGGGGTGACTTAATTGAGGTGTACAAAATTCTGAGGAGACTAGATAGAGTAGACAGGAAGAACCTGTTTCCCCTAGTGGAGAGGTCAATTACCAGGGGGCACAGATTTAAGGTGATTGATAGAAGAATTAGAGGGGACGTGAGGAAAATCTTTTTCACCCAGAGGTGGTGGGTGTCTGGAATTCACTGCCCCAATCAGTGGTGGAGGCAGAAACCCTCAACTCATTTAAAAGGTACCTGGACCTGCATCTGAAGTGCTGTAACCTGCAAGGCAATGGGCCAGGTGCTGGAAGGTGAGATTAGAATTGTTTTTTCAGCTGGCGCAGACATGATGGGCTGAATGGCCTATTTCTGTGCTATAACTTTTCTATGGTTCTATGGTTCTAGAAGGTGGCATTATCTCCCTGAAAGAAACCTATAGGTGTTCCCGTGGCCCTCTCACAAAAGGGCCTCTTTAAAGTTCTTCAGAAAGATAATTATGACCAAATATTCTAGAGTCCCTGCTTCAATCTCAGCCTGGGCCCTCAGATGATCCCCACGCCCACTGGCCATCAGAGTGTTGTAAACTGGATTCCTCGGACTTAGGGAGTGGCCTGTTTGATACATCTGTGCAACGGAGATTGACTGATTTTGCACATGTTCTCTGAGACAGCTTGCAAAGAGCTGGAGCATAACAGTTCAGACATTTTGTGTAAGGGTCCTGTTATCAGCTTAATATGTAGAACACTTTGGGATGTACTGAGGTCATGACAGAGGCTAAATAATGCAAGTTCTTTCTCTCTTTCTTTCTGAAAATCAAAGGGATAGTTTTTGATATTGCTTCTTCGATGTCTTAAATTTGATTGACGTGCCCATTCATATATTTGTGCACCGTTGAAAAATCTACTGTAACAGAAGGACTTCTGTTAATATGCAGGTGGCATACATTGTCATAAATATCCTTATGAAAGTGCTCTATATTTTTTGTAAAGTATATGTTTTTGAGGACTTATATTTAACTTGTGGAGTTGGATTCATTGGAAGGCTGAAGATTTCATAGAAGCTGGACTTTGCTGTGTTGTTGACAGTTCATTGAAAGGACACTGAGATGTTGTTTAAAAACAGCCTTGCTGGAATTCATGTGCTTTAAGCAATAAGCAACAGAAACCTTGGTGACCCGGGGAAGATGTTTACAGAGAAGTGATAGGTAAAGAATTATAGGGATCAGGAGGTTTGAATCTTGAGATATTGTTTTTGGTGTCATTTTGGACAGTATGTTGGGGTGTGAACTGTTTTGAAGACAGTTGGAAAAAAACAGGCAAGAGAGCAGTCACCATCAGCTCCCTCTTCCATCTTCTGTGAGAATTTCCTGAGAATCAAGTGTAAGAAATAGATAAACTGATGCTGCATTTCTCCTGAAAAGCTTGCTGGAATCTCCTGATGCCACATTCCTCCTGGAAAGCCTGCCAAACTGATCCTCAACATCGCCTGAAAAGAACTGCGATAGAAAGATCTCAATGATAGCTGTCTATGCACATTTGGGATGCAAGACCAAAAAGGGACAACTGACATTTTTCCATAACTTGTCTTTTTTCTTCAAGAATGAGCAAGTATTTGGCCAAAGTAATCTTTTTTTGTCTTTTTTTTGTAACAGAGCTCTGCAGAGAGAATTTCTGTGTTTTTTCAGTGTGTGTGCGAGTTTGTATGTGGGAAATTTAAAAAGAGGAACTTTCACATTTCAATCTGTGTGTTAATGCTTTGCTTTGTTACTAGTTAAGTCTTGTTTCATAATAAACTATAATTTTGTTTATTAAGGAAGCCTGGTTGGTGTATTTTATTCTGGGATAATGAGTAGAGTCTATGATTAGCTGCATCGGTAACTGGGTAAACAATTAAAAAAAAGTATGTTGTGACCTGTGGAGAAGTGGAACTAGAAAAGACAGTGCACTCCTCCTGCCTCGGTCATAACAATATAATGTTAGATTCATGCTTCCATTCCCCTGGCAGCAGCAATGATTCCTGGCCTTGCCAATTCTGGATTTGGTAAGAAGTATGAGCAAAAGTAATTGACTGCTGAGTAACTGCTGGGTTAGAGATTAACCTACAGATATTAGTATCCATTTTGTGAGGGTGTTCAGTTTCTGTTATGCATTCGGTGTGATGAAACTAATAAATCTATAATCTGAATTTGTGGCCTATGATTAATTAATCACATTACCACAAGGATAGTCAAAGATCATGCTATTTTCTCATCCTGTGATTTAGAAGTTTAGATTTCATAGGAGCAGTTCAAAACACAGCCTTAGGAAGGTTGACAAATACTTTGTCACCTGAACAGAACAAAGCCTAATGCTAATATCAATATGTGTAAGATCAACAATGATAGACAACTGTTTGAGCAGGAAACCAAGGTGCTGTACAAGAAGAAGATCAAGCAACAAAATCTAATCCCATTCCTATCTTAAGGGCATGTTTTACATGTTCACATTCTGTCTATTTTGAGATAATAGGATGATGAGTCTCATTTTGCTACAGTTGCTAAGGGAGCACATATTATCCAGGTGAATATGTTGTCTGCAAAATACAGCTCCATAATGCTGGCAGTTTCAGAGCTACAGTGTTGGTTTAGGTGAAAAATGATATTTGCATTGCTCCTAAGAACTTCCTGCATGGCCCATGCCAAACGCCATGTTGTTCAGGGCGTTAGTGCAGGCATTCCCATCTGTGTACTGAAAGTATGCAGGGTTGGCAAATTGTGAGATCAGTCAGCGTCTGCCATTTTGAAGTTCATTGCTCTAGTTAATTCCCTCTCTGAAATACACACAGCTAAAAATGCATTCAGCAGCATGAGGGAACCCCTGCCAGTGTTATTTAAGGGCATAATTATCCAACTTGCAGGTTAGTTGCTTGTTAATGTCTACTGGCTCTTATTGAGTTTGTGGAAGTACTGATTTGTTGGAGGAGTTCAGAACAGTTGATAAAGTCTGCAGGGAGTGGTGTTGGATGTTGGGAAAGTGTTGTATGCTTCAGGACTCTGGGTACACCATTTTCTCTGAGTTACAGTTCCCCCTTGGGCAGTAACATCAGAAGGAGATGGAGCAGAGACAGCAAAGAAGCCAAGCTGCTTGCAGAGGGAGGAGGAGGGTGCTCTCAGCAGGAGCCCTTACCCAGCTTGCGTCTTCAGGGAGAACTTCTCCTACCTGCAACTGAAGCCAGGAGCTGCGGATTCGGCTGCTGCACTTCACCAGGGAAGTGGTCACTGAACTGTGCCACCTCTTGGAATCAGGCCTGCAGCCTCAGAGCAGGACAATAATGGCACCGCCAGTGACCATCAAGGTAATCAGGGCCCTGAAACTTTTATCAGCGGATACTTCCAGGCTGGAATAAGTGACATAGCAAACTCTCACAGTTCAATGTCCATTGCAGCATTTGAGAGGTCACAAAGGCTTTGTACTCCAGAAGAAGAAAATTCACTGTCCTCATTGATTTCATTTGAAACAAAGAAAAGCAGGAGATGTGGCTTTGCCAGGACTGTGCTACAATCATCTCATTCATGGTTTACATTAATTTACTAGAAGTAAATTTTAATTTGGGAATTGATTTTTTTTAATGCAAGACAAATAAAAAAAAAACCTGGCTTGAGAAGCTGGCAAACAAACCTAGGGTGGTTACAAATTAAAGGGTGGCCCATCTTTATTTATTTTAGTAAGGTCATAATGGGAAGTGTGAAGACCCTGAATTCTGATGGAGACAGTGTGTCTGAAGCTACCTCAGTCAGGGATTGAAATTATTCATATCATTTCCCGGAACAAAGAGAAGATTTGGAGTTGGAAATAATTCATTTTAATTGCTATCTGGGACATCCCATATGACCCACATGCTATGGTAATAGATGATGCAGGGGGTGCATTGTGGTATTTTGATCTTTGTGCTTGCTGACAGACAAGCAGTTGGTTTCTGGAAAAGCAGTTGGCTTTTGGAAAGCTGTTGGCTTCAGTCAGGGGTGATTCTGTTTTGAGTAAGGCCCGTGCTCCAGCTGGGAAGTCCAGTTTCGGGAGATCTGATTTCTCAGAAGACAGCTGAGAAATTAAGGAAAGCAAAGTGAATTCATAAGAGCTGTGCTATACTTTGGATTGATCCCAGGAGAAATGAACAAACTGCCAAAATCCTGTAACGTGTAAGGATACTCTTGGGTGGAAGTAAGTCAAATAGGAGTGTTCAGTTGAGATTTAGAGTTTAAAGTCTTCATGCTCTGTTAAGATTTTAAGTTTAAAATGTATGTGTTTCCAAATTGTAGTGTTATGTTAGTAGTGTTGAGCTTTGTTTAAGTCTTGTACAGTAAAATCTTTTGCGGCTTAATTCTTTCAGTAATAACTAAGAATTTGACTTTCTCTTTTTAAAAGTTAACTGTCCCTAACAGGATCGTAACAACTGTAGCCTTTCCCTTGATGCATGGATGCAATTCCCAAATTAAAATTTACCTCTAGTAAATTAATGCAAACCATGAATCAGATGCCAATGTAACAAAGTCCTGGCAAAGCCACACGCCCGTTTCTCCTGCATGCATGTGGCCTTGTGGGCACTACAACTCAATAGTGAGAAGTACCAAAACCACAAAACGTATGACTAGAATTGGTTTGTGACCACACTCAGCAGGCTGGATATTTTGCTAGAGGTGGGACTCCCAGCGCCAGGCCGAAAAGGAGTGGGGAGCCTCATCTTGGCCTTTTCGTGCTGTCCCCAGAGCAATTCTCTGGTCTTTTTAAATCAAAGTTTCAGAAACCGGGATCCCCATCTCTTGAAAGACAGGGATCCACCTCCAAGAGCTGTCGGCCAATGAGAGTGCCGGCAGCTCAGCAGTATTGGCAGCATCATTGGGAGAGGTGGCCACTGCCTGTACTGCAGAGGCCTCAGACCCAGACCCAGCGGTGGAACCCCAGAACAGAGGTAGATGAGGCGAGGTTGCTGGGGCTAGTCAGAAAGGCCCTGGTGACCATTAATATGCCACTTAAGGGCCTCAATTGGCCTCTGTACAGGAAGGCCGTCATCAGCCTATCCCGTACCCGGAAGATTGCTGGGCAACGAGCCCTATGCCCTGATGTCCCCCACCTCGCACCCCCCACCACCACCTGTCACAATACTCTGTGTCCCCCTGCCTCTGACCTCGAGTCAGGGGGTCACACAAACTCCAGGCCAGTGTATCACACTGATGAATGCCTGCTATCCTGGCAGAAATCATGATTCATTCATACTGCACCAGTCCACTGCTCCAGCAATCTTCCAGCCGCCATGTCGAACCAGAGGCTACTCAGTGATAAGGGGTATCTACTGGCTGATGACTCCCCGCCGCAACTCCACCACACATATAATATGAGAGCCTTGCTGCAATGAAGAACACCACAGAACAGACCATCGTCACACCAAAGTAATGGTTCCACTGCCTAGACCACTCAGGAGGAGCCCTACAGTACTCACCGGAGCAGGTGTCCCAATTCACGGTGTTCTGTTTCATCCTCCACAACCTGTCCACCACCAGGGCACAGCCCTTGCCACCATGGGTTCCACAACCACCTCAGAAGGAAGACGAAGAGTAGGAGGAGGAAGAAGAGGAGAAAGAAGAAGGGAAGTGGCAGCTGGCACATCCACATTCCAGACAAACTGTCCAGAAGCACATCATCAGACTCTGGCTCCACTGAATGAAACTCCAGATCCCCATTGTTCAACAGTTCTCCACCTTACCATTTTGCTGCGATGAACCGTCACAGTGCCCTCTTGGTCATAATGCTGAAATAAAAGACACCACAAAAAAAAACTTTATCCAACAAGACATCCAATATTCCATACAATGCTCAACTAATCACCCTTGTGCATTCCCTTATTGCCTGTTTTCCGTGTGCCTTTGCTTGTCCTATTGCTCCTAAACAGTACTTTATGACGACCTTATTTACCTGTCCAACCACCTTCAGGGAATTGTGGTTATGAACTTTAAGGTCCCTCTGTTTCTTCTACACTTTTCAGTATCCTAACTTTTATTCTGTGTTCCCTTGCCTTGTTGGCCTTCCCAAAAGCATTATCTCGCACCTCTCCGGATTGAACTCCACTTGCCACTGTTCCGCCCATCTGACTAATCCATTGATATCTTCCTGCAGGCTACAGCTTTCTTCTTCATCGTTTGCCAGTCGGCCAATTTTTATGTTGTCTGCAAACTTCTTAATCATACCCCTACATTCAAGACCAAATCATTAATATATACCACAAAAAGCAAGGGACCTAGTACAGAGCCTTATGGAACCCCACTGGAAATAGCCTTTCAATCACAAAAACACCCATCGACCATTAATACCCTTTTCTTCCTGCCTCTGAGTCAATTTTGGATCCAACTTGCCACTTTGCATTGTATCCCATTGGCTTTACATTTTTTTGATCAGTCTGCCATGTGTATCAAAAGCCTTTGTAAAATCCATATGGCCTACCTGAAATGCACTATCCTTATCAATCCTCCTTGATACCTCCTCAAAAAATTCAATCATGTTAATCAGACATGACCTTCCCTTAAAATATCTGCGCTGACTGTATTTGATTAATCATGTCTTTCAAAATGAAGATTTATCCTATCCCTCAGAATTTTTCCAGTAATTTTCACACCATTGAGCTGAGGCTGACTGGCCTGTAATTACTTATTCTATCCCTTTCTCCCTTTTTAAACAACGGTACAAAATTAGCTGTCCTCCAGTCTTATGGCACCACACCTATAGCCAGGGAGGATTGGAAAATGATGGTCAGAGCCTCCGTTATTTCTTCCCTTGCTTCCCTTAATAGCATAGGATGTATTTCGAATGGGCCTGGGGATTTTTCCACTTTCAAAGATGGGAAACCCCTTAATATTTCCTCTCTCAATACGTTAATTGCATCAAATATTTCACAGTCTTCCTCTCTGATTGCAATGCCTGTATCATCCCTCTCTTTTGTGAAAACAGATGCAAAGTATTTATGAAGGACCATATCCACATTCTCTGCCTACACATATGGGTTACCCTATGGTCCCTAATATGCCCTACTCTTTAGTTAGTTATCTTCTTGCACTTTAGTTCCTTATAAAAAAAAATTGGGTTTTCCTTGATTTTCCTTGTCAACATTTTTCATGCACTCTCTTCGCTTTCCTAACTTCCATTTTAAGTTCACCCGTACACTTTTTATACTCCTCCAGGTTTTCTGCAGTATTGAGCCCTCGGTATCTGTCATAAGCTTCCTTTTTTTTACTTTATCTTCTACTTTACTCCTCTTGATATTGTTACGACCAAGTGAGAAAGGTGTGTAGGGGTCCCTCTCAACCTTCACCTGGTCTTACCGTAACAGGGTTTAATTTTTAAACACATTGTGTTTTTAGCTCCTCCTTGGTGAATCCTTGTTCACTGCTTTCCAATTATAAGGCAAAGAAACCAACACCAACAGGCTTTCTTAGGTTTAAAGAAGAAAAGTTTGAAATTTATTAAACTTAACCTCTAATTTGGTTAACGCCTACGGATACACGATGCATCCATGCTAGCATGCACACACATGCAAATAGAGATAGAAAAGAGCAGAAGAAAAATAAAGTGGAAAAGTTTGAGGCAATATCTGAAGAGTTTTTGTTACGATTCCTCGAGCTCACTGTAGAGTCCTTGATTGTAGTTAGATCTTGCTTTTCGTTGGGGCCCAGTATTCTTCTTAAACCTTGTTCGCTGTAGGAGACGTTTCTCTCTTGGGGTTCATGTGTCTTCAGTGGATTCTGAGGCTTGTGAGAAAGTGATGGGAGCAGACAGGAGAGAGATCTTCTTAGTTCAGGAGCAAACAGACTTTCTGCCCAAACTGTTTGTACAAATCCAAAAAATTCAGATTGCCTAGCAGGTTAGATGGTTTGACCATGTCTGTTTGCATATTCGACCATGTTAGCAATCAACCTGGAATGCAAGTTCCCTCACCTTCAATATCTGGTGATCAAAAGTCCATTGTGGGTTGACTGTGTCAGGGAATGGCTGCTTTGTCCTTCCAAACACTGTCTGTTAATATAAGAACATAAGAACTAGGAGCAGGAGTAGGCAATTCTGCCCCTCGAGCCAGCTCTGCCATTCAACACTATCATGGCTGATCTCATCTCGGCCTCAACTCCACTTTCTTGCCCGTTCTCCATAACCCTTCAACCCATTAATAATTTAAAATCTGTCTATCTCCTCCTTAAATTTACTCAATGTCCTGGCATCCACTGCACTCTGGGGTAGTGAATTCCATAGATTCACAACCCTTTGAGAGAAGTAATTTCTCCTCATCTCTGTTTCAAATCTGCTACCCTTTATCCTAAAACTATGACCTCTCATTCTAGATTGCCCCACAAGAGGAAACATCCTCTCTATGTCTACTTTGTCAATACCCTTAATCATCTGATATACCTCAATTAGATCTCCTCTCATTCTTCTAAACTCTAGTGAGAAAAGGTCTAAACTGCTCAATCTTTCTTCATAAGACAAACCCCTCATCTCTGGAATCAATCTAGTGAACATCTTCTGAACTGCCTCCAATGCAACTATATCCCTCCTCAAGTAAGGGGACCAAATCTGTCCGCAATACTCCAGGTGTGGTCTCATTAATGCCTTGTACAGTTGCAGCAACACTTTCCTACTTTTATATTCTACTCCTTTAGCAATAAATGCTAAAATTCCATTTGCCTTCCTTATTACCTGCTGCACCTGCATACCAGGTTTCTGCAATTCATGCACGAGGACACCCAGATCCCTCTGCACCAAAGCACTCTGAAGTTTCTCTCCATTTAGATAACAATTTGCCTTTCCATTTTTCTGACCAAAATGGATAACCTCACACTTATCCACGTTAAACTCCATATACCAAATGTTGGCCCATTCAGCTAATCTATCCATATCCATTTGTAAATTTCTTATTTCTTTATTGCAACTTACTATCCCAACTATTTTAGTGTCATCTGCAAATTTAGCTATAGTACCTTCTATCCCTGCATCCAAGTCATTAATATAGATTGTAAATAGTTGGGGCCCAAGGACCAAACCTTGTTAGTTACATCTTGCCAACCAGAAAAGGACCCATTTATCCCGACTCTCTGTTTTCTGTTGGTTAGCCAATCCTCTATCCAAGCTAATAAATTGCCCCATGTGATCTTACCTTGTGTATTAACCTTTTGTGCGGCACCTTATCAAATGCCTCTGGAAGTCCAGATATACTAAATCTACAGGATTTTTCCCCACTACTGATGTAAGGTTAACTGGTCTGTCATTGACTGTTTTTTCTCTCCCTCCTTTTTTAAATAGTGGGGTTACATTTGCCATCCTCCAATCTGTATGAACTCCTCCAGAGTCTATAGAATTTTGGAAGATGATCACCAATGCATGCATTATTTCCAGGGCCACTTCCTTTAGTACTCTGGGATGTAAATTATCAGACCCTGGGGATTTGTCAGCCTTTAACCCCATTAATTTCCCTAGCGCAATTTTTTTACTAATATTGATTTCCTTCAGTTCCTCCCTCTCATTAGACCCTTGGTTCCCTATCATTTCTGGGAGGTTATTTGTGTCCTCTTTTGTGAAGACAGAACCAAAGTATGTGTTTAATTGTTCTGCCAATTTTTTGTTCCCCATTATAATTTTTAAAAAATACTTTGACCAAGTTATTGTCAATTCTTGAATAAAAAAGATATGTAATGTTCCAGATGACTTTTGGTCTGGTGTCCAGGTACACGTAGACAGGTATCACTGACACATGCAGTTGTCACTGGGATCTTTTCAGAAGCAGTTCATTCAGGAGATGTCGCGAGGAAGTCTTCCAGAAGCTTCTCAGGAGAAATGCTGCATCAGTTTCTCCGGCTCTCACACTGGATTCGCAGCGTTTCAGGATGAGCTGCTTGGCTTCTCTGTTCGCAGGCTATACACCACTGACCATTCAAACAGTCCAGCCCCAAAACATAAAGCAAAAAACTCCTGACAACCATAAACCTAGACATGTGACTTCTCTGTAAACAACTCCAATAGCCTGGAAGGCTCCTTATGTTTATTTTAGCCCTTCATTGTCTCCTCCAGTAATATTTTTTTGAAAAAATCCGAAGTGCCCTTCCAGTAACCGTTTTTTAAAAAACAAATCCAGGCATCTCCTCAGTCTTTCAAATGAACCAACTTTCACAATCTTTTAAACACCAGTCCTTAAAAAATATTAACAATGGAAGCACCTTCATGACAATAGGCAGACAAGTGGCAGATGGAATTTAATATAGAAAAGTGTGAGATGATGTATTTTGACAGAAGGGAGAGGGAGAGATAATATTGATTTAATGGCACAGTTCAAAACAATGTGCAGGGACAGAGGGACCTGAAGTTTATGTGCTCAGATCTTTGAAGGTAGCAGGACATATTGAGAGATTAATTTAATTAGCAAAACATCTGGGATCTTGGGATTCATAGATGGAGGTATTGAGTACAAAAGCAGGGAAATTATGTTGAACCCTTAGAAAGTTCTGGTTAGTCCCCAACTAGAGTATTGCACCTAGTTCTGGTCATCACACTTTAGGAAGGATGTGAGGATCCTTGAGAGGATGCAGAGGAGATTTGCCAGAATTGTTCCAGAGATGAAGGATTTTAGTTACAAGTTTAGGTTGCAGAGGCTGGGGCTGTTCTCCTTGGAGCAAAGGAGATTGAGGGTTTTGATAGGGGTGTACAAGATTATGACAGGTTTATATAAGGTAGACAAAGAAAAGCTGCTCCCGTTAGATGATGGCACGGGGACTAGGGGATAAAGATTTAAGGCTTTGGGCAAGAGATGCAGGGGCTATCTGAGGAAGAACTTTTTTATGCAGCGAGGGGTAATGACCTGGAACTCATTGCCTACAAGTGTGGTGAAATCCGAAACATTCAATGATTTCAAAATGAAATTAGATGGGCACAGGGGAAATGTACTTTGAGGGATACAGGGATAGAGTAGGGGAATGGGACTGACTGGATTGTTCTACAGAGAGCTTGCATGGACTCAATGGGATGAATAGCCTCCTCTGTGCCGTAATGACTGTATGGCCAGAATTTTTCCAACAAGTCAGATGTCCAGCCGCTGGGACCGAAAGCGGGTCCCAAGCCCGCGCAGGTGGATGGTGGGACTCTAGGCTGGATATTACCAGCGGCAGCCAATTAAGATGCTGCTGGTGGGACCACATCCTATTGAGGATGACAGCCCACCTCTCAGAGCTGCCAGTCCAATCAGAGGATGGCATCTTGGCAGCCTCGACAGCATCACTAATAGAGGTGGCCACAGCTGAGCCTGCAGGTTGAAGAACAGGGTGTCTGCATGTTGAGGCGCCATCGAAGGCCTGGTAAGTTTTTTTTGTACGGTGTCAGGGCCATGCAGGGAGGTCCTGGTGTTTGTTGGGGTGAAACCTCCAGTGGCAGCATCGCAGCTGTGAGGGCGACCATTGCCACCGGGGTCCCTCCGTGGGACAAAGATCAACCACGAAGGAAGGACCCCCAACCCCACTCCCAGAACCCACCATATGGCCACCACAGTTTACCTGGCATTCTCCCCACATGATAGGGGCCCATTCCAACACCAGTAAAATGCCAGCAGGGGGGTGATGTGGCCATTAATTGACCAATTAATTGTCTTAATTAATTGCCCCCCTCTCGTCAGCGGGCCACCATGCCATTGAGGTTCCCACCATTAGAACTTCCCATTGTGCCATTAAGACATCGATCTCACCTCCAAACGCCTTCCACCACCAATTTACGAGGCCTCCCACCTCCCAGCTCATCTCCAGAGGGGTGGTAAAATTCTATTTGTGACAGGTCACTGCTGATAACTGCAGACACCTGGAACAAGACCTCTTTCCCAGTGGACAAGGTGGGTATGCATTGTGAGTGACCTTCAAGGTGACTATCACTGGAAGGCTACCAAACAAGCATCACTCCCCCATCCCACCACCTCCCCCCCCCTCCCACGTTCAGATTCTCTGCCTCTCCCCAAAGTTGTGTTCACGCTTCACCTGCAAGGAGAGAAAGCAAAGAGTTATGAATGTGTGAAATGGATTGTGTGGAGTGAAGAGGAGGACATTTGTGGAGGGTGAGTGTGAAGCCTAGATGTGCAGTGACATAAAGTTGAGGGTGAGTGTGAGGGTTGGCTGTTCAGATGGAAATGTGAAGAGGTACCTGGAGAAAGAGGAATGAGTGGAGCTGCAAGGCAAGTTGTTCTGAGGAATGTTGTGCAGGAAAATGCTGAGAAAGTCAGAGTGTGGGGCTTAGCATCTGAAAATGCACCGCCACTCACCTTCTGAAGTTCTTGAACCTCTTGGGACACTGCAGACAAGTTCGAGGGATCACACTCCTGCTGCTCACTTCCTCGGCCACTTCTATCCGCGCCTGCTTGGTTTCAGAGGCTGGCCTCTTCCTCCCATCCATGGCAAACATCATCTCACTTCAGTCCATCAGATCCGACAGGAAAACCACCAAGTAAAGAATCTGAAACCTGGGTTTGGGGGGGGTGGGCAGCCTTCCTAGGTCTCCTTCCATTCCTATGTTTGCCAAAGCTTCCGGATTCAATGTACAGTTTAGCCACTCACAACTGCGAGATCCCTTTAACTAGAAATCCTTCCTTTGATAGATGCAGGTGATCATCACACCTGCCCTCTGTCATTGGTCAGAAAACCCAGAAGCAGGATACTAATGCTGTGGCTGAGGTAAAAGAGCCACAACAAAGCCCACTTCAATTACAAACAGGTTCCCTACCCACTACCACCAGCACTCCACCCCCCCACCATCCCCTCACCGCTCCCCGCCCCCCCACCCCCAATGTGTGTGGTCTGTTGTGTTAAGATTTCACTCCATGGCTCTCACTGTACTCATTGCTACAACCCAACAGAATTGTATCATCTAACAATGAGTTTGCACATTACACAGTCATACCACAGGGAATATTCTGTTAATAGGAAATGTAATAGGAAATATGATGATAAATTCAGCCTCTTGCACCTATTACTTTATCAATATGAAGTTCCATACTTATCATTGTTAAAAGAACTTAATGCATCTTAGTGAGTGGAATTCATCAATTCACATGGAGCTGCTTGGCAGTGATTCCCCTCTGGCTTTGCAATGCCACACTGCACTTTTATCTATATGTTTTCATTATAAATTCAGATCAAAAGATATTTAAAAGCCAAATTTGACATTTTGAAAAATAGATGTAAAAATAACATTGATTGTTATATTTATTGAACTTGGAAAAAGTGATAACCTACTTTTTCTTTCCCCTAATAGTCTTTACTGCCATTCAAACAAATGGCCTACTATTGTAAGATTTAAAAAGTGAGACAAAATTCAGATGTTTAAACGTTAATGCTGCTTTTTCCCCAAAGTGTTAGGTTAAGAGGCCTGGGAGAAGTCTTGTCTAGAGCATAAACATCAGCATGGACCAGTTGGGCCAAATAGTTAATTTCTGTACTGTACATTCTATGTCATTCTATATAAAGAATGTAATAGAGGTTTGCAGACTTTTCTGTGAAACATTCCATCCGCATTTTAGATTCAAATAAATAAGTAAATGCATATATAAATGCATAAACTTGGCAGTTGTGATGAAGAGTCATTCCAGAAATTTTCATCTATTTGTTACTTTAGGGTATTGACCAAGCTGATGTCCATTTTCTAAATGTTCTGTTTTTATTTGAAATGATTTCTTTCAATAGGACTTTATAATGTACTGTGATGGAAACCCCACATGCCAAATGGAAATATTAATTTCATCGTATGGAACTTTGCCTGAGACTTTTGCTGGACATTGTTACAAATAACTTTTAAAAACAGAACAGTTGGCAGCCAAGATGGCCATGCACAATTTGCATATGAAAAAAACTAAATAATCAGGCTGGAGACAGATGTGATTACTCAGACTAGCCAGAATAATGCGGTTCTCTCTCATTCACTTATCTGGGATAACCTTATCAAAGGGGATCGTCAAAAGCCATCAACACCCATTGGCTTTGAAAGGGCCAAAGTCCCACCCTACCAAGTATGTCTGAACAGTTAGGGGGAGAGCCTTGAATTTCAAAGATCATTCCGGAAGATGCTGATTCAAACAAAAAGAGGTAGTCCCATCACATGACTGCTTGGGCCACTCTGGAGATTTGTGAGTGGTGACTCAGAAATCAGACATTAACTGAAATCTAGCAAGAGAACAGCATCTCTCTCTCTCTCTCTCCCTCTCTCCAATGGAGATCCAGAGAAGCCTCAAGCTGCAGCTACTAAGCCTTAAGTCTCCAGATCCTTACAGTCAGCAACTAAGGGACATGGATAAAGCCCCTTTTCTGCCTTCCAGAACCTGAGAAGAAAGCCCAAATCATGCATGTGGCCCAGAGAGGACTTCAAGACTACAATTTCAACTACAGACACTGAGACTGAGATTCAGTATTTAAATTGCATTTATTAAGGACTGTACTCCAACCTCCCAACTCTGTTTTCCGTCTGTAATCTATGTGTGTGTGTTTGTGTGTGGCTCTTGTGTGAAAATGGGTATGGATGGGTAGCATATTTTATTAAGTTTAACCAGTTTAGAGTGATAAGGTTAATAAACTTACATCTTTCTTAATTAAACTCAAGAAAACCTGTCTGATTGGTTCATTTGCAATTATATTAGAGGAACAGGAGCAAGTACTGATCGAGGTAGTATGTTAAATCACTGTGTTAAAAAAGATAAACCCTGTTGCGGTCAAACCAAAGAAGGGGCGAAGGGGAGCCTGAGGCCCCCTCCTCTCCTGGTCGTAATGGTACCATTTGATTTGCAATGCTGTTCTTAAAAATAACTGGCAAAATTCAATGTTGAAAACTGACACAATTAAGGGATCCCTCATTGTTTTGTACTGAATAGGCTCATCACATTATTATTCAGCATCCTAATTTTGTTACAGGAAAATGTCAGAAAGACAACAAGTTGTGCAGAAAGAACCCATTGTGTAGTGGAAATCTAATCTTTATCTGGCACATAATTGCTTCATTAAAGGGTTTGCAAGCATACGCTCACCCAGCATGGAAATGAGAGTGAGAAACTTCAGCAATAACTGCTAGATTCACTTACTGGAAAGCACTGGGTTATTTTAGCCATTAGTGTCACTGCGACATGACAGCAGTATGGCTGTGGAAAAAAGCATTCATCAATGTACATGTTCTAACATGTCCATAATTTGCAGATAGCTTTCGACAACGCACACAAGATGCATCCAATTTAGGTTTTTCAATGTCAGATGTGTTGCATATGTTGTTCAGTGCTCTAGAGTCTTTTAAGTTGTAAAGTTCTAGCAGTGTGTGCTTCCTTGTCTTAAAGTAAATCAAATATATCGAACATCATTCTGATATTTTTCCAGCATCATTGACTGCATTTAGGGACGCTAAAAGTAATTTGAACTTGCTATTATTGGCGTGAATGGTGTGATAGTGGCTACAAAATGGGGTTGGTAGGCTTACTGCTCTATTAACAGGAATTGTCATTTGTACAGGAGCTAATCGCTGAGCTGCCATTGTATCTACCTGCTTCAAGCAGTCGGCCCCTTTTAAAATTGCCATTTTAGAACAGGGCTGAAGAGTGCGCCATTGTGGCAACAGAGCCAAAGAAACCCCAAAAAGGAGTCTGAGCCCCACAAAAATAATCTGGGACACTGCAGACCTGGGATATCCCTTCAGAGATCATGACACAACCAACCCTCCCAACTTCACAGACTTGTCAGCCTGGCAGTATCTGGACCACATGACTTGCACCAGCCTGAATCCATCCAGCTGCAAGGGATGTTGTTTGGGACTGGCAGCTCACTGGTTATATCTAAATAAGGCCTGTGTCACCAAATGTATCCAGCCTCTTTGCTGTCAGAAGTCGTTACACTGGTTAGTCACCCAAAAGTTAAACTCTACCCGAGTGTGTGTCTGGTGCTAAATGTATTTTTGTTCACTGTTAGAAAATAACATTATTGGCTAAGTTGGGTATCAGCACTTCACTGCTCACATGAAAGTGAGAACAGGGGTACATCAGTTTGCAAAAATGCATCGAATATCAATAGGATTTCCACTTCTTTTGATGTTTCAAAAGCCGCAACCCAATGCAGCAACTAAGACATAACCAGTGGCAAAAAGTAGTTTGAATAAAATCATGCTGCATAAAAAGAGATTTAGCTACAACTGAAGCGTGCACCTCAAACAAAAGTATTTTTTAATCCTGGGTTGGGGGGGGGGGGTGCGAGGTGGGTGGGCAGGGTGGGATAGTTTCCACTTCTTTACATCTGTTTCGCACTCAGATTTGAACACAACCCTGGCAGGATCAGCCAAACCAGAACAAAAGTTCGAGGAATTTTAAACATGGGTGAGCAACGTCCAAAACCACTTCCATTCATGTTTTCCATGATTATTTGCATTAGGTCAAGGCTTAATTCACCTGATCAGGTCTTGCTGACAAAACTGGTCATGCCCACAGATCAAAATTGTGAGATTCCGCAGATTATGCTGATTTGGGAAGGCTCTTCAAATTGCATTCATTTTCTTTTGCACACAGGCATCAGTAAGCATGCTTTTTATATCAAAAAAACATTTAACTTACTGAGAAACTGATGACTGTACACCAATGAAACTATTAAATGCTTCAGTATAGCTTTTTAAGTCAATTTATTGATTTTAAATCAGGTTATTAAGAAAGTGATTCTGTTTTGTTAAAAATATTTTTTTAAGGAATTTATAGTTAAGCTAAATAAATGTGGACCCAGTTTTTTTGTTTTAAAAAGGAAGCCATCAAGGGGACAGTGAGTGAGTCAGATTGGCAGCAGTGTTGCTGTTTGTCACACAGCTTGGGTTAAAGATGAGCAGAAACCCTGGCAATAGGGGCAGAAATTTGACAAGCACTCCTTTGATTGGACAAACCCAGTAGCAACGGAGAACATCTGGATGGGTAGAGAATTGCCAAGCTGTTTGGTTGTTAGCTAGTGCATGTGTGTGATACCTTCTGGAAGGAGACAAAAGTCAAGTGCTGCTAAAGTGTCAAAAGAGGACAGAAAAAGGAGAGAATTCTAACAAAGAACAGAAGACCACAACCCAGATCTTTTTCTCGCAAATTCCCTAAAAGACTCGGTGAACTTCAGTGTGTCATTTCATCTTGTTTCCACATTTCAAGAAGGCCTGCTAAATTGCTTTTCAATGCCGCCAGAAGAGAGCTAATTCTGGGAGCTTCTGTACCAGTTGCTCGGAGGTTGGACTGTGTGCTACTTTAGTACAGTGAGTCTCATCTGCTTTTTTTCAGGGCTAGGCAAGTGATCTGCCTGAGTGTGTTTTATTGTCTGTAACAGAGTTTGGATCTAAAAATCCTTGTTCACTTTTTTATTTTGGTTAACCGAAATATATACATGTGTGTGTGTGTGAGTGTGAAGGGACTAAGGTAAAATGGGACTTTAAAAATTGGTTAAGGTAGAAAAGGGTATTTTAAAAAATTTAATGTTGGATTTTCATAAAAATTTGATCTTTGTGATATTATTTTACTTCATTACTAGTTAAGGCTTGTTCTATAATAAACTGTTAATTTTGTTGTTCAGTAAATAAATCTGGTTAGTGTGTTCTATTTTGTGAAAAAATAGCGTATCTGAGTGAGTGTTTCCACAAGTGGGAAAACTTTAAAGAATATGTTGTGACCTGTGGAGAGCTGGGACTGAATTAATAGTCGTAACATTATTCACAGGTGGAGGACTAGAAGCCCTTATTAAAGGTGTTTATTTTTGGTGATAAACCCATTTTCAGCTGCATTAATAAAACTACAGAAGGTTAAAACTCTTAAATGCATCAAGGAATAGATGTAATGGTAAGAATAAAAGGGACAATTGCGTTTTCTTACGGAGCCCGATGGCACTGGGTCATGAACAATTTTGCATTCTCGATTATGCAAATGTATTTTAATAGAAATTTGAACTCACATAAGAAATAGGAGCAGGATTGGGCCATTTGGCCCTTAAGGTTGCTTTGCTATTCAACAAAGTCATGGCTGATCTTGGACTTCAACTCCACTTTCCTGCCCAATCACCATATCATTTGATACCCTTCAAACCAGAAATCTATCGACCTTAGCCTTGGGATATACTCAACAATTGAGCATCCACAGCCCTCTGGAGTAGAGAATTCCAAAGATTCACAATCATCTCAGTGAAGAAATTTCTCCTCATCTCAATCTGAAATAGTCGACCCCTTATCCTGATACTATGCACCCTAGTTCTAGACTCTCCAGCCAGGGGAAACAGCCTCTCAGCATTTGCCATGTCACGCCCTCTCAGAATCTTACATGCTTCAAGACAGCACCGCTCATTCTTCTAAAGTCCGGACAGCATAGGCCCATTCTGCTCAATCTCTCCTCATTGGACAATCCTCTCAGCCCAGAATCAATCTAGTGAACCTTTTTTGCACCACCTCTAAGGTAAGTAGGTACAGAGACCAATACCATACACAGAGTGCTCCAGGTGTGGTCTCATCAAAGCTCTGCACAATTTCTGGAAGACTTCCTTACTCTTGTACTCCAACCCGCTTGCATTAAATGCCCACATACCATTTTCTTTCCTAATTGTTTGCTGTAACTGCATTTTAACTATCTGTGTTTCATGTACGAGGAGGACACCCAGGTCCCAGTTTCTCATCATTTAAAAAAATTCAGCTTTGTTCTATCCTTCCTACGAAAGTGAATAACCTCACATTTCCGCACATTATACTCCAGCTGCCACCTTATTGCCTATTCACTTAGCCTATCTATATCACTTTGCAAACCCTTTGGACTGGATTGTAACTTTTCAAGCTGTTGGCAGTGGGGGAGCTCGACAGCATGTGGGGAAACCAAAGGTTTCAGCAGCACGTTTCTCAGTGCCTTTCTAGTGCAGCCATTGCATTTACAACTGACTTCCAGGCATCCCAACCAATTAGTTTGAGAGGGGTGTGATGACAATCTGCATCAGTCGATTTCAACCGAAATATTTAAAGGGACCCTGCTAGGATGAAACTTGAAGGATTGTCCAGGTGTTTCAATAGAGCAAGAAACTGCAGCAATGGACTTTCAATGTTGGAAGGCAGCACCACACTTCACAAATGCCTTCCTAGAGCTAATGTTGTGGACTGTAAGGGTCCACGGGCAAATTTTGTTCTCTGCTGACAGGAGGAAGACCCCTGCCACAGAGAACAAGAAGGTGTGATTGGAAATCGCTGAGGATGTCAGCAGCAGGAGTGTGGATACAGTGCTGAAAGAGATTTAATGACCTGATCACGGCTGGAAAGATGAGTGGCACGGCACTTTCACTTATGTCCTGAGTCGAACACCAATCCCCTTCGTCTATCTTCCCAAGCCTACCCTTGCACCTTACTCTCACACCAGATTACTTTGCATGTGTACCCATCCCTCTCTGTCCAGACACCTCTTCAAATACCCATATAGCCATTCACCACTGATACTCACCCTTGGCTTCAAACAATGTTCCACCTATTCCCCATAGTGACCCTCCACAAATGTAATCCATCCATCCACTCAACACACTACATACTGTGACTCATAGGTCTCTTCTTTCCCTCCTTGCAGAAGAGTGCACAGAACACCAGAGAGAGGCAGAGAACCAAAGGTGGTCTTCCAGCCATCTCCACACCAACAGCTTGCCAGTGACAGTCACATCTCAAGAACAAATGAAAAAAAGATGCAGAGGAGGAGAAACTGGAAATAAGCTGAATCTCGCATGCCTCACCAATGGAGATGGAGAAGGAGAGGTCTCCCAGGTACCTGGTGACAGAATTAAATATCACATGGCCCAACTGCTGGGTCAAAATCCTGGAACTCCCTTCCTAACAGCATTGTGGGTGTACCTACACAGGACTGCAGCAGTTCAAGAAGGCAGCTCACAACCACCTTCTCAAGGGCAATTAGAGATCGGCAATAAGTGCCGTCCTAGCCAGTGACACCCACATCCCACGAACGAACAAAAAACAAAGCATGGCATAGAACACTCATGCATGTTGACCTGATGTCAGAACCAATGAAAAATGATCATGTGCACAATGATGACTTGATACTTTCTTAACTCGACAGTTCTAATTCATGTCTTTCATAAGAATGTAAGAAATAGGAGCAGGAGTCGACCATATGTCCCCTCGAGACTGCTCCACCATTCAATATGACCATGGCTGATCTTCCACCTCAATTCCATTTCCAGACCCCTCTCCATATTCCTTGATTTCCTGAGAGATCAAAAATATATTTATTTCAACCTTGATTATATTCAACCATGGAGCATCCACAACCCTTTGGGGTAGAGAATTCCAAAGATTCACAACTCTCAGTGAAGATATTTCTTCTCATCGCAGCCCTAAATGATCGGCCACTTATCCTGAGGCTGTGCCCCAGGTCCAATATTCCCCAGCCAGGGGAAACAACCACTCAGTGACTACCCTGTTAAGCCCCTTCAGAATCTTGGCTGTTTCAATAAGATCGCCTCCCATTCTTCTAAATATCCAGAGAGCATAGGCCCAATTTACTCAGACTCTCATCATGGGACAAAAACTACACACAGTACTCCAGGTGTGGTCTCACCAAAACCTGATACAACTGTAGCAAGACTTCTTTATTCTTGTACTCTAATCCCCTTGCAATAAATGCCAACATGCCATTTGCCTTCCTAATTGCTTGCTGTACCTGCATGCTAACTTTTGTGTTCCCTGTACGAGTACAGCCAAGTTCCCAGAACATCAACAGTTACAAGTTTCATGCTTTTTAAAAAATATTCATCTTTTCTATTCTTATTACAAAAATGAATAACCTCACACTTCCCCTGCATAATGCTCCATTTGCCACTTTATTGCCCACTCACTTAACCTGTCTATATCTCTTTGCAGCCTTTGTGTCCTCCTCACAGCTTACACTCCCAACTAACTTTGTATCATCAGCAAACATAGATACCTTACTCCATGTCTCTTTGTATAGGTCATTAATATAGATTGCAAGTAACTGAGACAGCGGCACTGATTCTTGTGGCACTCCGCTACATAGAGCCTGCCAACTTGAAAATGCCCTGTTTATCCCTACTTTCTGCTTCCTGTCCATTAACCAATCCTCCATCCATGTTAATACATTACCCCCAACTCCATGTGCCCTTATCTTGTATATTAACCTTTTGTGTGGCACCTTATCGAATACCTTTCGGAAATCCAAGTATACTACATCTACTGGCTTCCTTTTATCTACCCTATTAGTTACATCCTCAAAAAATTCATAAATTTTTCAAACATTATTTCCCTTTGGTAAAACCATGTTGACTCTGTCTGATCATACTACGGTTTTCTAAATGCATTCTCAAGACTTCCTTAATAATAGATTCCAGCATTTTCCTGATGAGTGCTGTCAGGCTAAGTGGTCTATAGTTCCCTGTTTTCTCTCTCCCTCTTTTCTTAAATAGCGGTCTTACATCTACTAAGTTCCAATCCGCTGGGACGGTTCTAGAATCTAGGGAATTTTGTAAAGTCATAACCAGTGTATCCGCCATCTCTGCAGCTACCTCTTCTTGAACCCTTGGATGTAGGCCATCAGGTCCTAGGGATTTGTCAAATTTTAGTCCCTTAAGTTTCATCAATACTTATTCTTTGCTGATATTAATTACCTTAAGTTCCTCACTCACATTAGCATTTAGGTTACCCTCTATTTCTAGTATGTAAATTGTGTCTTCTACAGTGAAGACAGACACAAAACATTTGTTCAATGTCACTGCCTTTTCCTCATTGCCCAATATAATTTCTCCTGTCTCTGCCTCTATGGGACCAACATTTACTTTAGCTACTCTCCTCTATATATCTGTAAGAGCTCTTACAAACCATTTTTATATTCCTGGCTAGTTTGCTCTAATTCTATTTTTTCCCTCTTTGTCAACTTTTTGGTTGACCTTTTCTAGTTTTAAAAACTGTCCCAATCCTCAGCTTACTACTATTCTTTGCAACATTATAAGCTGCTTCTTTTAATCTAATACTATCATCAATTTACAGAGTAAGCCATAAATGGATCTTTCTTGCTGCATTTTGCAATAGATTTTTGTTGAAAATTTTGAAGCATTTCTTTAAATGTTTCAAGCTGTTTATTTACCGCCTTACCTTTCAGTCTATTTACCCAATCAACCTTAGCCAGCTCTCTTCTCATTCCGATGTATTGGCCTTGTTTAAGTTTAAGGTTTTTGTTTTGGACTTGAATATGTCACTTTCAAACTTAATATGGAATTCAATTGTATTATGATCACTTTTTTCCAGAGTATCTTTTACTATGAGATTACTAATTAATCCTGCCGCGTTACACAATACCAGATCTAAAATAGCTTTATCCCCAGTTGGTTCCACATTGTATTGTTCTAGGAAACTGTCACAAAAGCGTTCTACAAACTCATCTTCCAGACTACCTTTGGCCAATTTGATTTGCCCAGTCTATACGAAGATTAAAATATCCCATGATTATTCCATTGCCTTTGTTATAAACTTCAATTATTTGTTGCTTAATGCTCTGTCCAATGGTACACCACTGTCAGGGGGCCTATAAATTACCCCCACCAGCACTTTCTGACCCTTGTTATTCCTAATCTCCACTTTGTGATCTTCAGAGTTGAGATCATTTCTTACTGCAATCATGATGTCATCCTTTATTTTCAGGGCAACTCCTTTTCCATTCTGCCAATCTTTTTGAAATGGTAAATACCCTGGAATATTTCATCTCCCAAAAGCCCATCAAGCATTCCTCTGTAGGTGATGGAGGAGAAGCACAAACCCCCTGAGAGGAGGTCCCTCAATCACTCAATCTGAGGGTGCACTGTTACAGGAATCATGCAGACCATCAACAAGTTCAGATACACAAAACCTCGCTGGGACTGGCAAGACAAATAGTTGGGTTCTCACATGGTGTCTCACACATCACAAGTGAGCAGGAGCAGGTGGTGGAGACAGGGATAACAGCAGAGAGTCCTCGTCAGAGGGCACAGTTGTCTCCGAGCTCTGCTCAGCTGGACACAAATGCTGAGTTTCAGGGGCTGTCATAGAAAATGGTAAAAGGGAACATGAATATGGGGACTCTGCTCAAAGCTTTTCCACTTCTCACCCATGCCAGCCACGCACTCTGTCTCCAGTCAGTGCCCTGTATGCTGCCTTCTGTCGCCACGGCTGAGTCTGCTTCTGCACAAATGCATGTGGAGCAGTCTTTTGCAGAGCTCCCATGGGCTCCAAAATCCAGAGGACGTTGTCCAAGAGCATGTCCGCAGTCAGGGAGGGATATGAGCAGTCTGCCTCTACCTCTCTTAAAACTACAGCCACATTGGTGTCAAAACAGTAAAGATTTGTAATTGCGCTAGGGTATGATTATGGGTTTTAAACACAATTTGTTAGATTGTTAAGTTTCTGTTTAATCGTTCTGTACAATTAAAATTATTTGTTTGCTCCAGTTTCCCATATTACACATGTTTGCCTGCTGACCTGATCTGAATTTTTCACTTGCGATGAATGGGAAACCAAGCAGACGAGCAATAGGTGTCTGAGGCAGGGATGCTTTGCTGATTGTAAGACTGCTTTGTGTTGCGTGATGGGGTGGGGTGCCAAATGGGTTCAGAATTTGGCTGCCAGTTTGGTTCACAGTTTCAGTCTAACTGAACTGTGTCAGAATTAAGGCCTCCTGGGCATCTTGGCAGCTGTATGTGCCATTGCTGGTGGCCTCACCACATCAAGACCCTCCTCCTGCTCCTCAGAGCTAGAAAGCGAGACTGAGAGAGAACAGTGCCAAAGACCCACAGTTAAAAGCAGCAGCAGGGAGTCAGCGAGAGACAGAGAGTGTTTGAAAAAGAAAAAAAAAATCAAAGTGTAATGTCACAGGAAAGCAGGTAAGCAATTGGTTGGTGAGTATTTATCTTTTACTCTCTCTAAATCAGGGTATTTGTTTATACTATCATCTGGGAAATGGAAAATTTAAATCGGGGTAAGTATTAACATTAGGTGATTTAACAAGAGTATTAGCACAGAGCAGGTCTAGAGCCATTAATTAAAATGAATAGTTTAAACAAGGTTCTAACTAGATCCTAAAAGAGGAAATAGAGATGTTTTTTAGATCATGGATGGACAGCTGAGACCTGTTGCTTACAATTCCTGTGCCATGTGGGAACATCAGGACACTTCATGTGTCTTGGAGGACCACATGTGCAGAAAATGTCTCTCATTGCTTGAGCTTGAGCTCAGGATTTCTGAAATAAAAGCAAAATACTACAGATGCTGGAAATCTGAAATAAAAACAGAAAGTGCTGGAAATACTCAGCAAGTCTGGCAGCATCTGTGGAGACAGAAACACAGTTAACAGGCTTAATTTTACCAGCCCTCCGACGTCAGGGGTTGTGGTAGGGGGGCCTGCAGAATTCTTCCAGGAGAGGCCCGCCACGACACCCGATGCCAGGAAGACCCCGCCGCATTTGACCAGCGGAGGCAAGGCCTCAGTGTGGCCCCCTCCCCGCCGCATTTTACTGGCGGCGGAGCCTTCATCTGCATATGTTAATGATATTAAAAGTAATGAATAAACACTTATCTGGCAGCGACAGTCGTCCCAGGCCGATATTCCAGCCGCTGGCCGGAACTCCCATGCCTTCGGATCTCTGTATGGAGCTCCAAGGTGTAACACTGGTGGGGAGGGGGGAGGGGTGAAATTTGCATGGCGGGAGGAGGGCGAAGTAGGGAAAACCGCTCCGATTGGTTGTGGGGATGGTGGGAAGGGGTTGAGGGTCAAAGGTGCTGAAGTTGCAGGGTGAAAGTCCGGCAATATAAAAATTGGTTTTCTGGGGGGCGATAGGTCATTTTATTTATTGAGAACTCAGTGGAGGGGTGTGGGGGGGTGGGGGTAGGTGGGAGGGGGGATTCAAAGTTTAAATAAATTTTTATTTCCAACTGTTCATTCAGTGGGGCCTTTAAAAATTTGGATTAACCTGAAGGGCTTGAAGCCCTTTAAAAATGGCGCCGGCACCTGTGCCTCTACGGTGGTGCCGGACGCCATTGCCGGGAACAGAGCAGCTAACCCCCCCCCCCCACATGTCATGGGGTGCAGCCGTTCCGCCCCCCTCTATTTAAATGATCCCCACCTGAAATATCGCGGGGGCTCAGCAGCGCACAAGTCGCGCATGCACCGCACCTTCTTTCAAGCTCGCCGCCGTATAAAATTCAGCCCAATATTTCAGGTCTGTAACCTTTCATCAGAACTGACAAAAGTTAGAGAAATAACAGTTTTTTAGCAAGTGAAAAGGTGGAGGGGGAAGAAGAACAAAAGGGAAGGTGTGTGTTAGGGCAGAGGGCAGGAGAGATTAAATGTCAAAGATGTCATGAAACAAAGGCAAAGGGAGTGCTAATAGTTGTTTTAGAAGACAAAGCATTAGTTCAAAGAGAGTGTTAATGGAAGAATAATGAACAGCTCAATGCCAGCATTTCTGTCCTGGGCCTGCTGCAGTGTTCCAGTGAACGTCAATGCAAGTTTAACGAACAGCACCTCATCTTCTGATTAGGCACTCTACGCCTTCTGGATTCAACATTGAGTTCAACAATTTCAGAGCATGAATGCCTTTTATTATTTTATTCTATTTTATTTTATTTTATTTTTTTAACCGTGGGCCTATTTTAAGCATGTTTTTCAGGTTTTTTGCTTTTGGACAGAGTTGTTCATTAACACTCTCTCTGGACTAATGCTTTGTCTTCTAACACAACTATTAGCACTCCCTTTGCCTTTATCCGTGACATCTTTGTCATTTAATCTCTCCTGCCCTATCACACACCTTTCCTTTTGTTCTTCTTCCCCCCTCGCCCTTTTCACTTGCTCAAAGACTGTTACATTTCTAACCTTTGCCAGTTCTGATGAACGGTCACAGACCTGGAACATTAACTCAGGATTTCTGAGCTTGAGGGACAGCTGGAGTCACTATGGAGCATCGGGGAGGATGAGAGTTTCCTGAAACGTGTTGCAAGAGGTGGTCATCCCATAGGCAGTAAGAGTTCAGGATACTAGATGAATGGCCATCTGGGAGAGAAGAAGAGGCAGGAAGTGCAGTCTTCGGGGTGTGTGCTACTCTGAAACCAGTATTCTGAAGACTGCTGGGAGTGACGACATCTTGAAGGAATGCAGTCCAGACCATGACACCATTGCACAGGAGAGAACAGCTAAGATCAGAAATGCAGTCATTACAGCAGATTCCATAATTAGGGGATTGATATGCATTTCTGTAACTGTCATTGTGAGTCTTGCATGGTGTGTTGCTTCTCTAGTGCCAGGGTAAAGGATATCACAGAGAGGGTGCAGAATCAGAGGGAGGGGAATAAGCCAGAAGTTGTGGTACACGTGGGTACCAACAAAATCGAAAGAACACATACTGAGGTCTTACGTTCAGATTTTCAGGAGCTAGGGAGAAAGTTAAAAAGTAGGATCATGAAGGTAGTAATCTCTGGATTACTCCAAGTGCTACGCACAAGCAAGAGCAGAAATAGGAATACAAGAGTTGAGGCCTGGTGCCGGAGGGATAGCTTCAGATTCATTGGGACCAGTTCTGGGGCAGGAGGCACCTATTCAAAAGGGAAGGACTGCACTTCAACAGGACTGGGACCAATGTCCTCATGAGGAGGTTCACTAGTGTGGTTTGGAAGGGTTTAAGTTAAATTGGCAAGGGTAGTGGGCACCAGCATATAGAAGTATTAAAGAGGAATAAGGTGCATAAAGTGAGAGTTTTGGACAGTACTTGAGAAGGAAGTAGTACCATATTAGATAGAAGCAGACTAAGAATAATTACAAGGAATGCAAGGACAGATTTAGAATGCATGTTTGTAAATGCACAAAGTGTAATGAATAAGGTTGGTGATATATATGCACAAGTAGCCCTGTGGGAATATGATGTAGTGGCAATAACGAAAACATGGCTTAAAAATGTTGAGAATTTGGTACTTAAAAAATGGTGTAAGGACATTCCTCGTAACTATAGGCTGGGCAGTTTAGCACCAGTAGTGGGTAAGGTTTTAGAAACATTAATCAGGGGAAAAATCAACAGGCACCTGGAGAGGTTTGAGTTAATTAAGGAGAGCCAGCATGAATTTGTAAAAGGCAAGTCGTGCTTGCTAATTTTAATGAATTTATTTGATGAAGTAACAGAGAGGTTGTTGAAGGGAATGCAATGGATGTTGTCTATATAAATTTAAAGAAAGCATTTGACAAAATATCACATAAAAGGCTGGTTAACAAAACTGAGGCACATGGAATAGGAGGGTCAATGTCAGCTTGGATGGAAAATTGGCTTAAGGACTGAAAATAACGAGTCAAGGTAAATGGCTGTTTTTCAGACCAGAAGATGGTAGACAGTGCTGTTCCCCAAAGGTCAGTGCTGGGACTACTGCTTTTTTTGATATTGCTTTTTCTGAGATTTATAAATGTCTTGGATATTGGAATACAGAGTAAAATTTCAAAATTTGCCCATGATACCAAACTTGGAAATGTAGCAAACAGTAAGTATGATACTAATCAACTGCAACAAGACATAGATAAACTAGCAGAATAGGGAGAGAAGTGGCAGATGGAATTTAATACAGAGAAATGTGAGTGATGCATTTTGGCAGAAGGGATAGGACGAGGTAATATATACTTAATGGCACTCTTCTAAAGAATGTGCAAGGACAGAGGGATCTTGTGGTCCATGTGCACAGATCTTTGAAGGTGGCAGGACATATTGAGATTAATTCACCAGGCATCTGGGATCTTGGGGTTCATAAATAGAGGTATTGACTATAAAAACAGGGAAGTTATGCTGAAACTTTAGAAAGGTCTGGTTAGGCCACAACTAGAGTATTGCATCCAGTTGTTGTCACCACACCTTAGCAAGGATGTGAGTGTCCTTGAGAAGGTGCAGAGGAGATTTACCAGAATGATTCCAAGGATGAGGAATTTTATTGACAATATTAGGTTGCAGAAGCTGGGTTTGTTCTCCTTGAAGCAAAGGAGATTGAGAGGAGATTTGATAGAGGTGCACAAGATTATGATAGGTTTATATAAGGTAGACAAAGAAAAGTTGTTCTCGTTAGCTGATGGTACAAGGACTAAGAAAACAGATTTAAGGTTTTGAGCAAGAGATGCAGGGGGATGTGCGGAAAAACTTTTCTCACAGCAAGTGGAAATGACTTGGAACTCGTTGCCTATGAGGGTGGTGGAAGCGGAGACAATTAATGATTTCAAAAGGAAATTGGATGGGCACTTGAGGGAAATAAACTTGCAGGGCTACAAGAATAGAGCAAGGGAATGGGACTAACTGGATTTCTCTACAGAGAGCTGGCATGGACTCGATGGGCTGAATGGATTCCTTCTGTATCGTAATGACTCTATGTCTCATGTTGCTCCTCCTCCTCTGAAAAGACGATATGAGCACAATCTTCCTCCTGGAGCTCCAGTCCTCACTGTTGCACTCTGTTGTGCAAGGCGCAGCACACTACTATCATTCTGGATACCTGGGCTGGTGCATACTGAAGGGCACTGCCAGATCAGTCCAGGCATCTAAGGCACATTGTCAGCATCCCAATTGCTTGCTCTATGAAAGCTCTCGGGCTCAGGAGGCTTTGATTATATCTGTCCTGGGCTTCATTATCTGGGCCTCTAATGGCTGTCATCAGCCAGGTCTTCAGTGGGTAGCCCTTCTCTCCAAGGAGTCAACTGTTAACTCTGCTTCGAGGTGTGAAGAGTTCAGAGAAGCTTGACTGATGTAGTATGAAAGTATCGTAACAGCTCCCTGAGACTCTTGCACAAGCATGCATCATGATCATTCTGTGGTTGCACATGAGCTTCACATTGATGGAATGGAAGCCCTTGCAGTTGTTGAAGAAACCAGGTTGAATTTGAGGTGCCTTGATTGCCACATGGGTGCAGTCAATGATTCCCTGAACCTGCGGAAAGCCAGCCAGAGCCACAAGGCTGAGCACCCACTCATTCTGACTAACCTCATCAGTGGCAAAGTGCACATAGTCCCGTCCTTGGCAAACATGGCACCAGGCACCTGAGAGCAAGGTTGCCTCTAAAATGTATGTCTGTGCAGCCGCGCATCAATGTGCATTGAGATAAACAGGCCACTCAGAACAGTGAGCTCAAGTGGGGGCGGAGCTGGGCATCAAACCCCAACTGCAAAAGCACAAGCAGCTGGGGAGAAAGTGAGAAATAGGTCATCTGTGATTGGAGGAATTGCAAGCGCGGGAGAGAAAGAATCTGTAATTGGAGGAGCGATGAGCTCAAACAGAATAGGGAACCATGATGTGTGTCCAGAATTAGCAGTAAGCAGCGAGAAGGGCCCAGGAGTTTCAGAAGATACAAGCGCTGCAGCCTCATTGGTCACAATGGGCTGGACATTATTTTCCCAGCGCCGGGAGCAGCGACAGGTGAAAAAAATGGCGGCCCACATATGTGGGCTGCGCGCTGCCACGACCTTGAGTGCGGTGGATCATTTAAATATGCAGGGCAGCTGCCCCCCTCACCCCCCCACCAATCATGTGGTGGGGGCAGCCTCGGTGACACCGTGAACGACATCAGCAGTCTCTGCGCAGGCACTGGCGCCATTTTTAAAGGTCTACCAGCCCTGCTCAGAGACTGCAGAGTTGCTACTGTTACTCCCCACCCAATACACTAAAAATAAATGTTTGGCCCATCTGCACCTCCGCCCAATACACTGAAATTGCAGAGTTGATCCCTTCTCCCCGCAACTGCACAAAGTGCAGAGGTCATCCCTTTCCCCAACCCCCACACTAAAAATGCAGAGCTGCCCCAGTTCTCCCCCCACTACACTAAAAATGCTCTGCTCCCCCCTTACCCACCTCGGTGGCACCCGCTTTCTGTGGACGGGAAAGTGAAGGCGCGTGAGTGCCGCCGAGGTGGCATGTATGCACAGAGTTAATTTCAATATGTAAAGTCACGTCACGTCGCCGAGCAGTGGAAGGGGGACTGAAACAGATGAAAGTGATCGAACTCACAGAACAGCTGGTTGCCAGCCCTGGAGTACAGAGAGACTCAGGAATGCTCCTCATTCAATAGGTCTCAATGCCCCAGGACTCAGCCAGGAGCCAAAAGACCCAAAAGAGCTCACAGCAACTAAATGTCACAACCCAGTGGAAATGGCCTACCATGGTCAGATAAATACACAGAGCCTGGGATGAAGTTGATCAATTGATTTAGTCTCAATGAACATCTAATACTTTTTGATGGGCAGGTTTATTTTTATTTAGAGATACAGCACTGAAACAGGCCCTTCGGCCCACCGAGTCTGTGTCGACCAACAACCACCTGTTTATGCTAACCCTGCAGTAATCCCATATTCCCTACCACCTACCTACACTAGGGGCAATTTACAATGGCCAATTTACCTATCAACCTGCAAGTCTTTGGCTGTGGGAGGAAACTGGAGCACCCGGCGAAAACCAACACAGTCACAGGGAGAACTTGTAAACTCCACAGTGGCAGTACCCAGAATCGAACACGGGTCCCTGGAGCTGTGAGGCTGTGGTGCTAACCACTGTGCCACTGTGCCACCCTATGATACTACTTGGGTTATTGATCATATATATGGAGCATGGCCAATGAAGGCCTACCTTTAGCATTGTATGAGTCACAAAGGTTAATGGATAGTGGATGAGCGACCAGATTATAGCAACATAGGAACATAGGAGCAGGAGTAGCCCATTCAGTCCATCGAGGCTGCCCCACCATTCAATATGATCATGGCAAATCACCCACTTCAATGCCTTTTTCCCACACTATCCTCAAATCCCCTTATGTCATTTGTATTTAGAAATCTGTCAATCTTTGCTTTAAACATACTCAATGACTGAGCTTCCACAGCCCTCTGGGATAGAGAATTCCAAAGATTCACAACCCTCTGAGTAAAGAAATCTCTCCTCCTCTCTGTCCTATGTGGCTTTCCCCTTATTTTGAAATTGTGTCCCCTGGTTCCAGACTCCCCAACCAGGGGAAACATCTTACCTGCATCTACTCTGTCTATCCCTTTAAGTATTTTGTAGGTTTCAATGAGATCACCTCTCATTCTTCAAAACTCTAGAGAATACAGACCCAGTTTCCCCAATCTCTCTTCATAGGACAGTCCCGCCATCCCAGGAACAAGTCTGGGAAACCTTCGTTGCACTCCTTCTATGGCAATAATATCCTTCCTAAGGTAAAGGGACCAAAACTGCACACAGTACTCCAAGTGCAGTCTAACCAAGGCTCTATACAATTGAAGCAAGACTTCACTACTCTTGTACTCAAATCCTCTTGCGACAAAGGCTAGCATATCATTAGCCTTCCTAATTGCTTGCTGCACCTGCATGTTAGCTTTCAGTGACTTATTGACAAGGACACCCAGGTTCCTTTGTACATCTACACTCGCTAATCTCTTACCATTTAAGAAATACTCTGCACATCTATTCCTCCTACCAAAGTGGATAACCTCACATTTTTCCACATTATATTCCATCTGCCATGTACTTGCCAACTGACTAAGTCTGCCCAAATCCCCGTGAAGCCATTTTCCATCTTCCTGACAATTCACATTCCCACCTAGTTGTGTGTCATCCGTGAACTTGGAAATACTACATTTGGTCCCCACATCAAAATCATTGATATATATTGTGTGAACAGCTGGGGCCCAACCACTGGTCCCTGCAGTACCCCACTAGTCATAGCCTGCCAACACGAGAATGACCTGTTTATTCCTACTCTCTGCTTTCTGCCTGTTAACCAGTCCTTAATCCATGCCAGTATATTACCTCCTATCCCATGTGCTTTAATTTTGCTAACCAATCTCCTGTGGGGGACTTTATCAAAAGCCTTCTGAAAATCCAAGTATACTACATCCACCGACTCCCCTTTATCAATTCTGTTAGTAACATCCTCAAAAAACTCCAATAGGTTCTTCAAACATGATTTCCCATTCATAAATCCATGTTAACTATGCCCAATCAGATCATTATTATCCAAGTGTCCATTTATCACATCCTTTAGAATAGATTCTAGCATTTTCCCAATGACTGATGTAAGGCAAACAGGACTGTAATTCCCTTTTTTCTCTCTCCCTCCTTTCCTAAATAGTGGGGTGATATTTGCAACCTTCCAATCTGTAGGAACTGCTCCAGAATCTATACCATTTTGGAAGATGATCACCAATGCATCCACTATCTCCATAGCTACCTCTTTCAACACTCTGGGGTGTAGAATATCAGGTCCTGGGGATTTATCAGCCTTCAGGCCCATTCATTTCTCCAATACAACCTTCTTACTATTACTAATTTCCTTCAATTCCTCATTTTCCCCCTAATCCCTTGGATCTCTAATTCTGGGAGATTTCTTGTATCTTCCTCAGTGAAGACAGACACAAAGTAATCATTTTGCTTCTCTGGCATTTCTCTATTCCCCATTATAAATTCTCCTGACTCTGCCTGTAATGAACCCACATTTGTCTTAGCTAAACATTTCCTTTTTACTACCTGTAACAGTTCATTTTTATATTTTTTGCTAGCTTACATTCATATTCTATTCTTCCTTTCTTTATCAGTTTCTTCATCCTCCTTTGCTGTATTCTAAAATCCTCCCAATCCTCAGGTTTGATACTATTTCTGGCAACTTTATAGGCCTTTTCTTTTAATTTTATACAATCCTTAACTTCCTTTGATATCCACAGTTGATTGCCTTTACTTTTGGGTTTTTTGTGCCTTGAAGGAATGTATAGTTGCAGTAAACGATGTAATATTCTGTGATTTCATTTCACTGATTGGCAAGATGAATGGATTTTCAAGCTGTGTGCATCCTCACCTGTCATTTTGGAATTTCATCTACTATCCAGAAAGTACAAGCCCTTATGTTGGGAGAAGTAACTGTCCAGATGTGGGATGTGTGAGGAGAGATAGAATGGGACAGATGTGAGGAGGGATAGAATGAGATGTAAGAGGAGAGAATGTGACACGTATGAGGAGAGGGAGAATAGGACGTGTGAGTGGAGAGAGAAAATGGGACGTATATGGGGAAAGAGAGAATGGGATGTGTGTGAGAAGTGTCAGAATGGGATGTGTGTAAGGAGAGGGAGAATGGGGTGTGAGAGAGGAGAGAGAAAATGGAATGTATGAGAGGAAAGAGACAATGCGATGTGTGAGAGGAGGAGGAGAATGAGACATGTGTGAGGAAAGAGTGAATAGGATGTGTGTGAGGAAAGGGAGATGGGACATGTGCAAGGAGAGGTAAATAGGACCAGTGAGCGAAAAGGGAGAATGAGACCAGTTGGAGGAGATGGAGAATGGGACCGAGAGGTAAGGTAGTATGGGACACGTGAAAGGAGAGGGAAAATGGGACTTTTGAGGAGAGAAGGTAGATGGATTGTAGCATGTTAGAGTAGAAGTATAATGTGACCTGTTGGAGGAGAAGTGGATTGGGGATAGTAAGAAGTGGAGGAGGAGTAGGACCTTCAAGATCAGTGTTCCCTCTGAGGTGCGCACGTGTGCATTGGTGTGGCAATCTGGACAAAAAAATAGTGCTCAGAGAATTTTGTAGCCCACCCTGTACGAATAATATTTAGAGGGAACATTGCGTGTGAGAAACATATGTGGTCAACAGATTGCGAGATTCTGCAAATATCTCCTGCTGACCCTGGAAGGATACAGAGGTGAAGAAATTAGGGGTGGAGGTGACTTTGACAGTGACTGGCAAAGCGTGCTCACCTAGTCCACATGGCAGCAGGTCTTCTCCCAGGAGGCTGCAAATCTCAGAGATCAGCTGACACGATATCCTGAGCCTCCTGAAACATGTCCAAGAAGCCAATTCTTTGCCCATAAACCATGTTTTGGGGGCTATCACCTCTTGTTCACTGCATCTCTGTGCTTATCCCCTCTCTTATGTGGAGCACTATGTGGGTGAGCAATAGACTGCTGCTGATCCTGTTGGAGCTGCTCCTGCTGCTGTTGGTGGTGCTGCTGCTCATCTTGTGTTTCATCGGAGGTCCAAGGTAAAGCTGCATAAGCACCATCCATGTTGAACAGATGTTTGATAGATGGAAAGTGTAGATCACATGCATGAAACTCCAAGGCCGGAATTTTATGTGGAGGCAGAGGCACAGCCCACCATCTTAATAGTCAGGGGAGAGCCTGCCTCCACCGGGTTTGGAACCCACGCAGTGATTTTGCGTGGCTCAGGCTCTTAATTGCCCTTCAGCAGTACTTCTGATGCTCTGAGGCAGAAAGTCCCAACTCCAAGAGCTGCTGGCCAATCAGCGGGCCAGTAGCTCTTCAGTCCTGGCAGCACCGCCAGGAGCAGTGGCCACTGCTGTGACTGCACCCATTGTGAGGAGCAGCACGGATGCTGGCCCTGAAAAAGGTAAGTGGGGTTTTAGGCCTTGATGGGGACAATTGGCTGGGCCCCGGCAAGGGGAGTGGGCGTGAATCAGGAGGGAGGGGGAAGCTGCTCTAGTGAGGGCAGCTCGTGCTGCTGGGGAGGGTGCTCTTTGTGGGGCACAGGGTGTCCGATCAGGAGGGTCCCACCAGCCCCCCAAGACCTGCAAGGAGGCTGCCCAGTTTTACTGGGCAGCCTCCTCAGCTGTTGAAGTGCCCAGCCGTCACTGGTAAAATATCAACAGCGGCAGAAGGAGACCCTTAAGTGGCAATTAATTGGCCATTTAAGGGTCTCAATTGGCCTGGGGAGGGAAGGCCGTTTGCCACCTCCCCGGCTGCTGGTAAAATGGCAGTGGGGGTGGGTAGGTGATTGGAACGGCACTGCCCTCTTCCCACTCAATTCCACCCCCCCATCCAGCCCGCTCCTGAGAGGGGTGTAAAATTCCAGCCCAACATAGTAGATCTGACCTCCAATGTAATGGAAATCACTTCCAAAGTTCCAAAGCAGTAAAAGCACAGCTCAAAACAAGTCTATGAGCAAAAGCCTTTCATTTAGGCAAGGAAACAGGTGTGAGGTCTTACTACATAAAGAAACTTTTGCCTGTCATTTGCTCAACCCCCTCAAATCCCACTGTCCTCTTGCCTTGATTTCACTGACGAGTTCCATGAAGCCCGCAAAACCCATGCACAAGTATTTAAAGCTCAAATCCACTATTGCAACAGCTCTTAATGGACACGTTGCATATTATACTTCGCAACCAGCCTCTCCCACGGGTGTTTCCTGTAACTGAAAGCGCTAAAGTTAAAAGCAGATGTCAGCGGGTTGCTGTCAGCTTCCCAATGCACTTTTAACCATCTGCCCGCTCCAAACCCACCCATTCTCCCCTTTGTGTCTTCCTCACGCTTATTTGCTCATTTACCTTTATATCATCAGCAATCTTGGATCATTGCTGAGTCATAGATGGCATCTCTGATGTGGGACCACTTGGTCTCTGCATCTCCTGTAGAGTGTTTTGAAGGGCTTTTTCAAGTGAATTTAGAAACTTACGTAACAGCTGTGGGTAAGAAATTCTACTAGTGTTGATGCGCGGGTGGCCCTTCTGCTTGGAGTGATGCAGCTTCTTTGGTTTGAGTCTAACCTTGCTGCACACCAGGGAGTGGTCAGTGTCACAGTCCACACTATGGAAGCTGCGTGTGATTTGAACACTGTTTAAAGAGGCTTACCTTGTGATGATGAGGTCCAGCTGGTGCCAACGACGTGATCTTGGGTGCCTCCAAGAAACCTGGTGACAGGGTTTAGTGTGAAAGAACGAGTTGGTGATGCAGAGGTTATGATAGGTACATAACTCAAGCAGTCTCTGACCATTCTCATTCATCCTTCCAATGCCTTAGCGCCCAAGGCAGGAGGGCCATGAGTCATGGTCGGCCCCAACATTGGCATTAAAGTCCCCCAGCAGGAACAGATGTTCGGTATTGGGGATGCTACTAATGATATTATGGAGTTCCTCGTAGAACTGGTCTTTAGCTTCAGGTGGGGAGCAGAGTATTGGAGCATAGATGCTGAGTAGGTGTATTAGACCAGAGGCGGTGAGCAGTCGGATGGACAGTCTGCGTTCCGAGCCATTTGAGGGTGGCTCTATCATGCTGAGCAAAGAGTTTCTGATGGCGAAGCCCACTCCATGTTGTCTTGGTTCTTCAGGATCCCTACCCTGCCAGAAGAAGGTGTAGTCTTGATCTCTTAGAGATACGCTCGAAGGGAGACGTGTCTCCTGTCCACATTGAGTCTACTGAGCTCATTGTTAATGATGGCGGTCTTCCGAAAATCGTTGATTTGTGTAAGGTCATCCGACAGGCCAGGCCATATAGTTCTGATGTTCCAGCTTGCAAAACGAAGGGCTGGTACCTTCTTTCCTTTTTTGGTCATGCTGTTTGGTGCGGTGTTGCAGTCTACTTTTCGGGCAATGACCCTCAGCTCCAAGCACCCATTGAAGCAGATGGACTGTGGCA
Organism: Heterodontus francisci; assembly: GCF_036365525.1. Lineage (NCBI taxonomy): Eukaryota > Metazoa > Chordata > Chondrichthyes > Heterodontiformes > Heterodontidae > Heterodontus > Heterodontus francisci. The sequence goes on from NC_090374.1 coordinate 141,978,647, forward strand.
GGACAGAACCTTATTGACCGGGGGCTACCCGGTTTGAGGCGGGCGGTAGCTGTCCAGTGAGATGCGATGACCTCTCCCACCGACAAAGGCAACCCGTGGCGCCCAATCTCTACGCCAATTGAGTTGGACTTATAACCCGTAACTGCTGCCTTCCGTGTTGTTTTGGTCACTGTGAGGCGACTATGGATTGACCTTTCCATGGCGCATGCCTGGGCGGATGTATGGAGGTTGTGAGTTGCCCAAGCGTCAAAACCCCCCTCTCGGCCTTCCTGGTGGGGTCCAAAGGAGTGCAGAGCTAGACGTTTGGCACCGGTATGGCTGCAGGAACTGCCAGAAACATGCTAAAGATGACACAAGACCGGTTTTGGGGTTCCGCTCCGGATTTTCTGTTAGGGTTTACTCCCTTAGCCTTGGTCTCTCCCGAGACGCCCACAAGGCAGTGACCACCTATGGCAAACGTGTAAAGCGGAATGCAGACTGGTTTCAAACTCACTTTGAAGAGCTGGAACCTATCCAAGCCGCTAAGCGCATTGCACTGCTGAACTACAAGAAAGCCCCCAGCGAGTTAACATCCGTAGCACTTAAAGCAGTCAGAAGCGCTGCACAAAGAACAGCCAGGCGCTGCGCAAATGACGACTGGCAACACCTATATAGTCATATTCAGCTGGCCTCAGACACCGGAAACATCAGAGGAATGTATGATGGCATTAAGAGAGCTTTTGGGCCAACCATCAAGAAGATCGCCCCCCTCAAATCTAAATCAGGGGACACATCACTGACCAATGCAAGTAAATGGACCGCTAGGTGGAGCACTACCTGGAACTGTACTCCAGGGAAAATGTGGTCACTGAGACCGCCCTCAATGCAGCCCATTCTCTGCCAGTCATGGATAAGCTGGACGTACAGCCAACAAAATCGGAACTCAGTGATGCCATTGATTCTCTAGCCAGCGGAAAAGCCCCTGGGAAGGACGGCATTACCCCTGAAATAATCAAGAGTGCCAAGCCTGCTATACTTTCAGCACTATACGAACTGCTTTGCCTGCGCTGAAACGAGGGAGCAGTACCACAGGACATGCGCGATGCCAATATCATCACCCTGTATAAGAACAAGGGTGACTGCAACAACTACCGTGGAATCTCCTTGCTCAGCATAGTGGGGAAAGTCTTCGCTCGAGTCGCTTTAAACAGGCTCCAGAAGCTGGCTGAGCGTGTCGACCCTGAGGCACAGTGTGGCTTTCGAGCAGAGAGATCGACCATTAACATGCTGTTCTCCCTTCACGAGCTACAGGAGAAATGCCGCGAACAACAGATGCCCCTCTACGTTGCTTTCATAGATCTCACCAAAGCCTTTGACCTCGTCAGCAGAAGTGGCCTCTTCAGACTACTAGAAAAGATCGGATGTCCACCAAAGCTACGAAGTATCATCACCTCATTCCATGACAATATGAAAGGCACAATTCAGCATAGCAGTGCCTCATCAGATCCCTTTCCTATCCTGAGTGGCGTGAAACAGGGCTGTGTTCTCGCACCTACACTGTTTCCGATCTTCTTCTCCCTGCTGCTCTCACATGCGTTCAAGTCTTCAGAAGAAGGAATTTTCCTCCACACAAGATCAGGTGGCAGGTTGTTCAACCTTGCCCATCTAAGAGCAAAGACCAAAGTACGGAAAGCCCTCATCAGGGAACTCCTCTTTGCTGACGATGCTGCATTAACATCTCACCCTGAAGAGTGTCTGCAGAGACTCATTGACAGGATTGCGGCTGCCTGCAACAAATTTGGCCTAACCATCAGCCTCAAGAAAACGAACATCATGGGACAGGACGTCAGAAATGCTCCATCCATCAATATCGGCGACCACGCTCTGGAAGTGGTTCAAGAGTTCACCTACCTAGGCTCAACTATCACCAGTAACCTGTCTCTCGATGCAGAAATCAACAAGCGCATGGGAAAGGCTTCCACTGCTATGTCCAGACTGGCCAAGAGAGTGTGGTAAAATGGCACACTGAAACAGAACACAAAAGTCCAAGTGTATCAAGCCTGTGTCCTCAGTACCTTGCTCTACGGCAGCGAGGCCTGGACAACGTACGTCAGCCAAGAGCGATGTCTCAATTCATTCCATCTTCGTTGCCTCCGGAGAATCCTTGGCATCAGGTGGCAGGACCGTATCTCCAATGCAGAAGTTCTCGAGGCGGCCAACATCCCCAGCATATACACCCTACTGAGCCAGCGGCGCTTGAGATGGCTTGGCCATGTGAGCCACATGGAAGATGGCAGGATCCCCAAGGACACATTGTACAGCGAGCTCGTCACTGGTATCAGATCCACCGGCCGTCCATGTCTCCGCTTTCAAGATGTCTGCAAACGCGACATGAAGTCCTGTGACATTGATCACAAGTCGTGGGAGTCAGTTGCCAGTGATCGCCAGAGCTGGCGTGCAGCCATAATGGCGGGACTAAAGTGTGGTGAGTCGAAGAGACTTAGCAGTTGGCAGGAAAAAAGACAGAAGCGCAAGGGGAGAGCCAACTGTGTAACAGCCCCGACAACCAATTTTATCTGCAGCACCTGTGGAAGAGTCTGTCACTCTAGAATTGGCCTTTATAGCCACTCCAGGCGCTGCTTCACAAATCACTGACTGCCTCCAGGCGCTTACCCATTGTCTCTCGAGACAAGGAGGCCAAAGAAGAAGAAGAAGAAGAATCTTGGATGCACTACACTCACTTGATAACCTAATTTGGATAATTTTAAACACATTTTGAGCACAACTTCCTGATTGCACCCAAAGCAGAAAATCTACCCCTATACCTTTCAAATTGAAACAAATATGGGCCAAGGCCAGTTATCGTCACTTTATGTGGCTGTTATCTCCCACCTGTCAGATAGAATGTGAAGGTAGCTTTGCACAAGTGCATAAGAAGGGCAAACAATTACAATTTACATATGCTTTAGCACTCCTTTGATCTTGCTGTGGTGTTGAATAATTGAATATATACCTTTTGCACTAATAGTAACATTTGTTGAAGAGCCTCATTCAAGATATTAAACTGTCTTTTTTTTCTGATGCTGACAAGCCTGTTCTATTTTCAAGTATTTTCTAATTCTATGATATTTCAGTCTTTTTATTTTCTGTTGAAATTGGATGAAATTGCACTGTGTAATTTTTATGGATGATCACATTACCGCGTATAGTATTCCCTCCTCTGCTTCTTTCGCTGAGGTGTTATGCATGAACAAGCATTATTTGGCTGAAAAGGCAGAGAAGAATTTTGCACAAATGCATTACTGCATTCATATGCAAATTTTGCTCAGCATGATTTTTTTAGTCTCCTATTTCATTTTGAGGAAGCAGCTCCACAGGTCGGAACAACACGAGAAATTTTGTCAGTGTGACATCAGCCCGACATTCAAGCCAAATGCTCAGTCTCGATGGAAGTGATTATAAAAAACTTGCACAAACATATCAGCTGTCTGTTTCTCAGTCACACATTATCGTAGAATTATAACACAGAAACAGGCCATTTGGCACAACTGGTTTATGCTCCCACCCTACTTTATTTCACCCTATCATCGAAATTCTAGGTCACTCACATATGCATAGCACATATAGGCGGTAGCGTAATCTCACTGGACTAGTAACCCAGGGACCCAGGGTATTTCTCTGGGTACATGGGTTCGAATCCCACCACAGCAGAAGGTGGAATTTGAATTTAATTAATAAATCTGGAATTAAAAAGCTCGTCTACTGATGGCCATGAAACCATTGTAGATTGTTGTAAAAACCCATCTGGTTCACTAATGTCCTTGAGGGAAGGAAATCTGCTATCCTTACCTGGTCTGGCCTACATGTGACTCCAGACCCACAGCAATGTGGTTAACTCTTACATGCCCTCCGAAATGGCCTAGCAAGCCACTCAGTTGTACCTAACCGCTACGAAGTCAATAAAAAGGAATGAAACCGGACGGACCACCCGGCATCTGTTTCGGCACAGGAAACGACAATGGCAAACCCAGCCCTGTCGACCCTGCAAAGTGCTCCTTACTAACATCTGGGGGCGTGTGCCAAAGTTGGGAGAGCTGTCCCACAGACTAGTCAAGCAACAGCCTGACATAGTCATACTCACGGAATCATACCTTACAGACAATGTCCCAGACACTGCCATCATCATCCCCGGGTATGTCCTGTCCCACCGGCAGGACAGACCCACCAGAGGTGGCGGGACAGTGGTTTACAGTAGGGAGGGAGTTGCCCTGGATTACCACCTACCGCCCTCTCTCAGCTGATGACTCAGTACTTCATCATGTTGAACACCACTTGGAGGAAGCACTGAGGGTGGCAAGGGCACAAAATGTACTCTGGGTGGGGGACTTCAATGTCCATCACCAAGAGTGGCTCGGTAGCACCACCACTGACCGAGCTGGCCGAGTCCTAAAGGACGTAGCTGCGGGACTGGGTCTGCGGCAGGTGGTGGGGGAACCAACACGAGGGAAAAACATACTTGACCTCGTCCTCACCAATCTGCCTGCCGCAGATGCTTCTGTCCATGACTGTATTGGTAGGAGTGACCACCGCACAGTCCTTGTGGAGACGAAGTCCCGCCTTCACATTGAGGATACCGTCTGTTGTGTTGTGTGGCACTATCACCGTGCTAAATGGGATAGATTTCGAACAGATCTAGCAATGCAAAACTGGGCATCCATGAGGTGCTGTGGGCCATCAGCAGCAGCAGAATTGTACTCAACCACAGTCTGTAACCTCATGGCCCGGCATATCCGCCACTCTACCATTACCATCAAGCCAGGAGACCAACCCTGGTTCAATGAAAAGTGCAGGAGGGCATGCCAGGAGCAGCACCAGGCATACCTCAAAATGAGGTGTCAACCTGGTGAAGCTACAACACAGGACTATCTGCATGCCAAACTACGTAAGCAGCATGCGATAGACAGAGCTAAGCGATCCCATAACCAATGGATCAGATCGAAGCTCTGCAGTCCTGCCACATCCAGCCGTGAATGGTGGTGGACAATTAAACAACTAACTGGAGGAGGTGGCTCCACAAATATCCCCATCCTCAATGATGGGGGAGCCCAGCACATCAGTGCGAAAGATAAGGCTGAAGCATTTACAACATCTGCAGCCGGAAGTGCAGAGTTGATGATCCATCTCGGCCCCCTCCTGAAGTCCCCAGCATCACAGATGCCAGACTTCAGCCAATTCGATCCACTCCGCGTGATATCAAGAAACGACTGAAGGCACTGGATACTGTAAAAGCTATGGGCCCTGACAATATTCCGGCAATAGTGCTGAAGACCTGTGCTTCAGAACTTGCCGCGCCCCTAGCCAAGCTGTTCCAGTACAGCTACAACACTGGCATCTACCCTGCAATGTGGAAAATTGCCCAGGTATGTCCTGTACACAAAAAGCAGGACAAATCCAACCGGGCCAATTACCGCCCCATCAGCCTACTCTCAATCATCAGTAAAGTGATGGAAGATGTCATCAACAGTGCCATCAAGCGGCACTTGCTTCGCGATAACCTGCTCAGTGACGCTCAGTTTGGGTTCCACCAGGACCACTCAGCTCCTGACCTCATTACAGCCTTGGTTCAAACATGGACAAAAGAGCTGAACTCAAGAGGTGAAATGAGAGTGACTGCCCTTGACATCAAGGCAGCATTTGACTGAGTATGGCATCAAGGAGCCCTAGCAAAACTGAGGTCAATGGGAATCAGGGGGAAAACCCTCTGCTGGCTGGAGTCATACCTAGCACAAAGGAAGATGGTTGTGGTTGTTGGAGGTCAATCATCTGAGCTCCAAGACATCACTGCAGGAGTTCCTCAGGGTAGTGTCCTGGGCTCAACCATCTTCAGCTGCTTCATCAATGACCTTCCTTCAATCATAAAGTCAGAAGTGGGGATGTTCGCTGATGATTGCACAATGTTCAGCACCATTCGTGACTCCTCAAGATACTGAAGCAGTCCGTGTACAGTATCCAGGCTTGGGCTGATAAGTGGCAAGTAACATTCGCGCCACACAAGTGCCAGGCAATGACCATCTCCAACAAGAGAGAATCTAACCATCTCCCCTTGACATTCAACAGCATTACCATCGCTGAATCCCCCACTATCAACATCCTAGGGGTTACCATTGACCAGAAACTGAACTGGAGTAGCCATATAAATACTGTGGCTACAAGAGCAGGTCAGAGGCTAGGAATCCTGAGGCGAGTAACTCACCTCCTGGCTCCCCAAAGCCTGTCCACCATCTACAAGGCACAAGTCAGGAGTGTGATGGAATACTCTCCACTTGCCTGGATGGATGCAGCTCCAACAACACTCAAGAAGCTCGACGCCATCCAGGACAAAGCAGCCCGCTTGATTGGCACCCATCTACAAACATTCACTCCCTCCACCACCGACGCACAGTGGCAGCAGTGTGTACCATCTACAAGATGCACTGCAGCAATGCACCAAGGCTCCTTAGACAGCGCCTTCCAAACCCATGACCTCTACCAACTAGAAGGACAAGGGCAGCAAATACATGGGAACACCACCACCTGCAAGTTCAAGTCACACACCATTCTGACTTGGAACTATATCGCTGTTCCTTCACTGTCACTGGGTCAAAATCCTGGAACTCCCTTCCTAACAGCACTGTGGGTATACCTACCCCAAATGGACTGCAGCGGTTCAAGAAGGCAGCTCACCACCACCTTCTCAAGGGCAATTAGGGATGGGCAATAAATGCTGGCCTGGCCAGCGTCGCCCACATCCCACGCATGAATAAAATATATATATATATGGTCAATTGTTAATCAATGAATCATAAGTATCAGAATTATGTAATAATCACACAGTCTACTGTTCCATAAATAGCTTGAAGAAGGGTGAGGGAAGGTAACAGATTAAAGTTTTCATCATCATAAAGTCAGAGTTAAAGACCAATCATAATCCTGCTGGTCAGCATTGAGCTTCCCTAATTGAATATGATAGGCACCCTCTCCTACAATAAACCAGTATGGATTGGAGATATTTAGCATGTTACAGAGATCACATAATTCTCTTCCCAGACCACCATTTTGTTAATGTCTCCTTTTATTATTAGTTATCAAAAGGGTAAAGTTGAAGAGAAACACTGTGCTCTAGAAATTGGATTGCCCAAATTTGGTGCAGCAGTTTCCGCACAAGATTAAAGCGACAGGTGGCAAGACAACGGAAACTGATCGACTGGTCTCATTTGCCTATTACCTGCAAGCTCCCTTCGCAATCCCGGAGGAAACTTCCCGATCACATGAGAGAGCAGGATCAGCCGGCTGGGTTGTGGGCAATCAGGAAGAAGGCGAATGTGGACCTGCAGAGGTGCACAGTTTCGTGTTGAGCCAACAGCAGCACTTCTGCCTCCACATTCAGGTAAGTATAAAATGTTATACTTAATTTTATGGTGTCAGCCTCCAGTGGTCTCTTTAAAGACCTCTCATTTGGCCGTTGAGCAGCCGAGAAAACATCACAGCACGCATGGTGCATATTGCAGTCAACCACGATGCTATTGCGAAAAGGGCCCCGAGACGTATGTTAGACTTCTGACTTGTATGTGCAATGGGCCTAACACCTGTTTCAGGTGAATGCCCTTGACGACGACAAGGAGCGTCAACTAATGACATGCGTTGCAGTTCTGCGGACTGAACGTGCATGTTGCACACCATATTGAACCTTTCCAGGCCAATTTCTTGCCGAAAATGCAGGTGCTGGGCTGTCAGATTTCTAGCTCCCTCACCCGCCCCCGCGATGTGTGTAAAAATGCCTGAAATTTCCATTGCTCCTTGCTTATATGTTTATAGGCATACACAGAGCCTTATGTGACGATTGGAAAACCGCTTACAGCACTTGTCATGATTTATTCTCCATGCTACTGCTTTCTGTCCTTTGCACAATAATGGGAAGCAAAGACCATGAAGGATATGTTCTTTAAAATGAGCAGGGCAAGCAGCTTTATGGTTAGAAAGTAGTGGAAGCATATAGTATTTAAAAAAACAAAGCAGCTTTGACAGGAAATGTAATAACATAAGACAATACAAAGTGTTTACTCTGTTAAATTAATGTCTATCCCATGGGGAAGAATGAGGGAAACAACCATGTGACTTTGTAACCAGGCTTGCCAATAAAATAAATTTATGGAAAATATTTTTGCAATGGACTCAATATTGAATGATGGTTTCAATTTCATAAAGCAACACCTTACTATTCGCTATTACAGTAACCCCCAGTTAAAATAATAGGTTCAGTGTTCAATCATAAAGCTCAAATTTAGCTGATGCAAGATACTGGGAGGCACTTTCCATAGTCTTGAGATGATATTGAGGCCACACCTTAGCTAATCCACCACTTTACAGTATACCTACTTAAGAAAAAGATGCAATTTTTAAAAACAGTGTCAATCACTCACAGAACTTAGATATGTTTTAATCATACCAACTAGCCTGAACATCAGACATCAGGCCTTATCACTGAGACAAGATAAATGTCTCCAATTAGATGCAGGTCCATTCCAGAGACAACCTCTTACTTTAATCAGCAATTTAAATCCAGCTATCACAGCAACAAAACATGCAAATTTTATTTAGAAACAATTATGCCAATTTTTGTCATGAAACTATTTGCATTTACATAGCATCTTGTCACATCAAAAGGTCCTATGCATTTCACACAGTGAATTAAGTCACATTTATTTATTTAGAAATACAGCACTGAAACAGGCCCTTCGGCCCACCGAGTCTGTGCCGACCAACAACCACCCATTTATACTAATCCGACATTAATCCCATATTCCCTACCACATCCCCACCATTCTCCTACCACCTACCTACACTAGGGACAATTTACAATGGCCAATTTACCTATCAACCTGCAAGTCTTTGGCTGTGGGAGGAAACAGGAGCACCCGGCGGAAACCCACGCGGTCACCGGGAGAACTTGCAAACTCCGCACAGGCAGTACCCAGAACTGAACCCGGGTCGCTGGAGCTGTGAGGCTGCGGTGCTAACCGCTGCACCACTGTGCCGCACGTGATAATACTGATATTAAAAAGACACTTTTTAACTATCTGTGTGAATGGAAATTTCAATTGTTCCAATAATTCTTCAACACTTCCAATTACTTATATACAATCTAAAGAGTAACAAATATCTTCTGATGAAAGATCATCAATCTGAAACATTGACTTTTGTTTATAGTCATAGAGTTATACAGCACAGAAACAGGCCCTTCGGCCCGTCGTGTCAGTGCCGGCCATCAAGCACCTAACTATTCTCATCCCATTTTCCAGCACTTGACCCGTAGCTTGTATGCTATGGTGTTTCAGGTGCTCATTTAAATACTTCTGCCTCTACCACCCCTTCAGGCAGTGTGTTCCAGATTACAACCACCCTCTGGGTGAAAAAACATTTCCTCAAATCCCCTCTCAACCTCCTGCCCCTTACCTTAAATCTATGCCCCCTGGTTATTGACCCCTCCACTAAGGGAAAAAGTTTCTTCCTATCTAACCTATCAATGCACCTCATAATTTTCTATACCTCAATCAGGTATAGAAAATACCCCTCAGCCTTCTTTGCTCTAAGGAAAACAACCCTAGCCTTTCCAGTCTCTCTTCAAAGCTGAAATGCTCCAGCCCAGGCAATATCCTGGTGAATCTCCTTTGCACCCTCTCCAGTGCAATCACATCCTTCCTATAGTGTGGTGCCCAGAACTGTACACAGTAATCCAGTTGTGGCCTAACTAGTATTTTATACAGTTCCATCATAACCTCCCTGCTCTTATATTCTATGCCTCAGCTAATAAAGGCAAATATCCCATATGCCTTCTTAACCACCTTATCTACCTGTGCTGCTGTCTTCAGTGATCTATGGACAAGTACACCAAGGTCCCTCTGTACTTCCTGGGGTCTTACCATCCATTGTATATTCCCTTGCCTTGTTAGTCCTCCCAAAATGCATCACCTCACACTTCACGGGATTAAATTCCATTTGCCACTGCTCCACGCATCTTACCAGCCCATCTATATCGTCCTGTAATCTAAGGCTTTCCTCCTCACTATGTATGACACCACCAATTTTCGTGTCATCTGCGAACTTACTGATCATACCTCCTATATTCACGTCTAAATCATTAATGTACACTACAAACAGCAAGGGTCCCAGGACCGATCCCTGCGGTACACCACTGGTCACAGGCTTCCACTCGCAAAAACAACCCTCAACCTTCACCCTCTGCCTCCTGCCACTAAGCCAATTTTGGATCCAATTTGCCAAATTGCCCTGGATCCCATGGGCTCTTACCTTCTTAACCAATCTCCCATGTGGGACCTTATCAAAAGTCTTACTGAAGTCCATGTAGACTATATCAACCGCTTTACCCTCATCTACACATCTAGTCACCGCCTCGAAAAATTCAATCAAGTTAGTTAGACACTATCTCCTCTGACAAAGCCATGCTGACTATCCTTGATTATTCCCTGCTTCTCCAAGTGGAGATTAATCCTGTCCCTCAGAAATTTTTTCAATATTTTCCCACCACTGATGTTAGACTCACCGGCCTGTAATTACCTGTTTTATCTCTGCTACCCTTCTTGAATAATGGTACCACGTTCTCTGTCCTCTAGTCTTCTGGTACCTCTCCTATGGCCAGAGACGATTTGAAAATTTTTGTCAGAGCCCCTGTTATCTCCTCCCTTGCCTCACATAGCAGCCTGGGATACATGTCATCTGGGCCTGGGATTTATCTATTTTAAGCCCGCTAAAACAGCTAATACTTCATCCCTTTCAATGCTAACGTGTTTCTCTTTCCACAGATGCTGCCTGACTTGCTGAGTATTTCCAGCATTTTTTGTTTTTATCTCAGAATTGTTCATTGATAGAATCATAGAAACTTACAGCACAGATGGGGCCCATTTGGTTCATCATGCCTGTGCTGGCTTTTTGTAAAAGCAGTCATGCTTAATCCCACACCCCTGTTTTTTGTTCATAACCCAGTAAGTTCCTTCTCCTCAAGTAACTGTCCAACTTCCTTTTAAAATTATTTATAGAATCAGCTTCCATCACTTTTTCACAGAGCATTCTAGATCCCGGCCACTGTCTGAGAGAAAAAACTTCTCCATATCTCCTCTCTAAAGCGTTTGCCAATGATTTTGAATTTATGACCTCCTGTTATGCACCCCATAAGTATGAATTTGAGCAGATGGTAGTAGGGGATTTCAAAGTGATGCTATGTTTTGCTCCATAATGTTTGTTAAACAAGAACAGAGCCTAGAGATCTGTCTAATAAAGAAAAATATATTGCAGATGGTCCTTTAAAAGTACATGACTTCTGATTGCAATATTTCATTTCAATTTCCTTTTATATTAAGCCAGTTCTGTAGATTCATTCTATCTGAAGAACTATGTCCCTGCACAACGACGTCTGAACTCTACTTCAAGGAGACACTCAGTAACTCTTACCCTCTCTCTGAAAGATAAGGCAGCACACAATACCAGGGATAAAATTTAAACTGGGGGAGGACCACCCAACCTTATGGTACTGTCGGAGTTGGAGCAGCAAGTGCTGGGAAATCAGTGGCCCCATGAGAGCTGTCAGCATAGTACATTTGAGATCTGTACATCCGTAAATAGTAACTCTAGCTATTACTTGCACTCCTCATGAACATCTGAAAAATGCACAATCATACAGCTTGCTACATCATTTTGCATTCTGATGCCTGCTGTCTGCTACTGTCCAGCCTCTCATTGCCATCCTAGCTATTGTCCCTTTTCTGTTTCCCCTAGGTCCTCCTCAACAGCAGAAGACACCTCATGGAAGGAGAATCCTTCTGAGGAGGTGCTGCCATGTGCTACACTTCTCCTAAATACGAGCACAGAGAGTGTTAGAGAGGAATGCAAATAGTGAAACACGCAACATGAGTGAGCAGCAATAGGTATTGGAGCTTAGGGAGAGCTTGCAAGAGGACAAATCCTCCACCAGCTCTGTGAGGAGGAGAGAGTTGCAGATCTCAAGGGCCCAGCAATGTGAAGAAAAATACTTGTTTCAAAGAAGAGTTTATATTGGGTAGTGGAAGATCTGCCAAGAAGTCCCATCACCATGACTGAAAGTGTCATCTCCTCGGGCATCAGCATTCCTCAGTTTACCTTGGAGCCTGTTGTCACCTCCAAAAATGCTGCAGCTGGGCCCTCATGACTGGAGTCAATGTTCACAGCCTTTACAGAAACTCAAATAGCTGCCACAAAGACTCTGGTCTCAAACCTTTCCTCTACCTTGTAAAGTAGACATCCATTTTGGACTAAGAACAAGAAATGCTGGAAATACTCAGCAGGTCTGGCAGCATTTGTGGAGAGAGAAGCAGAGTTAACATAGAAACATAGAAAATAGGAGCAGGAGTAGGCCATTCGGCCCTTCGAGCCTGCACCGCCATTCAATACGATCATGGCTGATCATCCAAATGCAGCACCCTGTTCCCACTTTCTCCCCGTATCCCTTGATCCCTTTAGCCCTAAGAACTATATCTAACTCTTTCTTGAATATATTTAATGATTTGTCCTCAACTGCTTTCTGTGGTAGAGAATTCCACAGGTTCACCACTCTCCGGGTGAAGAAAT